>NC_089251.1:151371764-151686501 GCF_963930625.1 Muntiacus reevesi | reverse complement strand
TATCTGAGAGTCTGTAGTAGCAAGTAGAATAGGGAAGGACTAATGCAGGATGGCATAACCAAAACTGATCATTAAAAAAACAGACCCACTGTGTGGTATCTAGATGACCAATAAGGCAAGAGTGCATATTAAGAGGAAAACATTATGTGTGATTGGACCCAAATCACTAAACATCTCAATATGGGTTATTATTTCCAGGAAACAACATACATGATTTAATAGAGTAGTAATTGGACAAGTGTTATTTGTGATAAGGGCTATGAAAAGGAGGGAACAAAGAAGTCGTTGAGAAAATAAGTAACATGAGAATGGACATTAAGGACTTATTTCAGACAGAGTGATCAGGAATAGTCTCTGTGAAAAGGTAGCATGCAGAGTGAGACCAGAATGACTGAATGAAGTTGGTCATGAGATGCAGGACAAGGAGTGTTCAGGCAGAGGAAAATATGGGCAAAATCCCTAAGCCTGGGAAGAACTAGGCATATCTAAAGAAGTAAAAGCAACACAGGATATAAGGAACACAGTGAGCAGGAGGGAGAGAGGGCAAGTCAGGTAAAGATTTGTCATATAGAGCAATTCTGTATCCAACAGAACACTCTGAGCTGTTGTAAGTAGCAGAAGGTCATGAACAAGTTTATAGTTTTAATCGTGTCTCTCTGGCTGCTGTATGGAGAAGAGAATGGACAGGACCAAGAGTAGATGCAGGGAGGCTCCTACAGCAGTCCCCTGGAGAAGAGGCATTGCTCTAAATGAATGGGTGTTACCAAAGTTTAAGAAAGATGACTACATTGGAGATACACCTGGGAGGAAGAACTGATTAGGGTGGATGGGAAGATTGGATGTGAGGTATGAGGGAAAGAGAGAAATCAAGGATGGCACTTATATTTCAGCCTTGGGCAACTAAGGGAATGATGGGAATACCTTACTAAAAGGAGAAAAACTTTTGAGATGGGCATGTGAAAGAGGTAAGAATATAGTTAGGTGGGGAAAAAAAATTAAGTCTTCAAAAATGTTATGTCTGAGAATTGGTGAGAGTTCCACCCAAGCTTGGGAGACAGTGTGATATGAAAATCAGCAGTTCAGAGAGAGGCAAGGGCTGGGAGTCAAAACCTGTTTGATCCCATCTTCAGATACATGTCAAACATATCTGCAAAAGGGTAGGGAGGCTATGTATTAGCACTTGTGGGTAATATTTTCTGCAAAAAGTATGATATAGAACTAAAGCAGTAAATATGAAGCCTATCTGAACTGAAAGACTTGAAACTACCAATCTCTCTCTCTCTCTCTCTCTTCCAGTTTTCCTCTTCCTCACCTCCGCTCATTGGATTTCTTTCTATATATTGTTTAGAAGTAAAATCTGAAACTTGATTTTGGAGAAATGTGCAAGTGAGTGGGCTTTACCAACCTATAGCTTTTTTGATATGAAGCTCTGAAACCTGACTTGTTGAAGAAAAACTGTGGCCATGGATCAGCTTGGTAGAGAGTTCTCTGTATTAAGGTTGAGGACCCAAGCCCAGCCAACAACAATTTGGTACGTTCCACCTGTATGCCATTTTTCCTGTGATGCACCCCTGAAAGGAAGGATGACCATGGCCTAGGGTAAATTTGAGATACCTAAATGCCACAATGTCATCATTATTTCTGGAAAAGCTCAATTTCCTCATTTAGTCTCAGACTGTACCTGTTAGATTGTGGCCCCCTTTGCTAATTGACTTGGAGAATTCAATAAATAACACACTCACTATATATCATTTATGTTCTTTTAGACCATACTCTTAGTGAATATGAATACTCTGCTGATTCCTTTCAACTTGTAACAGATCCAGGCACCTGCTTCTGGGATGCAGCACAACTCAGCTGCAGAGTTTTTTAAATGCTTTGGCAATTGAAGTGCATCTTCACTATTGAATGGCATCCTTCATCTGTAAAGCCATTTACAAACTTTACTGATCAAGCTGTACATTTCTGAGTTGGAATTTAATCTTCAGAGCCTTCTGCAAAATGAGCTGAATCCTTTACTAATCATGGGCAATGGCAGAATTTATTTGGTTTGCAGCAATTTGCATTATTTGCTTATTATACCCCTTGGTTCCTGCTTCAGACTGCTGTGCAGAGTTACTGGAGCTGGGAAATCACTCTCCACATCATCCAACTCCCAAAGTGACAGCACTTTGGTTGTGGATGAAATGTCTTCTTAATGTGAGGATCTCAACATTCACGCCTGCACATATCCTCCCTCTGTGCCCACATGATGCCACACAGTGAGTGCTGACTGGACATCTCTTCATAAACCTATATGAAGTTATGATGTTCCAAAACATTAAACCAAAAGCAATATTACTCCATGTGGTCACAGATGCTATATGACCTCCTTCAGCCTAACACAGCAAACACTGCTTTTGTTCCTTGTAAATCCCTACTGCAATTAAAATTATTCCTGAGATAAAGCCCACCACCCTTACTCTGGAAACAGTGCAGTAGATTAAACAGTATGATAATGTAGAATTATTTTAACTAAACCTAGATATAATGTTATGATTTTTCCTCCAAAAAATAGTTTTATTTCAACTAAAATATAGTAAATTGATGACTCAAAATCCCATAAAGAATTCAAACACAGACTCTTATTCCTGGTTAACAAACCTAGATAGACTGTACAGATAACTATAACATAGACAGAGCAGTGTTTTAAGAAATAAACTGCTCCTCAATACTCTGACAAACACATTGTTTCATAGGGAGAAGCAATTAACACTTCTAGAAAATGATTGTATCCACATCCATTTGTATCTGAACCAACATCTAGACTTTGCAGGTGAGATCAGGATACTTGTTTCATGCTTGCATCACTGAATAGCAAGAGGATTTTTGACTGGGTAAGATAATACCTAGAGTTTAATTCTGGTGTATCAGAAGATAAAGCGCTAAATTGTCCAAAAGATTATAAAATTTATGTTTTAGTACCACATAGACATTAACCATATAGACATTAGACCAGATAAAAGAATATATACAATCTTGAGAACCAAAATATAAAAACTCATTTATGCTTGCTGAAGATTTTTCTCAAGAGAGTGCATAAAAATGACTAAGGTTGCCTATAGTATGCAGACAAAAAGATATATAGCCCAGTAATAAAGTCAGGAAATATGTTCTATATTAACAGATTCACTCTTCAATCCATAAATTTTATGCAAGAAAGATTAAATAATCTTTATTTAATGACATGACAGAATTTATTAAAAATAAAATACTTAAAAATCTTCACCTTTTTTCCTTAAAACATATCTCCACATTTTCTTAGGTGAGATTAGTACCAGCAATAATTGCCCCCTTGATGGCTCTTTCATATATGTTCTAAGCTTGTCTACTGAGAAATAAATGTTCTAAAAATCAAGTTAAATTATAAGAACTATAGAATATCACACTTGGATTCTTTAACATTTTGAAGCCTGCATCTAACAGACTATAGGCATTTTAACAGTCTATAGCTATTTTTAAAAAGTAGCTTTTGAAGGTTTTGTTAAATATATCTTTCCTTTTGCCCTAGTTCCACTTCCATCCTGGGCAGATTTCTCTGGGTTCAGGACTCCCTATTGATTTTGAAAGCTGCTTCCTGGGGAGTCGTACTAGAAGTATTCCAAGGATCTACTAGATGTCAATAAGAAAGGTTTAATTTCAAGAATGTGTTCCAAACTATTTATATTTAATCCTTTTATAAAATATATTGTGGGGAATGAGATATTTCAAAATATTTTTAAATAATAATATTAGAAAAGATGTAGCAGTGCCTTTTATTATTTAGTTGTTTTCTAGATAATTTGTACAGCGTACACCCTAGTGGAGACATGCTCACAGAGTCTTCTAACTACTATTAGATTTTTGCCAAATACAATTGGGCAGAAGACAATTCAAATGCAACCAGACAAAGAAGTAAAACCCGAAACAAAACTATTCCAAGTTTAAAGATGGAACTTTACAGTTGGCCGGTAACTTGCTTGAAATAACGCAACTTTTCCTGAAATGAGTAATATGCTCCTCTCTGGTCCTTGTAGGGGGTCCTACATGGAACAAAGGGTGACTAGAACTCCACCTAGATTTGGAAAGGTAAGCACTTACCCATAATTCTTTGCGGCTACCAAAGATGATATATAGTACCGAACTTCTCACCTGGGCATTCCTTCCCGGCTCTGGGCCTCAAGGGAGAACTCAGCATTGCCCACGCAGGTGCACAAGTTCACCCAACGAAGTCTGAGGGGCTGCAAGCTGCGATCACCATACTGAGGCACCCTGGAGGCCGCTAATCGTGCCACTGCTGCCATCCTGAAATCCATCTCCTGTGCCATTGCCCGAAGGCCCGAGAAAGAAGGCCACTGCTCGAGAAGGGCCGCCCCAAGATGGCGGCAGCGCGCTGGCCGGCCCTGAGGCGACAGTGAGGCGGCGTCGTGAGGCCCCAGAGTCCCTGAAGAGAGTGCTGCGTGAGCAGAAGAGGCCGCGGTGGCCCTGCTGCGGACCGTCGGCTGCTCTCCCCCTTCGCCCGCGTCCTCCCCTCAGCAGCCCACCTGCTCTGCTGGGCCCTGCGCCTGGGCCGCTGCCTAAATTAATGAGGAAGGAAAAAAAGGAGAAAGGGGAAGAAAAAGGAGCTGGATAATACAACCTAGAAGGGCTGCTGAGTGACTCATGCGAGAGAGGAGATGAGAAGCTCTAAAGGATAAGAAGCTGAATTCTTGTTTTCTACTCTCCTGCCATTGCAGACTGTTCCAGGATGCAGTTATTTCAGAGTGGCTCCGGGAAGATGTCCTGGGAAATTCAGTAACAGATGAAACTGGCTGCGAACTGTTAGCCGAGCAGTTTGGGCACCCTTTCTCCCGTGGGCCTTTGTGCTTGGTAAGTATGAAAAGAATCTACGGTGTTTACCCCTTGCAGGAAAGTTTATTAATAAGGAAAGAAAGAACAGGTCACGAAGAGCTGGACAGGCCTGAGCACACACAAAGAACAGAGAACACCTCAAGAGAAAGCTGGGCCACACCAAGGGAGGCAGTGTTCCTGGAGCAGTGGGATAGAGTTTTTGAGGCAAGGCCTTTTGCATAATCCCGGGGGGGTTGTTGATTGACAGCTGTAGGTTATATAACAAGATGCTCTACTGCACATGTCCTTTGCATAATTCATAGTCTGTTAGAATTGGATGTATGGATTCATGGAGTATTTAGGAGCAGTTAATGTGTGTTCTAAATCGCTTCAGTCCCGTCCATCTCTTTGTAACCCCAAGGACTGTAGCCCGCCAGGCTCCTCTGTCTGTGTGATTCCTCAGGCAAGAATACTGGAGTGGGTTGCCATGCCGTCTTCCCAGGGATCTTCCTGACCCACGGACTGACCCTGCCGTTTCTTATTTCTCCTGGAAGCCCTGAGTCCAGAGACCGCCAAAAGTTACTTTATTACAGGATAGTGTGAGGTATGTCATGTGCTAGAGGAGGGAAAGCCCCACCAGCCGCACAGTGGGGAGCATTTTGGAGCGCGGGTGGGGGGACTGACTTGGTGTTCTGATGGCTGATGGGAGCGTATTAAGGGCTGCTGCTGCTGCTAAGTCGCTTCAGTCGTAATCGACTTTGTGCGACCCCATAGATGGCAGCCCACCAGGCTCCCCTGTCCCTGGGATTCTCCAGGTAAGAATACCGGAGTGGGTTGCCATTTCCTTCTGTGCATCAAAGTGAAAAGTGAAAGTGAAGTCGCTCAGTTGTGCCCAACTCTTAGCGACCGCATGGACTGCAACCTACCAGGCTCTTCCATCCATGGGATTTTCCTGGCAAGAGTACTGGAGTGGGGTGCCATTGCCTTTCCCACGTATTAGGGGAGGGGCTGGTAAATTACTTGGTGGGAACAGGCGACAATTAGATATTTAGCTAAACAGGCTGCCTCTCATTGCTCTCAGCTAAATTCTGCCTAACACATCCTGAGGCAAGACCTGCCTTATTGGTCACTCAAGATCTCCTGGGATCAAACCTTGCAGTAGGTGGGGTGCTAGCAGATAGCTTTGCCTCAGGCTCTCTTTTCTAGGAAATGAGGTCTAATACTGGACTTTAGTGAGGTTCGTACATGTTGAGTTGGAGGCTCTGTAGGACATCCAAGTGAAAATAGCCAGCAAATAAGTAGGTACAGGAATCTAAAGGGCTATCTGGACTGAGGATAAGGCATTTTACAGTGGGAGGTAGTGGAGTATGCATGATTTGATTCCTTTGATGCATTATTTTATATTCGAAATTGACAAATGTATTATTTTTCTCATCGAGTGTCTGCTATTTGCTAGCATGAATCCTGCAAATAATGGTCTTATAGTATGAAGCCATTGGGAAAATGTCATATTGTATGAAGACTTTTCATCTGGGATCCATGAACTTGGATGAAAAAAGAAAAACTGACCTCCTTATTTTCACTAAACCATAATTGATGTTTCAATTATGGATAGAGAAAATAAACCATAGTAGTATTAACAGTACTTGTTATGTTGTCAGCAACAGAAATCACAGATATTTTCCTATCATGTTGTAGTTGTCAAGGGTAACTTGACTCACTATTGTTAAATTATGGCCTGTTAAATTATTAGACCTACTGGGAAACGTGGTGTGTAGTCAGTACACAGTCATGTGTTAATTGTTCTGTCACAAAATGTTTCTAGTATTTTCATAACTGTTTTTTAACCCTAGGTATTTTTATAAGTTTAAAAACATTATTCTGAGAGTGGAGTTCATAGTATATTATTAGATTGCTTGGGCTGCCAGAAAAAGTACTTCAAACTGGGTGGTTTAAACATCAGAAATTTATTGCTTTATAGTTCTGGAGGCTAGAAATCTAAGATCAGAATCTCAGTTAGATTGGTTTCACCTGAGGGCTGTGAAGAAAAATCTTTTCCATGCCTCTCTCCTGCCTTCTTGTGGTTTGCTGTCCATCTTTGATATTCTTTGACTTTGTGGAAGCATCACCCCAATCTCTGCCTTCATCTTCACATGACATTCTCCCTATATCTGTCACCAAGTTTCCCCTTTTTATAAGGACACCAGCCATATTGGATTATGCTTCACTCTAATGACATCATTTTGATTTATCTTTAGAAAGACCCTATCTCCAACAAGGTCACATTCTGAGTTACTAAGGGTTGGAACTTCCACATATCTATTGCTGTGGAAGGGGAAGGGGGGCACAGATCAGTCCATAATAATAGGCATCACAGCTAGAGCAGCCCCAGTAATCAGAGAGGATAAGAATGCTATTATGGAAGAATATTCAACATTAAAAGTATTTTATTATAGTCACATGAGAAAAAATAAGATGAAAAATGGTGATTATTTTATAATATTTGCTTTTATTATGCAGTTTTTTCATATATTTATCTATATATAGATGGGCAAAGAAGTGACAAAACCCACTCCAGTATTCTTGCCTTGAAAATCCCATGGATAGAGGAGCCTGGCAGGCTATATAGCCCATAGGATGGCAACTAAAGAACAACAATGTTTTTTTATATGTCAGTGAATATATATATAAAGGTTATAAGACCTTTTACCATGCATAAAAAAAAATCAGTGGTTTTACTTCAGTGTTTAAATTGAGGGGATTTGGGTAGGTTTACTTTCTCCTTTGTACTTTTTGAAATTTTTGCACGTTCATTATGTTAAAATTTCAAGTGATCTGTATCTCTAAAATAAAAAATGTTACATAATATTCAAGATTATAAAGATAGAAGTGTCTCCACTCTTTTGAGCCGTAATTAAACCCTAAAATTTTGCTTTTAATTGTTTCAATTCTGAATGCACCTACACTAAGTATTTAATAACTTTTCTCCTCTTAGTTTCATAGTTTTCCAAAGGGTAGGCTTGGTTAAATACACACACACACACACACCAATGTGGCTTTAATTACCAATGAGCCCTCATAAGTAAAGCAGTACATGTATATGACTTCCAGTAGGAATATGTGAGTATTTATGTTGTATACATGTATTCAGAAATAAATTTCAAGTAAGGTCAGTGAAGAAAATTCTATGCAGTAAAAATAAAATGTGAAAGAAATGAGAAAACAGTAGTGATGAATGAGGCAAGTGCCTTCAGGACATTTGAAGAACAACAGGAGGAAAGCAACTGGCTGGATTGCATGAATAGTTATCCAAGTCACCAATTCATTGGTGTTTCTTCAGAGACCTAACTACCATATATACAAAGTAAAAGTCAAAAACCAGTTCAACCAGAAATAAATAGAACATAAAATTTTAACAATTGCTTGAATAATAGATCTACTCCTCCTTGGCATTTCCCCTTGAAAAACTTCAGAGCATTGTCACAATTCTGTACTTCTCTTATCCAATATCAGTGTACAAGGAAGGACGTTAAGTAGCATATAAGATGTTACATTGTGCCAGAAAATATTTTATTTATTTTTGTCTTTGGAGCTACCCCAAACTCTGTTTTGCCCAAGCAGTCAGAATAACAAATATGATTAGAAAATAGTTGTTTTAAGTAGAGGAATACCACAAATTAAAATAGAAAAGGACAGAAATTATATAGAGAGTATGATAGTCTATAAGAGTGACTCTAGCATGGATTGTCTGTGATGCACCATTTGGCAAAGCCTTGGTCTTGGCAGTCTGGGCTGGAATTAACCTTTAGGATGTTTAAAATGATGAGATATTCTACTCTCCTTCCAGTTCTTTAGGCATTGGGATTAAAACTAAGCTCTGACCTGAAGCACCTCCTTGGTTCTTAATTGTTTAAATTATTTATGCTCCTTGTGCCTCAGTTTCCTCTTGCGTAAAACTGTCACAATAACCATCACTTGGAATTATTATGCAAATTAAATTAGGAAACACATGCAAAACAGTTTTTTAAGTCTCTGGAAAATAATAAGCCTCTAAACAGTGTTAACTACTATGAGTATTATTACCATTGTTTTTTAAACTCTCGTTACATCCACATGGAAATTATTTTAACAGGGATTTTCACAGTAGTTCAAGTTAGCTTAGATTCATCAAGAAACCACTAGGAAAACAAAATGAGAATGTCACATATCTACCATTACTCATGGATTTTATCCAATTCCTTTTGGTGCTCTGCACTTGGCTAGTACAAAGACACTCATTAACACTTCTGAAGCGTGTTGGTTTTGTGTAGTGATCTCTGTCTGTCTTTTGCTGACTCAGATCCCTTACCTGTCCTTTCTTGCCTTTTGTTCTGGTTTTCTCTCAAAGATTTCAAGGGGAAAAAAAGGAATCTGGTCTCTGGTTTGGGCTTCACCTTCTGAAAACTTGTGGTAGGAATGGAAGCAGCATTTTAGCCTCTGGTGACACTTCATTTCAGAAAGTTGCTTGAAAGGATCTCAAGGGATCAATATCAGAAGTAGTTGCAGATATTGCTATGTTATTGGTCAGACAACAGAAGCTACCTGTTTATAGCAAGAAAGCTGAAACAACTAGCTGGTTAAAATCATAGATCATCAAAGTAAACTCTATGAAATGAAATTTTAACATAAATATGCTGTAGTTTACCAAATCTGTACTTTGACTTACGGATTTTTAAGGCATTATGATACAGAAAGGAAATGTGAAAATACCATCTGTACAACCACTATTTTGGGAAATTCAATAATGCAATGTAGAAAAAATTGACACACTGGCACGTAAGCAAATCAATCTAGATTTAAAGAAGTAAAATAAGCCAGATTCAAATCCATTTAAAATGTTTTTTTCCCCTGAAAGAAGGAAAAACCAAACATGAAATATACACTTCTAGTGTCATTGGAATAGAACTAGTTATGAGACTTATAATATTATTTCTCTTGTCATTCTACTGTTTTCCCATAACTTCTCAGTCCCAAGCACAATGGTGCATTTAAGATATTTGCGTGAGATCACAACTCTCATTGACTTAGAAGGTAACAATAAAAATTCAGTAAGATCATACTGTACATGAAACCACTTTATGAGGATAAAATTAATAACATCATAATATTGACCTGTGTTCAGTATGCAGGTGGAATTTTTTAATTGCATTGTGTATGTATTCTACCTTGGATGGGCTTATTCTAAAAGTTCTGAGAAAAATTACATATACAAATTCAGAAGACAATAAAGTTACCATGTGAGGGCTTACCATATAAGAGCTCTTGTAACTCTGTGGACTTAAACATAATCTAGTCTTGCGTGCTACAGATATTATGTTGGTCTCTTTTTGTCTCCTAAGCTAAGGGGTAAAATTCTCCATTTTTTGTACATTTATGAGCTACTTTTGTAGGAGCTCATAAAAGTTCAAATTGGATAGTAACTATCTAATTTTGTATCTTCGTGTGTACAGATTATTGCTGGAACTGGCAGTAAAATTTTGCTGAGAGCAGTGTTATGCATCATGTTCTAAGCTGGCTTGCTGGCATAGTATCACATGTAATATTGTAAAACAGTTTGTTCAAGTCAACCTCAACTGAAGCTACTGTGACAACATTTTGCAGATGATGAGACTTAATTGCATGGAAATGTCATTTCGCAAAGGTCCTAGAAACAAAGGACAAAATCTAGATTCAAAAAAAAACTTTATGAATTCATTTGAATCAGTTCTAATGAGATGGATGAAACTGGAGCCCATTATACAGAGTGAAGTAAGTCAGAAAGATAAAGAACATTACAGTATACTAACACATATATACGGAATTTAGATAGATGGTGGCGATAACCCTATATGCAAAACAGAAAAAGAGACACAGAAATACAGAACAGACTTTTGAACTCTGGGGGAGAACGTGAGGGTGGGATGTTTTGAAAGAACAGCATGTATATTATCTATGGTGAAACGGACCACCAGCCCAGGTGGGATACATGAGTCAGGTGCTCGGGCCTGGTGCACTGGGAGGACCCTGAGGAGTCGGGTGGGGAGGGAGGTGGGAGGGGGGATCGGGATGGGGAATACATGTAACTATATGGCTGATTCATGTCAATGTATGACAAAACCCACTGAAATGTTGTAAAGTGATTGGCCTCCAACTAATAAAATAATATTAAAAAAAAAAAAAAAAAAAGAAACTTTATGTTAACAAGGTTACCAGGAATCAGCCTTGGGTGAGGAGATGAGATCTGAGACATCCTGTATTTGATTTGATGAAATTACAAATATAATTTTAAATTCTTAAAGATAAAACAGACAATTCTCTTAACTGATTAATCTTCTAATGAGCAATTTTATTTTTAAAGTAGATATTAAATGTTTATTAAAATAATGAAAACCTAGCTATTGATATGCAAAAGTTACACAAGTTTTCAACAAAGTATATAGGAATTTTTGCAGCATATTGACCACAAAAAGAAAGTGACTATATAAGCTTGCAAGAGTGAAATTTATTTTTAGTGGTCCAGCTTCTAATATGTAAGATATAACCTGTTCTACAGTGACATACCAGTTATGCTTCATCAAACTGATTATATACCATTTCATGAGGATGTAATCCACTGGGACTTAAGTGGTCCAATGTAATCAGTTATAATAAGATGGATCAGTACAAGTTGTAAAAATATCAAATCCTCCAAGCAATAGATCAAGACAGATAAAATTTTGCATTTTGATGATCTCTAGGTCCTGGTAAATAGTCTATAAATATAGGGCTTTTATGATTTAGTGGCAACCAATTTTTTATAAGAAAGTCAGCACAGTAAATGTTTTCTTTAAGCCCTAGCCATGAAACAGTCATTATCTTTAGTTAAAAAGCAGGCAAATGTTTTTTCTCTTTTCAGAATTCTTCTCACTTGATAAGTCACAAGTCAGTGGTTTCTCTGTTTTCTGGCATAGTATGAATCTTACAACTTTTCTGAAAACCATTTAGCATAAACCCTCCCCACCACCACCTCACACACATACCCCATACACCAAAAACAAGCAAATACACAACCTTGGAGTGGAGAAGTCCTATCCATCCTACCCTTGGATGGATAGGACTAGGTAACAATGGATAGGAAAAAGGTTGTATACATGAAACTTCTCTTCACAAGGACTAGAAGTGAAAGAGAACCATTCACTTCTCTTTCCATTCCCCTTCACAACAAATCTGGTAGTTCAGGCTTGAAAACAGGGAAATAAGCTCAGGCCTAGGGAGAGACAGCTGCCCTGACCACAGTCCCACTCTTTTCTCTCCCCCTTTCCATTTTAGTTGTATACAATCCACATGAAAACTCCACCTTGAGAAAAAGAAAATGTGGATGGAGTAAATTAAACAGTTTACAATTAAACTAACTTTTGAAAATTGGAGGTAATGAAAGCTTACAGCCTCTCTCTCCCATCTCATATTTGCCCGCACCCTACACCTCCTCTCTGCATCCAGAGCACCCCTTCCTCCCTCCCTCCTCCTCTTCTCTTCCTTATCCTCATTCTGCTACTCTTGCTCTCCCCTCTTCTCTTCTGTTTTCTCTCCCATTTCCCTCCCTCTCTCTTTCTTCTTCCATCCTTCTCTTCCCTTTGTAGTATAGCTTTATTCTCAGGGCTTCTCTTTCTCTCAGTAGCATAATCTCTACCAGTTAAATGATGGAACAGAATGTCAAGGGAATTCATATTCTATAGACTAATAATAACTAACATTTATCAAGTGTTGCATATGCCTAAGCACTTAGCAAGAATATACATTTTTCATATTATTTACTTTAATCCTCAAAATAATCAACAGAGGTGGATTGTATTATTTTCCCTATTTTTTAGATTAGGAAAACAAGGATAAGAAATAAGCAACTTGTCAAGAGTCACATTCTGTTTAAGTGAAAATCAGATTTCAATATTTTTGTCCACTTTGTAAATATAGCTCAGAGGAATATCACCAACTTGGGAAAATGCTTAAAATAGTCAGGCTTAAAATGTAGGCAATGTATCATATAAAAATCACTTTGGAAAATCTCAGAGAAAGCTTTCAAAACGGCAGGCTGAAATCTTCCAGAAAGAGTCTATCTGAGGCTTAATTACCATTCAGAAGGGACAGATAAATAGTGATTGAAAATGTGACCCACAAATCTGATCTCTTTCTCTCTCTCTGTCACACACACACACACACAGCATCATATATAGATTTGCAAGCATTGATCTGTGACAAAGCTCATTTTTATAGGGGAAACTTCAAAAAGTGTGCTCTGGTATAAAAAATTACATATTTAATGATGGTTAATAAGTCTCCAGATGGCAGCCTAGGATATATGATATATAAATAACCCACCCAAACAATTATACTATCAATTATTCAGGCTGCAGAATTTTGGCTGGAGGGTATTCCACAAACTCCAGGTGTATACTTTGGAAGGCAGCTATGCTCACCACTATACCCCCAACGCTCCAGGTGTATACTTTGGGGGTACTTTGCCAGAGGTTGGACAGCCCACTGAGCAGTGCCAAAATTGTTCACTAGCAAAAAATGCCATCATAATCAAACATGCTAACTCAATCATGAAAGAATGTTGTAGGTGGCTAAGAATTTAGAGTTGGGAAACAAATCCAAAAAGTCAAAGAGTTTATCAGACACAGACTGCAGCCTCCAGAGTTTATTCAGTACCAACTACAGCAGAAATATGGCTGATCAGTTATTACAAAGTGTGTTTGCAAAAATGTAGCCTGGTATTGTTGTTGTTCAGTGGCTCAGTCGTGTCCAGTTCTTTGCAACCATGGACTGCAACACTCCATGCTTCCCTGTCCTTCACTATCTCCCGGAGCTTACTCAAATTCATGTCCACTGAACCGATTATGCCATCCAGCCATCTCATCCTCTGTTGTCCCCTTCTCCTCCAATCTTTCCCAGTAGCAGGGTCTTTTCCAGTGAGTTGGCTCTTTGAATCAGGTGACCAAAGTATTGGAGCTTCAACTTTAGCATCAGTCCTTCCAATCAATATTCAGGGGTGATTTCCTTTAGGATGGACTGGTTTGATCTCCTTGCAGTCCAAGGGACTCTCAAGAGTCTTCTCCAGCAGCACAGTTCGAAAGCATCAATGCTTTGGTACTTAGCCATTTATGGTCCTACTCTCACATATGTACATGACTACTGGAAAAACCATAGCTTTGACTAAGAATGTAGTCTTTGCAATTACACAGATGTCAGTTCACATAGCAGCTCTGCCAGCAGTCACTTAGCCTCTCCCTCACCACCTCCTGCCAGTCTTAGTTTTTTATTTTTTATTTTTTGGTTTTAACTTATTATAATTTTTTAAATAATAATAGTGCTTGGTATGTTTTTTGTAAGGATTTGATATTACATTCATAAATGATCTGGGATATATAGATGTTTGATAAGTAAAAAGTGTTAGTAGTATTATCCTTTTAAATTGACTAGCACCTGGTTATGTGTTAAATGGAATATCTTCATATTAAAATATTTCATTTATATTCAAATTACAATAGCATGGACCATAGCCCACCCAGGCTCCTCTGTCCATGGGATTCTCCAGGCAAGAATATTGGACCCATGCCCTCCTCCAGAGGATCTTCCTCACCCAGGGATCAAACCCTTGTCTCTGGCATCTCCTTCATTGGTAGGTGGGTTCTTTACCCCTAGTGCCACCTAGGAAGCCCAGAGCACTTGGCAATTCAGTATAAAATGTCTTTTGAGCACTATAGTGAAAGGTCAGAGATAATAATGTAGACCTGCGAACCTTGGAAACCATCTGAATTCAGCCAGGATGAAAAAGCAGATGCCTGGGCAGTTTTAGGTTATAAACACTAGGAAGATTTTTAGACAGTAGATCCTTGATTGGCAAGCTCCTGAAGATGGTTATTTCAATTCTAGAACATAATTGGTCTGCTGGCATTACACCCACATTATTCAAAGAGATGAAAATAAAATTGAAAACTGCTGTGTACAGCCTGAAGTGGCCACCTTTAAGTTTAATCTTTCCCTTAATGTTGTAGAGTGCATAAAATATGCATTAATTCCAGTTTTTTAATAGCTTTTATCAATCCATCTTTCTTCTTAAAATGGTAGACAATGCCTAATAGAAGAGATTCTTCACACTGCACTTCCAGACCATTATATATCATGTAATTTCACAGGGTTTTTTTTTGTTTTTTTAGTTCTTTAAGCAACATTTATTAAGTAAAGCACTCAGAGCAGTAAACAGCTTCTCTAATGTTGAAACCAAAAGCAAAACTGGGATCATTTTGATAAGCCAGTTCATTCATTATAAGCATATTAGACTTTCACTGATAAAATATTACTATTGTGATATTTTTTAAAGATAAACTTATGAAAATTTTCATTTTTGAAACAATTGCTGCTAATTTTTATTGGGAAAAATGAAATGCAAATCCTTCACATTGTATTTCTTTAACTCAGGGTAAAACAGTATAATTTTTAAGATCTACATTTAGAAATATAAAACATCCATAAATTTTGATGATGCTTACTGTATTTGTCAAACTTCCCATTTGCCACCACTTATCAAGATACTGAATTTTTTAATAGCAATTATGATTAACAAAAAATAAATGCAATAGAGGCAAATATAACCTCATAAAAATTGAAATCAAACTAAATTCCTCCAAAATAGAAGACAGGTTGAATAAACTATGCAGAAAAGAAATTTAATTGAGTAATAGTCATAGGTGTGAGTACTCAGTCGTGTCTGACTCTTTGCAACCCCATGGACTGCAGCCTGCCAGGCTCCATAGATTTTTCCAGGCAGGAATACTGGAGTGGGTTGCCATTTCCTATTCTAGGGATCTTCCTGATCCAGGAATTGAACCCATGTCTCTTGAATCTCCTGCACTGGCAGGCAGATTCTTTACCACAGTGGTAAAGAATACATGGGTTAATGTATACAAAGTTGTATAATTTTAACTTTACTAAAAGTTTGTTTATGTATAAAATATCTAGAAAGAAATAGAACAAAATAAGTGCACTTTTTTTCTATCTATGATAGGATTCTGGGTGACACATTTTCTATTATATAACTTTCAATATTTTTCAAATTTTTTCCATTGTATTTGTACTACATGCATGAATCAGAAAAAAATTAATGAAGAAAGCTTTGTCAGGAAGTTATCAATTGACAATAATGTCATAATAAAATCTGTATTAACTGCCAATGATGATAATAATTAATTCATTCTAAACTAAGTATCAAAGTGAAAATTTTACTGTATTTAACAAAGACATAAATTGTCTATTAAGTATATATTGAACAGCTACTCAATACACAACTGTTACATAATATGTCATGGCATATGAAAAAAGTAGAACTGATGATCAAGGAAGTCAGGATAAAGGCCATCTGAAATACAGGAACCAAATTTTTAAGTACAGTCAGAGGAAGCATTAGATAAATGGACTAAGGATGGAAAAGTTGTGGAGGAACTATCATGGTAGGCTTGAAAACACAAACTTGATGTTAGTCTTCAGTGCAGGGATGATTTATGTATTAGGTGCAGTTGGCATCATGCTAAGGCCCACAATGTTTTAATTCTTTTCAGATGCAAAGAAGATATTAACTTCTAGGTCAGAAAGCTTTATGCCAATACAATTGTAAAATATAATTTTAAATATTTTTGTGGAGGGAGGAGCCCACAAAAGCAAAAGCACCTTGGCCCATCAATGTCATATTGCTGTCCTGGTTCAATGCTATAAGAATAATATTTAAGAAAACAATTCCAACATCTAGGAAACAGAGATGAGAAAGTACCTGAACCCAGCAAATATTGCAGCAAACTATGAATAAAATGAGGGACCAGAGATAGAGGACAACTGTAAATGATGAGAACAGTATAAGAAGTAGAGAATCTTGACAGAGACAAAAGATCTGACAAGTCTTTGTAACGCACAGGCGATGCGGCTATGTGGATTCATGGTTGATCAACCTACAGAGTGAGTTCTCTGCATGGCTATGCCACAGACACTGTCCTTCAAGTGACAGTGTTTCATATGGATGAAGATATGCCTTTCTAATTTTTGACATGGCACAAAGCTGGGACAAATTTCTATGCTGATTGAAAGAATTAAGTGAATATTTTTCAAAGAGTGAAAGACTGGAAACAGTGAAAAACAATTATGAAAGTAATATTCAGTAAATGAATTGCAAAGGTACACAATGAGGAAATGTGGGTTCAAGAGTTCATATGAAGGAGAGAAAGGGTAAGTGGTTGACTTGAAGAGCAAAATGAACGTGCTACTAAAACCAACAAACTAGTGCAGTCTCAGATATGAACTTTGGCTGAAACATAATCTTCAGATTAAGGAAGATTACTGTGTTCAATTTGCATGCATTATTTTTAGAAAGATGCTAATGTAGTGTGATAGGCTTCCCTGGTGGCTCAGAGGTTAAAATGTCTGCCTGCAACGTGGGAGACCTGGGTTCGATCCCTGGGTTGGGAAGATCCCCTGGAGAAGGAAACGGCAACCCACTCCAGTATTCTTGCCTGGAGAATCCCATGGACGGAGGAGCCTGGTGGGCTACAGTCCACGGGGTCGCAAAGAGTCGGACACGACTGAGCGACTTCACTTCACTTCACTTCAATGTAGTGTGATAAAAGCATAAGAGTAACCAGGTGGATAAATGGTCCATAAATCACAATGTCACATTAATTACTTGAGGATGTTTGGCCTGAAAAAGGGAAATGTGTGTATCCACCTGTGTATGATTGGGGTGGGTGGGGGAGGGTTGCAGAGTGAAATAACAGCTGACTCTAAATGCTTGATGAATAATGTATGAAAACAAGACCAAAGGCTAAATGCTGCAGAGGAAATAATTTTCACTAAAATGTGAGTGAAAGAATTTCTAACAGAGTTATACAATAATAAAATTAAATTCCTAAAAAACAGTGAGTTATTTGGTACTAGAAATTGTCAAGTGCAACTTGAAAGATCATCTATCAATAGTGCTATAGAAGTGATTCTTGTAATGGATATGTGGTTGAGCAGGATGACCTCTAATATTGTCTCAAAGTAAAATTTTTATTGAAGAGAAACAAGTGCAAAAGACCCAGTGAAGAAGAAAATGGCAAGGGTATGTGAGTGACTAGATGTGAGAAGGTAATGTAGAAAAAGAAGAATCATCCATGTATGCTGTATGCCACACATTGTAGGCTAAAACAAAAGGAATTCTAACCTGTGTTGGCCCCATCACACATTGTCTGTCTTTATTCATTGCAATCTACACAGCTCAACCCTTTGTAGAGCTAGGCCCAATACAACCCACCAAGGAGACAACATAGGCTCTCTGTTAATGAGTTCATTCCTCTGCTTTCACCTCCTCCTTACCCGTTTCTTTCAGGGACTGTCAGAAGCATCAAGAGCGCAGTCAGAGTACCATCAACAGATAAACTTCATAAGCAATTAACTCTTTAAAGTCAAGTCTCTCAGTCCAACAAGGAAGAGCAGAATATAACAACAACAACAAAAAAAAAACCTGTGACAAACACTATTGTGAATGATGATGAGTATATTAAATAATTCCCTTTATGATTGTCAAACTAAATGCATATTGTCCGGAAAAAAAACATACATAATATAGAAACAACTGGAGAAGTCTAGGGTTTTTATTTATATCTCATCTAGAAAAATGTGGATTAATTATAAATGATGGTGGAAAGAAGTCAAAAGACAATAAAACAAAATGAAAAGCAGCTTGTGACTTTTCAACCATGAAGTGCAAGCCTGAATGATCAAGTTTTATTCATTCCTATGCATTCATATTAGACTTTTATTATGCAAAGCCGTAAATTTGATTTTTACAGTGAAAATAAAATTGGTCTTTAAACATATTTCCCTTCTTGTAAAATAAGAGGTTTGAACAGCACTATTTCTATAGCCCAATTCAGTTCTAAAATTCAGCAAGCAATTAATAGATGATATTGACTATTTACTATAACCTTGAAAGTGGCTATATTTTTGAGAGATCTTGTTCACTTTACTCTCAAAACATTTTAGACAATCATTAGCCAGCAAAAGTTGAAATAATGAAAGCTATTCCCGAGTACCATCAGTAGGCAAACCTTAAAGAAAAATGATACAAGCAAACAGTCTCAATTATTAGCAGCATGGTTTTCATTTCAATAAGTTGTGGGTACAGAACAGAATGTTGATGAACCTAGAAAAGCTTTCTCATCCACTTTTATCACATAATGGTCCTCATGAAATTAATTTCTTGTAGGAACCAAATGGAGCTTTTAAGTCTAATTTGTGTGATTTCCTGGCTGCCTTTCTGGAGAACCAGAAGCATTATCCTGGACTCTCATGGTGGTTAAGAAGGTAAAGTGATCATTATTCTTGTTAAGTTTCACATTGCAACAGAATATCTTCCTAAAAATACAGAATTAAAAAATAAAACTTAAAATCAGATACTATTATTCACAATTATGTCCCTTTTGACTATTTTAGCTTGTTTAACATACAAAGTATGCCTTTTCAGTTGTGTAAACTTTCTATACTAGCTGAAGAAATATTATAGTGGAAAACCTAAAGGTGAAGTACATGACTGGACTTGTGGCTCAAGGCCATAGTTTATTATAATGAGCTTAAAGAATGAAAGATAAGAGCACAACCCGTGGAAGTATCTAAAAATACCACATATGATACAAGATTTTCAAAATAGAAAAAGACACAGTTAAGGATGGTTGCAGAGATTCTCAGCAGTCTTCAGAGTGCATCTTAACAGTATTAACTCAAATGTGTCTGAGAGAGCCTGATTAACAGTGAGCAAAACAGCCCCATCGCTAGCTTAACAGGCTTCAATGATGTGTTGGCATCATTTTGTAATAAATGAATAAGATATTAAAGAGAACAATTTTAGATTAATTGGGATATTAAAATATAAAGAACCTGTTGCAGAGTAGATGAGCAACAAATGTTAGTTCCTGGGGGAAAATACCATCCCTAAGAATTATTCTTGAATATTTATATATGAGACAAGTAATATTTGTATAAACAATATATTTCTGAAAAAACAAACATTCAAGCAAGATACTCCTCTATGGTTTAAGTTCTAAGCTTATCTGGTTCTGAAATATTTGATATATTCTAAATTTCTAACTCCCAATCCCTGCTTCCAAAGAACCCTAGAGTGATTGAAAGTAAACTCCTTCCCACTGCTTAAATGAACAGTGGCAAACACCGAAAAAAGAAATTATGTTTGGGATGTTTAATTAGTCACAAGAGTCATCTCTTGCCAAATGGTGATTCTCAAACTTTAGTAAGCGTTAGCATCACTCAGAAAGCTTGTTTAGAATAGTGACATCTTCTTCTAACCCCCATTCCTTCAAGAGGCCATGGAAACATGTGTTTTAGCCATTATCTATAATTTGGAAACATATTTTTCTCAGTTACACTTGAAGAAACAGCGTCCTAAAACGTGTGGCTGCTTCTCAATGAACTTCATCTGTTAAAATGGGGGGACAGAGTATCTTAGTGTCAATGAGCTTGTCTAAATGGATTTCGAATGCAGTGGCATGCTAGTTCTTCATCGGACAGATTCTCATAATTGAGCAGCTTGGGTGGGGAGCTGATATAACTATTCTGAATGTGATTGATGCTCCAGCTGATAAAGCTGAACTCTACTCACTAACACGCTACGCTCTGGGAGGTTCTTTATGCTGGAGGCTGGGACTGTTGCCCAGACACTGTGACTATAATGAAGATAGGCATGGGTCTTTCATGATGTCCACCCCTTACCCCAAATGTTGAAAAATAGCTAGCATTGAGTATTTTCATAGCAAAAGTAAGACAGAGTCAGAAATTTCTATTCCCATGTATCTCAGTGACAATATTCTAATATAATTTCTTGTCTAATGTTCTATTAAAGTGATTGATTTCAAATTAAACCTTTGGAATAGTATCTGTTTATGTGAAAGTGTGACAGTTGGCCAGGATGCCATTTTTTAACAGTTTGCATTCTGACTGATTTAACAGTAGTCCCATTCCATTCAGTATTATGTGTGTATCTTTACCCCAATTTGCATACCTAAAAAATGTTCTTTAATGAATAAACTGGCTCATGACAGTTGTTGCTTGATTACCTTTTTCTAAATCTTACTTGTAAATAAGGCTCGGCTATGCAGTAACCAAAAAGTTGTTATCCATTACCTTGCTGAATTTTGACTGATCCAAGTTATTTCTTCTTAAAAGAAGAATTTTCTTTTGGAAAATCACTCATTATGTCTATTCACTGTGTATATATTGGTCAGGCTTTTAAAACCACATCCTCCAGAAAGGAGACAAAAGAAAATCAAAGACGTAAATCTAATATGCTAAATTTTGCAGGCGAAAAACATCATTATATGCATACCTGATGCATTTCATAACCTGAGTGACATTCTTTAGACTTACCAGCACACTGGCAAGCTCCAGAAACCAGCTGATCCAGGCTATCAGAATACCAAAACACCTGAATGCGGTGTCTAAAATTAGACTATTGAAATTCTCCCTGGATGTCACTTTCCTTTATTACAAGCACTTTTTTTTTTAATCAAAGCTGCTTTAAACGAGTAAAGAGTGCCACCAAGCGGCAGCATATGATATTCCTAAGTCTAGTCTGTTTTATTTTGAAAGATATATTTTACCTTTGTTAATTGTGCTCACACTCTTAAGAGAAATAGGCTTATATGCATGATTTAAAGCTTGTGCTTCAAGTGTCCAGGCCTTCCCTCGTAGCTTAGTTGGTAAAGAATCTGTCTGCAATGCAGGAGACCCAGGTTCAATTCATGGGTTCGGAAGATCCCCTGGTGAAGGAAATGGCAACCCATTCCAGTATTCTTGCCTGGAGAATCCCATTGACAGAGGAACCTGGCAGGCTACAGTCCATGGGGTTGCAAGAGTCACGGACTTAGTGACTAAATCACTACCATAAGTGTCCAAGTTATATTGTAGGAGAAAAGCATGTTTTTTTGTGTGTGTGTGAAGAAGTTTTTTAATGTTTTCTCTTAAGTGTTTTAAAGCTTTTGACCAATTGTTTTTTTTTTCATTTATTTTTATTAGTTGGAAGCTAATTACTTTACAATATTGTAGTGGTTTTTTGGGAGAAGGCGAGGGTGGGATGTTCTGAGAGAAAAGCATATTTTTTTTTAATTGATGAGCAAATATGCTATGATAAATTTTTTAAACATGAAAAGTCTATCTGAGGTTATTGGTATTTGTTAAAAAAAAAAAAAAAGTATTAAAAAGAAGAATCCAGATTCCAAACCTCATTGGCTGTATATAGTGACTCCTGGTATAAAAATTTGCATAGTTTCCTAAAGAAAATTGGCTTGTTATACAGAAATGTTACCATTTCTGTTCAGAAATTTCAAGTATATTAGACTGAGGACAAAAGGGCAAGAATTTTTGAAGTAGCACATAATCCTTAACAATGTTGACCTCCCACCTTGCTCCACATTCCTTTTCAATGGATTATGCAGTTATATGAGAAAAAAATTGATGGATAGCCCCTTAAATCTACTGTAGGTATTTGTTCTGCCTCTGTATTCATTTAAACCTTTATTAAATAATGATCCTGAATGTATACCATGGGAAGAATAGTTGTTGCTGTTGTTATTTAGTTACTAAATCATGTCCAACACTTTTGTGTCCCCATGGACTATAGCCCTCCAGGCTCCTCTGTCCATGGGATTTCCCAGGCAAGAATACTAGAGTGGGTTGCCATTTTCTTCTCCAGGGGATCTTCCCCACCCAGGGATCTAACCTATTTCTCCTACACTGTCAGGCAGATTCTTTGCCACTGAGCCATCAGGGAAACCCAGGAAGAATGGTAGCTAGAAGAAAATGAGTAGGACAATCTCTGTCCTGATGATGTTCATAGCAAGCTGGGGCTCCTAGTCCTGGCTGGATCTCTGTTGAAAACTTCAAGCTCACTTAGCACTGTTTTATTGACAAAGATGCACTTTATATATTGTGAGGATTTTCTAAATCTTTTAGAATGATTTTTCATTTATAATTTCACTTAAAATCATAGTGACTTTGTGTACAGTAGCTATGAGAACTGTTAATTATTATTCTTACATATGGCTCAGAATGTGTGGTTAAGTGATTTACCTAAGATGTCATTGGAAGGTTGTGGCAGAATTAAAATTAAAATCTCCTGACTTCCTAAACTGTGCCCTTTCTAGGAGGCCACCACTCTTTATAATGAATACATTAAAATTAGCATGATATTTCAAGAAGGTCATCATCACAGGAGGTTCTACAGTAATTACAATGATGCTGATACTGCTTAAAATATTTTGGGAACTCTTGTTTTGAATTTCCCTGCGGTGAACACAAGAAAATCAGTCTCATTCAACTCAGAATAGGTTTATTCAGTATCTGTCACTTGCCAGACACTACACTGAATAATATAGAACTATAGAAATAAGAGGCACAATGAGAAATGTAGTACAGGTACTTTTTGTTCTTAATACTAATAGACTGCATGGCTAATGTGTAGCCATAATACATGCTGTACTTTAATGAATCTAAAATGTTGTTAAACACATTATTTTATGTCCCAGTAAGAAAGAAAATACTGCACTGACAATTTATAAGTTTCTTTCCCATCATTTAAACTTTTTATTTTACATTTAGAAAAAGATCTTTTTGAACTTTATTTTGACATTGATTTTCTTTACTATATCACTCTATTGGCATACATAAACAGGAAAATATAAGTGAAATAAATCGGTTAGGGCAACCACTTGATGGTCAATAATTATAAAATTTCAGTGACTATTACATACATTCCAAATTAAGAGATGTGTTAAAATATGTGTGTATTGCAATAGGTGCATTTTAGAATCATTGAGGTGATATTTCTTGCTCAGTTTCTGAACTAGTCATTGTGTAATGAAGTTGGGTTAAATCATGGTACAAGGGTTTAACTTATTTTCTTTTATCAGTAATTACCACAGTGGTTAAGAGAATGTGTCATAGAGGCAGAGTCCTGAGATCAGTTATTGGCTGTACTTCTTATTAGCTATGTGACCTTTAGGCAGGTTAGTAAATCCATCAGTGTTTCAGAATCCCCATCTGTAAAAATCAGTAATAATAATAGCTACTACTAGGTAATATTACAGAGAAGGCAATGACACCCCACTCCAGTACTCTTGCCAGTAAAATCCCATGGACGGAGGAGCCTGGTAGGCTGCCGTCTATGGGGTTGTGAAGAGTCGGACACGACTGCAGCGACTTAGCAGCAGCAGCAGCAGGTAATATTAAATGAAATAATATACTTAACATACTTAGCACATAGCCAACAATACTATTATATTTGAATATAGCTAACCTCTGGGAATTCTTCCAAATAAAATAATAATATTATACTGTTAAGCCCCAGAATAGCTTTAAAAAAACTGTTTCTCCACTCTCCAATGATGCAGTATGTGGCATAAGCCTTCAGCTAACCCTATTAAAGGCCTTGGACCCCATCTTGACTGAGACAGAAAAAAAATTACGTGTCTAACTTAAAGTCATTCTAGATTAGCTACCCTTTTTTCAAGTAGAAAAAATAAACCTGAAAGAGAAATTCAGCTTCTGAATTCATCCCTTTTCTTCAGATATTCAATTATTAAGAAGACTATATGAAAGGAACTTTATTCATAATATATTCATACACTCATACTCACAGTATTTCATAATGAGCTGAACTTAAATACTATCAAATTTAATCACCACAGCCAGGAGAGGTACAAGCTGAAAACAAAAAATAAAAATAAAAAGATCTGAAAGGCTGCCTTTTCAGATAGAGTGGCTGCCAGAATCATGCCTCTCAATAATAATGAACACAACTCAGGAAACAAAGTGAGAAAAGGGATCCCAAATCAGCTGGTTACAGCAAGCCTTTGGGTAACTAACTGATGGCTTAGCTGCTGCCTTGGCTTTCCCAGGTTACCTCTGTGACAGGTGGAAACAAGCCAAGCCCATAAATCAGACATAGCCTCCAGGTTGAGACTTGTTCATAGAACATAAAGACAAACTTCAGAGACAACTTGTATCTTGTGACCCTCCCTGAGGCTGATGAGTCCAAAGAGCCTTGTTTCTAGGTCACTTTCTGAATAGGAAAGGAAGTTTTAATTTGGGAATATTCCCCCATTATAGATGCCCAGCCACCATCATTACCTTAGCTTTTTCATTTTTAATTAATAATAGATATAATTGCAAAGAGTAATGCTTACAAATGGAATAAAAACCTTAGTGTTTCTGAAAATAAGTTTCTCTACTGGGACCACTGCCTAGTCATTTTCATTTAGAAACAGAGGAGGAGAGGAGGAAACTTAATTCTATGGGTAAGTGAATAAAATGGACAAATAAATATTTAGAAAGGTATACAGTATATATTTCCATTTCACCAGTGAAATTTGTCTGTTTCGTTATTCATAAGCCACAATTTTACTTTAGTTGTCTTGCTTGCTAAATATCAAGAATGTTTTAAAGGTAATAAAGGTAGTAAACTTCAATCAATGATGGCTGAATTTCATTCACTGCTTTATGGAAAAATAAAAATTTTAAATTATAAAACATGAGAATAACAGTGTTCAGTTTCTATTTCCTGAGAAACATTGTAACTGCTACTCTAGGGTCAAGAACTTGTCAGTCTGTTTATTATGAATGCTCATGTGGCACATTAATCCTACATGAATTTCACGTTAATAAAAAGTTTATGTTGGTATTTCCAAAGATGAAAATTACTCAGTTGTTGCTTTACTGTAAACCTAGATTTTGTGATAAGGTCAAACATCATAAGGAAGCAATTTTTAAGTTAGTGTTCATAGCACAAAGATTATAGCTCTTTAAAATATAACATACAAAACTAGGTGTAAAAATAATTGTTTTTTAGTCTCTTCCCTCAAGAAATATATTTTAAGCACCTTCTTAAACTTAGTCATAATGAAGACTGTTATGTGATCAAGTTAAACAGATTTAAGCTCTTGGCCTATTCATCATTTTAAATAGACGACTTTCATCTAAAATTGTAAGTGAAAAATTGAAAACTCTTTGTTAAGACCACCAATCATTAATGTATATCATCCTAATCTGGTATATTTACAAAAGAAAATTCCATACATGAAATACTGCATTCCAGCCCTGCAGAATATTCAGCCATCATCATTGACATAAGATAAAAGCATCAAAATAGAAGGGCAGTATTCCCCCGTGGGGTGTTACCCATGACGTCCTAATCATGATATGCATAATGTTTTGAAGCTTCCAAGGTGCTGCGGGAAGGCAGTAGTAAGAGAAAGTTCCCCGTGAGATACATAGAAGTCAATGAGGGGAAAGCCTGTAAGGTACACTTTGGGCTGTTCCCTGGGCACTTTTTCTCTCTCTATTGTTCACTTTAAGATGACATAATTTATTTAGCTCTAATAGAAGAAATATCATCTAAAAATGTTTTTCTCATGGGCTCTGACAGAGGCCTAAAATCCACAAAATGCTAATTCATTTAGATCAAAATATACACTATTTTATTATATCAACCTTTAGCATTTTGGTTTAATGTTGTTGATTAGATTTATAAGTAACTTGGTAGGACTTTAACATACTAGGATAAAGGTGAACAAAACTTTGATGACAAAGAAGTCTGGAAGGATACAAAGAACTTTCAAAAGTACTGCTGAAAAAAATACCAGTGTCAGTGGAAGGGTGGAAGTAGGGGCATGACTTTGATAAAGCTAAGACTGTACTGAGCTCCTAGAAAATGTGCAAAGAGCAGGAAAAGTGAAAGTGAAGTCGCTCAGTCATGTCTGACTCTTTTCAACCCCATGGACTGTAGCCTACCAGGCTTCTCCGTCCATGGGATTTTTCCAGGCAAAAGTACCTGAGTGGGTTGCCTTCTCCTTCTCCAGGGGGATCTTCCTGACCCAGGGATCAAACCCAGGTCTCCTGTATTGCAGGCAGGAGAAGGAAAAGGATGACTCAAAATCAAAACTGGATGGAGAGGATCAAAGATCCTCTCAAAGATCAATTAAAGATCAATTATACCTACTTCCCAGAGTTCCCTAAGATTGATCTTAACTACTAATAGAATAAATGCCAATTAATTTTGATTATTCTCAATTAATTCTTAAAAACAAAAGCAACTATATATTAGGGGTCTGAGTGGGTAGTATATATTAGGATATTACTTTTAAAAAAATTCATTAGAGCATCTCTAAATTTTTACACTTAACATTTGTTTGTTGTTTGTTTTAGTATAAAATCTGGCTAAAGGAACAGGGAGGCTAAGGCTTTAAATCACAAAATAACCACAAGTGGAACTCTGATTAGTTCAAGTAGACAAGGTAACCAGACAAATAATTGACCACTGTCAATCATCTAGTGAAGACTAGAGAATGAGTTAATTTTGACCATTTCTTCAGTTATTCCTTTCACCTCTCCCTTAGGAAGCAACAGAACTGTCCACCAAAAAGATTTTCCAAGTCAAAGAACTAAATTAGAAACTTTTTACACTGAGCATTTGAGAAGAGGTTGAGTTAAGTTAGGAACAAGAGGGAAGAAGAGGGTTAAGAGTTCTTGGTGTTATACATGGAGAAATAAGAACAAAAACTCCTGTGTGATGCAGTACTTTTTAATTGCTTTCTAATGACTGGACATTCATCTTCTTTGATCTGTGCTGAAACCTGGTGTAAAATAAAACTTGTCTATGTTAATTTTATCACCTTTAATCCCTAGTTTTCACTTAACTATGGGAAGCTGTAACTACCAAAAAAAAAAAGGAACAGAGAAATCAGAAAATACATGGTTTTATTGTTTTGCATTTTATGTAATGTGTGCTAAAATGCTTCCATGGTGGCTGAGACAATAAAGAATCTGCCAGCAATGCAGGAGATCTGGGTTTGATCCGTGGGCTCGGGAGATTCCCTGGAATGGCAACCCACTCCAGTATTCTTGCCAGGAGAGTTTCATGGACAGAGGAGCCTGGCGGGCTACAGTCCATGGGGTTGCAAAAGAGTCAGACATGACTGAGCAGCTAACAGTTATGTCAGAAATGAAAAAAACCACAAAAAACAAAAACGCTAAAGCCACTCTATAACACTAGGCTGAGCAGACTGATTATAAATAATTTTAATGTGTTTATTCAAATACAAGTTCTTAGAACTGAAATTGAGCTCCTTTCCAGTATGAATCCCTCTCCTCACTTTCAGAGAAGAAATTCTGCATTCACTGAGGGAACTAGGGTTTCTTAAATTCCCCACAACTATATTGCTTTTTAGCATAAGGCTGGTTTTCGGAAGAGATTACTATATTAAAATGGATTTACTGGAGCTTCTTAAGTTCTACCCCTGATGAACACTTTTTTAGTATGGAGCTGCAGGCTTCATTTGACTTATATAAATGAAGTATCAACATGAACTCATTTACTCCTAAGTGAATTTGAAGGACTTGACTACTACATCCACATTCTGAAATTTTAGGAAATGAAGTAAAAATAACTCAACTAACGGCCCTAGATGCAGCTCAGAGATGACTTTCCACACAGTTCTTACTACCTCAGGCAATCCACAAAATAAATTTAGTGTTGAGTAAAAGCAGTGTAATTGTTAATGCCAAATACTGGGATTATCCTGTGAGGAAATCATTATGATATGTGGGTAGCATAGTAAGACATGCCCTTTTCTTGAACAACATCATCTGAATTCTTCACTAGAGATTTTTTTAAAGAGATTTTTTTTCTCTCATTTTTTGTGAATGAATAACTTCTAAATGGAAAAATATCTATTTTTGTGCTGGTCATTTTTATCTTTGAATACTAGAAATAAAATGAGAGATGAGTTAAGCCAAAAAACATGTAAAGTTGTGGAAAGTTATGAGATTCTCCCAGTTGTTTATTTAAAGACAAAATCCAATTTAAAAACTCCTAATCTACCTTCTGCCTTTTTTTCCTGAGACAGTCAAACCACATTGTGAAAGAATGTTCACTGGTTCTTCACGTGTTTGTTTCTTCAAAGGAAACCTCATAAAAAATACTTCCCTGTTATCTAAATCTTGGGTGCTTCAGGCCGTTAGACCTATTTTTCCTCCCTTACCCCCAAGTCCAACTACCTTCACCACTATCTACCATTTCTCTCTTCAACTTTATGGACAGTTTAGTGAAGATTCTTTCAAAATTTCCCAGATCTTTCCTGAGAAAACCCCTTCAGAAAAAATATTGAACCATTCACCTAGTGAGACCCTCAGGATAAGGTTCAACACATTTCAAATGATAAGAATCATATAATTTGTATTTTTTTAATAATAATGCATTTATGATAGAAATGCATTTGTGATAGAAATGCATCATTATTATCAAGGCCAGTTTCAAAGATACTTCTGAGACAGTCTGGAATCTGAGACCTGGGACCCTTTGCTGCAGTGATTACACCTGAAGAAACGTCTCCTCAAGCAGCAAAATACAAAGAAACTAAGGAGGGAGGGGTCAGGGAATAGCAGCACGCTTGCTTAATTGGGGCAAATTATGGAAAACAGGCTACAAAAAGACCAAAAACCCAATGGCCATTTCTGAAGAGCCAGGAGCAAAAGCAGGGTACATCACACGCCCCAGGGTATATCACGCACCCCGTGTACCTGACACCACTAAAGGGGTGGGAGAGAAAGAAGGAAAGAAAGTGAAGTCGTTCAGTCGTGTCTGACTCTTTGTGACCCCGTGGACTGTAGCCCACCAGGCTTCTCCATCCATGGGATTCTCCAGGCAAGAGTACTGGAGTGGGGTGCCATTTCCTTCTCCAGGGGATCTTCTCAACCCAGGGATCGAACCTGGGTCTCCCACATTGTAGGCAAACGCTTTACTGTCTGAACCACCTAAATCATCCCCCTGGCCTCATCTCTGGACCCACCCCTACCCTTACCCCATATAAGGACCTAGGTTACCCCCACTTGGGGAGCTGAGCAAGGGAACTTGTTAATTTCTTTTCATTCCCTCCTGCTGCAGCAGGAGCCCCAGTAAAGCCTTGTCTTAATTTCTTGTCTGGCATCTTATCAATTTCTATTGATTAGGGAAGGTCAAGAACCCTGGTTAGTAACACTTCCAAGAAAATAACACACATCCTTTGAGTTAAAGCAGTTTCAAGTGCTGCTCCTGCTTCTCTGAACTTCACTTTCCCTGGGGTTTTGGTTCAGAAACTTCTCCTTCACGTATTTGATGCTTTTAAGTAAAAATTTTAAGTATTTCATTCAGCATTTTCTTGAGAGGCAAGGTTGGTCAAAATTACCAAGCCAGCTGTTAACTAGAAGTAAATGTCCAAGAACATTAACTTTTCTACCAAACATTTAAAAAGCATTCAGCCTCATTTCTTGAGTAATTATGAAAGAGATGTTTGACTTTAAGATGCCTAGTCTTCCTCAATTTCATAATTCTAGAGGGTTGTCAATCATGATACTTGGTCCTTCTTGACCACAGGACTGGCAACAGGAGCCAACCTAGTCACGTGAAGTATGATAGCCCCTCCCCACACAAACTAGATGAAACCAATCACAGTCCCTCCGTGAGATCTGATCAGTCCCTCTGAAACAGAAATGGGCTCTGTTTCCATGGGGTCAGGCCATAAATAAACCCATGTACCTGTGGTCATCTAATCTATGACAAATTGAGGTGAGAATATACAATGGAAAAAAGGCAATCTCTTCATTAAGTGGTGCTGGAAGAACTGGACAGCTACATGTAAAAGAATGAAATTAGAACACACTGTAACACCATACACAAAAATAAATTCAACTTTGATTAAAAAACCTAAATGGAAGGCTGGATAGCTATAAAAGTCTTAGAGGAAAATGTCAGTGAAACACTCTCTGATATAAATCACAGGAAGATCTTTTTTAGTATACCTCCTAGAGTAATGAAAATAAAAACAAAAATAAGCAAACGGGACCTAATTAAACTTAAAAGCTTTTGCACAGCAAAGGAAACCATAAATAAAATGAAAAGACAACCCTGAGAGTGGGAGAAAATTTGCAAAGGAAGCAACCAACAAGGGATTAATCTCCAAAATATACAAATAGCTCATGCAGCTCAATATCAGAAAAGCAAACAACCCAATCAGAAAATGGGTAGAAGATGTAAATAGACATTTGTCCAAAAAAGACATAGAGATGGTTAAAAAGAACATGAAAAGAAGCTGAGCATCATTAATTGTTAGAGAAATGTACATCAAGACTACAGTGAGGTGTGACCTCACACCAGTCAGAGTAGCCATCATGAAAAAAATCGACAAACAGTAAATGCTGGAGAGCTATGGAATAAAGGGAACCCCCCTACACTATTGGTAGGAATGTAAATTGGTACAGCCACTAGAGAGATAGTAAGGAGACGCCTTACAAAACTAAAAATAGAGCTGCCAGATGATCCAGCAATCCCACTCCTGGGCATATATTCACAGAAAACCTTAATTTGAAAAGATACATGCACCTCAATGTTCATTACAGTACTATTTACAATAGCCAGGACATGGAAGCAACATGAAGGTCCATCAACAGAGGAATGGATAAAGAAATTGTGGTTCACATATGGGCTTCCCTGGTGCCTCGGATGGTAAAGAATCCGCCTATAATGTGGGAGACCTGGGCTCAGTCCCTTAGTTGGGAAGAGCCCCTGGAGAATGAAATGGCGAACCACTCCAGTATTCTTGTCTGGAGAATTCCATGAACAGAGGAGCCTGGCAGGCTACAGTCCAGTGGAATATTATTCACCCATTAAAAAAATGAAATAATGACATTTGCAGCAACATGGGTAGACCTAGAGTTATCATACTGAGTAAAGGAAGTCAGAGAAGGACAAATATCATATGATATGGCTTATATATGGAACCTTTTTTAAAAAGGGTACAAATGAACTTACCTACAAAACAGAAATAGAGCTACAAATGTAGAAAATAAACTTATGGCTACCAGGGGTAAAGTAAGGGGAGGAATAAATTCAAAGATTGGGATTGACATATACTCCCTGCTATATATAGAACAGATAACTAAAAAGGACTTACTGTACAGCAGAAGGAACTCAGTACTCTGTAATGGCCTATATGAGAAAGGGATCTTTAAAAAAAAGCAGATATATGCAGATATTTGTATAACAGATTCACTTTGCTATGCACCTGAAACTAACACAACATTGTAAATAAACTATATCCCAATTTAAAAAAAGAGAGAAATCCTCATGACGTCTGTCATTTCCTAGAATAGACTAACTGCAGTGTCATTCCCTAGAAGTCTTTGCTTTTGTTTGTTTAGTTGGTTTTTCTCAAGCACTCTATAATTTAAATAAGCTTCTTCTACAGAAAAGAAACAAGATTCTAATTTAGGTTTTCACTATAAGATAATTGTAGTTATGTAGGTTTAACTACCTGGAATATAAATTGCATGCTTTCTCTCCAATTTTCATTCAGTTATAATAATGTCTTCATAAAATAAAGCAATTTCAAGCTGATCATAAATAATTTCTTAGCATTCAGATAGCATTATACTTAAAAGAATGATGCACAAATAGTGTTTTAGTTAGGTTCCCAACAGGAAACAGAAGGAACACTCAAGATAATTCAGGGAGAGTTTAATTACAAAGTGACTATTTGTAAGGGTGTTGACAGGGTAAGAGGAACCACAAAGGATGGTTCTGTACCCTAGGTTTATTAACTTCAAAGGGACAGGAGAGGGAGCAGTAACTTTAGAAGAGGAGAGATTTGTGTAGGGGAGGTGGCCTTAAAAAAATCAGTTACCTTCAGTTTGACTAATGAAAACAGCTAAAGGCATCCTTACATGGAAAAAGCCAGGAAAGTAAATACCTTGACCTCATTCATATACCTCTCATCCTTTGCCAAGTCTCCCTTTTGGTTAAACCCAACCAGGAGCCAGAGGACAAGAAAGTCTGTTTTTATAATCCATATAGGCTGTCTCCTAGAGACAGTGAATAGGATGGAGAAGAGAATAAAGACATGATAACATAAATGTGCATAACTTAAAGTCTTTCTTTTCCATCCTCCCCATCAAAACTATTTAATTTTTAAATTTTAATTTAAAGTCTAATTTTTTTTCTTCGATTGAAATATTTGTCTACAAAATATTTAAGTTAGATAACAGATAAGCTTCTGTATTAAAAGAAACTCCTTTTACAATGGTTTTAAAAAGTAAGTATTTTTCTCTCACACTTTTTCCAAGGTGAATGATCAGCTTGGGTCTGTGTTCTTTTTTGGACTTCCCAAATGGCTCAGGTGGTAAAGCATCTGCCTACAATGCAGGAGACCCGGGTTCAATCCCTGGGTTGGGAAGATCTCCTGGAGAAGGAAATGGCAACCTACTCCAGTATTCTCGCTTGGAAAATCCCATGGACAGAGGTGCCTGATAGGCTACAGTCCATGGGGTCGTAAAGAGTCAGACACAACTCAGCAACTTCACTTCATGTTCTTTTTTACCTTGTGATTCTACCATGCCCTTGGGCATAGTCCTCATCCTGGGGTCAAGCGAGGTCTTGAACATGTGCACATTCCAGCTCACAAGACATGAAAACGGGATAAACTCAGAGCAAGTGAGTGAGGGCAAAGTTATACACGTCACTTTCCCTCTCATTGTCTGGCAAGGAAATGTGTTGTGGCATTTACAGCAAAGGAGGTGGGGTAAGGCTGTGTGTGACCATGTGCCCACAAAGAAGAGAAAAATATATTTTGTAAGAAGGATAACTAGCAATATTCCTGAAGGTATTAAAATCTTCGAAGCTTTTTCTAGTTTTAACAGTTTATATAATAATGGGTCTTGTAATAGATTCTCAAAACCTTCATCTTTTTCTAGCTAAAATCTACCTTTGTTAACATATTTAAATATGACCTCATAAGATTATTTTTCAGTGTTAGAAAATGATTTCTCAGTCTGAGTCTCTCACCCAAATCATTCATTTTTTAAACACGATATAGGACCCCTACCCCTTTTAAGTATCCTTAAAACTTTCTAATCACATACAAATCCAGAATGTCCTATTCCAAACTACTGCCCCATCCTCTCAATTTGCTACTTGTACTGAAAAAATGACGAGAGCTATGGTGGGAACTGAAGAAGGAAATGGCAACCCACTCCAGTATTCTTGCCTGGAAAATTCCATGGACAGAAGAGCCTGGTGAGCCCCAGTCCATGGGGTCACAGAGAGTCGGACATGACTGAGTGACGAAGCACACCTGGTGGGAATATGTAGGTCTACCCAAAGTACTAAATGAAGCCCTGTTGTATGAGTAAAGTAAAACACAAGCCACATACAATTGTATTGGGACCCAAGGAATGACAGAGATGCAAACTCAGTAAAATAGGCAGAAGACTGTCGGGAACGGAAAACCAAAGTAATGTAATTCCCACAGAACATGAACTTCAGTCACGTAAGATTTGTGATTTCTACCTGCAACTTACCAATGCTGCCAGAATTGTGAAACTCTTAATTTTTTTTAACCTATGTGTAATACTTGAAAGTTTTCTCAAACTGTAATTTCTGTTCTTCAGGAAGACATTAGTTTATTGTACATGCCGTGACTGACAGATTCCTGAATCACTTTCCTTTTTAAAACAAAGCTAAGAACGAGGGGAAACAACCCTTTCTTGGGATTTACCCCAGGAAAATCCTTAACAATGTCACCTGCCCTAGATATGTGTAGGGAGGCTTTGCTTTCCTTTGTATATCTAAGAAAGAACGATCTAGCCTGAAGATTAATTCACATTGTCTAAATTACTATCAAATATCAGCATTTGACAGTCTCTATAACATAATTTTAACATTCTTTCAAAATTTGTTAATTAAAATGTGTTAATCAAATCATTAAAATGTTGTTGGTATAAATTAAATTGATTTTTTCCATTTGGGCAAATTGAATTTTAAATATCAATACAATCAAGAAAGTGAATAAAACATCCATCTTCTAACTTGAAAGGCACACAGATATCTTAGTGAAAATCAGTGCAGTTATCAGTACTTTTACCTGCTGTGCAAACTCTTTTTTAATTATAAGTCTTTTAACATTCAACAGTTTCTATCATGATTCAAAATTTCACACTTTCAATATTTTGCACTTACTTTTGAGACGATTATCTTCATGCAGGTGCCATATGTAAGTTTAGCAGATTTTCAATACTTTGATATTTATATAGATGTCTGAAGTAACCCTGAGGTCACTTTGAATTGCATCTTCCTTCTTCACCTATTGTCATTTATTTCTAGTTCAGTTACTCTCTAACTATGCCATATCTTTTAAATAGCCTTATTGTATAATTCAGTCACTGGGTTGATTTTATTTCTTTTACCATTGTCTATCATAAAGCTTTTCTTTCCACTCAAAGGCAAAGATAATGGGCATTAAAGTCATTGTCATTGATACTATATAACACAAATACTTTCACATGAAAAAAATAATATTCATTCCAAATTCAGACTCAGTCTTAGAAATATAAAACATACCTGAATAAATAACAACTTTGTCTAGGGCAAACCCAGAAATACATTTTAGTAAACCATGTTCACTCTTTTCAAAATTCAGAGATCCACCCTCCTACTCTCTAGAAGTGGCTGAACTTTCATTTTGAAGTTAATTTTGAATATACTCCTGCCAATAAATTATATTATCCTGCATTAAAAATTTAGGAAAGCAAGAAGCCATTGCAGTTCTTTTTTTAGGTTAATAATGAATTCTTAGGAATAAGAATATTTGAGAGGTCATTTAACCACCATGAATACCCATCTACCTTCAGAGACAGACAACTGCATCAAACATACTCTAAACAGATGGAAAAATCTCATAAGAAACTCATTCCACAATTCACTATTCACTGTCAGAAAATTTCCCTTTCTGTTTAAACTACAAAACTCAGGCTACAGATTAAGTCTGTTTGCTCCAGTTCTATTCCTGGTGGAGGACAAAAACAGATGGACACAATCCGTCCTGTAGCTGAAAACAATAATTAGGTCACTTCTCCTTCTCTAGCCTAAAAACAGAAAAAAAAGTTCTTTTGGTCTTTAACATATATTTCCTGATACTATTCAAGAGTACAAGCTATTTCAGTAACAAGTAGGGGCTTTCTATGCAAAACCAACTGGTAGGCATAGTTATTTGGCTTTTAAATGTCTTGTCTTCCAGCTATCAATGACCTCATGTATCCTCCCACTCTGTCTGAAATACTTTGGGACCACTGCAGCTGAATATGAGATAGGGCTGACAATGAGAGGGACAAGGACTTGGTCAGATCCAGCTGAGCCCAGAGCCTAAGGCATCTGCATTTTGGCCTGGGAGTTTACAGCATCTGCAGTGAAGCTGTGGGCAAGCAGCATATTGAGATCACAAGTGAAGGAGCTGTGCATCCCTATTGAGGAATCTAAGTGGATAATGGGAAGAATCTGAGCAACAAAGAATGCAAATGAGCAATAAGGAGAACTGCAGGCAGGCTCTCAGCATCTGCCTGAAGCAAGATGTCTTTTACATTAGAAAAGCTCTAAGGCGAGACTGATCACTAGAAAACAAACTTGAGTTGGGACTAGAGGGCCAGCCTTAGATCTGAGCCACATGAAGAATGTGTTAGTAAAGCAGGAGAACACACTCGCTACATCCTGGGTCAGTTAAAGGAAGGTGATGGAGGACGCCAGGGAGCAGAGGTCAGTGGCAGAGAGCTCACGTTTGGTCCACAGACATTCACTGCCTTAATAACGTTGAACTTGTCAAAACTTGTTCTGCAGGATCTAAAACACATTTATGCAAAACTTAACAGACATATAAACCTTAACCTATATAAACCTTAAAAAGATTTTTATTCACTTATTTAGAGGTTTTTGAGAATCTGCTATAAGCATCTACCATGTGATTTGGTGCTGGAAAATAACAGTGAGCGAAACAGGAAAAGAATTCCTGCCCTATAGTTGGATAAAGAATAAAGAAGATAATAAGTAGAACATATAATATGGTAATAAGTGCTATGATGAAAAAACGAAAAAGATTGGCATTTTAAATAGTTTACAAACACTTTACTTAAGTCGCAAGAATAAAGTTCCTTTGAATTCATATGGTCATGAATGATGAAGAGAATCCTGGGGGTGCCTTTCCAAAGCTCCTAAAATCCCAGCACATAGCAGGCACTTACCACTCCCCTTTTGCCTGTTGTTACTGAATTTGACTTCTCTGTCTACCTGGTTAGATAGCAATGATTACCAGAGTAGATCACAATGGTTTTGAAACCATAAATACTACTTTAAAAGCTGGACCATTATTCATTTAGGTGGAGCATCATTAACTAAAATTTCTCTGATAGCATGCTATAGAATTATATCTTTACCCCTTTCCTAGTAAATATTTTTTATCAACAGCCTGGATGAAACCATGAAAAGGATGGTTATCAAGTTTGAAAATAACACTAAATTGAAAGGCAGAACTAATCTGTTGGATGACAGAATTAAGATTCAAAATGCTCTTGACAAGGCCGAACACTAAGTTGAAATGCATACAATAAAATTAATAGACATGCTATGAATAAAAAAGCAGACTAATGAACAAACAAACAACCTGCGTGTGTACAAGATGGGTGAGATCAGACTTGATAGCATTTTTATTAATGGGGAAAAAAAAACCTAGAAGCTTTAGTTGAACATTTTTCAACATTTTGATACAGCTGCAAAATAAAGTCTTAGGCTATGTAATACAGTAATAGTAAAATCAGGATAGATAATATCTATGTAGAGAAAAATATTCACACCTGGGTGTCACACTTAAGAGCAATATTAAATTTTCTAAGTATTCATGAAAGGGTGACAAATAGGATATGCAGTCTTCATATCATATAAGAATAGCTGAGAAATTGCTTGCTGTGGAAAGGGAACTTACAGTAAATCAATATATATTTTCAAATATTTTAGAGGGCTACTACTCATAAGAATACTTCATCATTTTAAAACATATATTAACTGTATGATCTCAGAAAAGGTCTTTGGCCCTCTGTGCCTCAATTTTTTAATATCTAGGAATATCAATTCTGTAGAATTATTACAAGAAGTAGCAAGGATTCATGTAAAGTGTATGGTGCATTACCTGGAATTCCACCTGCACCCTATAAACGGTGAATATTTTTTTCTCTATTGCCATAAAGGTAGACTAGAGTGAATAGATGAAGCCAACAGAGCCATCACACACACACACACACATGGCCCTTAAGAAGTTAGCTCCTTGCCATGAATTTTCCATGTAGATGTTAAATGACTATAGGGGAATTTGAGAAAAGGTTCCTACATTAGGTGAAAGTTGTACTGTTTCTAAATTCCTTTCATTGAATAGATTTTAAGGTCCCTTCCAATACTATGATTTTGTAATTCTCTGTGATTTCTCTCCATGCCCCTAAAGGATATGTTCCTGATAAAACTAAAAATATATAGAAAAAGTTAAAACAAGTAATATTAATTGTGTTTTAATTTGTGCCCCACACTAAGAAGCAGCTACATTTATTATTCTCTTTTCACAAATGAAGAAGCTGAGACAGAGTACAGTAACGTAGTTCAAAAGTTCATAGAACTCATCAGTGGCAGAGCAATGAGTGGAACTCAAGAGATCTGGAGAGTCACTTTAGCTAATTTTGACTCAAGGGTCAGACTTTCTATATCCTTTACATCACGTAGACCCTAATAGGTTTTGTGATGCCCTGGGATTCCTCCAGTCATCCTGAACTATTGTGTAAACTTATTTCATTTTAAAAGTAAAGTAAATTAAAAATGACAGGGTACTGCTGGTGATTCAAATGAAAAATTTGCTCTGCATTATTGGAAAATTATATATTCCACAAAAATGTATTTTGTAAATTAATAAATCCCACTTCTTAAGTGCTCAAAATTTTTCAGGCATTTTGGATGGCACTCTTCCAGAGATGAACTGTTGTAATTTATTCTAATTTGCAGAACACAAGTTAACTTGTACTTATTACTCAAAATCATACCATTAATTTTGGTTACTGTTTTATGACATCAGTCATTAATGTTCTCAGACTATATTGATAAATGGGCTATGCCAAAAAACAAAAAAACTTAGGGAGAGCCTGAGGCACTCTCCAAAAAGTAATTCTTTGAATTACAGGGTCTGGTGTTTGTGACTTTGTCCCAGGCTGTTCAGAAACAGCTCTTGTTTTCTTCCTTGTTCCAGGTTGTTTCAAAGGGGTGTAGTTGCAAGATAAAAGACTCCTAATTATGTAAGATAGTGCTACTTACTCAAAGCCAATTTCAGTGCCTATCAGATAATAAAAAGACAAAGTGTGGGAACTGGTGCATGGTGAGAGGGCAGGAAAAATTAACTGAACAATGTGGTTTTTCAAGCCACAGGATATTTTGTCTACAGAGGAGTACATTGCCGAGAGGAAGTATAGGGAATTGAGAGGAACATATGAAAAAGTTTAAAAGTTCGAGGAAGTAAAATTCTTTAACACCTTAAAACTCAAATCGTATTTTCTGTTTCCTTGGATAAATTTTGCTTCCTGGTTATCATAATTGGTTTAAGTTTCTAGTTCCCACATCTCTGTGTGTTTAAGCTTTCAATGCAGGTGTGTTTAAGTTTTCTAATGTTTACAGCTTTTCCTAGCATCCTCTTTCCTGAAATTTAAATAGTTTCATATTCAGTTTTATGTGTGTTTTTAAAGAATTTCCAAAGAAAGACATAACTTGAGACTTCAGAATTTACTTTTGAAACTAAGGATAATGATCTACAAATATTTCTCTGGGAAATGTGGCTTTCATCTAAGTAAATAGATTTATGTGCTGAGCTAGAATTTGATTAAAACTTGATGGGTATTTCTTCTGTTGGTTAATCATTCTGCTTATCTTACCAAATATTTGACTAGAAGCCTAACTACTGAACTGTACCTAAACAACATAAATAATAAACTTCATAGAGAAATAGGGTATATTTTGTAACTCTTAATTTTTCAATATGCAAGAGCCACCCCCCCCCCCAAATAATTATTAATTCAGTAAGTATTTATTGACATCAATTCCAGTTAAGCACTCCGCTCAGCACTGGGCATACAAAAGCATTTACTGGGGAGAAAGTTTACATCCGACACTGTAGTAAGTGCCTTGGTGATAGGAACCCAAAGGAGAAAGAGTTAAACCAGACAGAGTAAGGGAGGGCTTAGTGATAGGAATTAACTGCAAAAATGGAGTGGAATTAGGATGGAAGGAGAGCCAGTCAAGGAACGTAATGAGCTAAAACAGAGGTAAGACAGTACGGCGTATGTGGGATGGTATATATGCACTCTCTCCAGTTGCTCTCTTTTTCTTTTGAATCCCTTCTAAATAGCCTTTCATTTCTCATTTCCCTGAAATAGCTTTTATCAATATCATCAATGACCTCCATATTACTAAATCCAATTGTAATAGTTTTCTATTGCTGAAGTGATGAATTACCACAAACTTAGTGGCTTACAACAACATAAATTTATTATCTGATAGCTCTGTAGGTTAGAAGTCAGGCATGGGTCTCACTGGGCTAAAATCATGATGCTGTTAGACTCTTGAGAATTTTATACTAGCAGAAGCTGTGTACGTTTGGACTAAAAGAGAAAGTACAAAATTGCAGAATCCTGTCAGACCCCCAGAATTCTACAGGCAAAAAAGACAGATAAAGCTACCCAGCTGTAAACAAGCACTAGCTTTTATGAAAAAGGAACAATGACTCCAGGAGTAGAGTGTTAAACCCAGAGAGCAGAATGGAGGGCCAGGAGGGATTTTTAAATTGCTTGGGACCCATGTGTTTTGTATTCTTTTATAAGATGATCAGTCAAGTATGACCACAGAAGGAGACAGAGGAGAGACTCAGGGAAAAAAAAAAAACACAGTTTCTTATACTCTTAGGTCCCAGAGACACACTTGCTGTAGTCCAGGAAGGGGGACACAGAAAGGAGCCTCAGAGAGCAGATTCACAAGCAGGTGGGGAGCCGAGAGAGAGGCCCTGTGGGCAAGCATCTATACTGGGGCTCAGAGTGGCGTAGGCAGGAGGAGGCGTGAGGGGATTTCATGAGTGTATTTGAATGTCATGAGATCACAGTCAGGGGAGGACAAGAAGGGGCCTCACCAGGCTGGTACAGATGGTAACCTGGGCAGAACGTGCAGAGCCTGATTGTAGGCATATTGAGGCAACAGGAAAATATGAATCTTTAAAGGTTCACTTTAACACTCTATAACTCCATCTTTTTCCCCCTTCTATTTTCTTCTCCTTTGAACCAAACATCTATAGCTGGTATTCTGTGCCTATCCCACCACTGTATTTTGGAAGTAAATAATTTGTTTCTTGAGTTTCATGTTCACAGAGAGAAATCATGGCCCAGATGAATTCTGCACAGACCCTTACTCTTAATTGATTTCAATCATGAGACTAGGGACTTTTGAGCGATATTTTGGACTTGATGCTTTACAGACCTTTAGATAAATATATTTTAGATGTAGAACAGATAAGAGTCTTTGGGAACCAGAAGGTAGGTTGTAGTAGGCAGAATAATGGTCCACCAAATTGCAATGGTCCACAATTGCTCATTGTCTCAATGAGCAATTAAGTTTGTGGGTAAAATTTGGGTTAGCAATCAGCTGACTTTGAAAGAGATGGGAATACCAGACCACCTGACCTGCCTCTTGAGAAACCTGTATTCAGGTCAGGAAGCAACAGTTAGAATTGGACATGTGACAACAGACTGGTTCCAAATAGGAAAAGGAGTACATCAAGGCTGTATATTGTCACCCTGCATATTTAACTTGTATGCAGAGTACATCATGAGAAATGCTGGGCTGGAAGAAGCACAAGCTGGAATCAAGATTGCTGAGAGAAATATCAATAACCTCAGATTTGCAGAAGACACCACCCTTATGGCAGAAAGCAAAGAAGAACTAAAAAGCCACTTGATGAAAGTGAAAGAGGAGAGTAAAAAAGTTGACTTAAAGCTCAACATTCAGAAAACTAAGATCATGGCATCTGGTCCCATCACCTCATGGGAAATAGATGGGGAGACAGTGGAAACAGTGTGTCTTTATTTTTATGGGCTCCAAAATCACTGCGGATGGTGACTGCAGCCATGAAATTAAAAGACGCTTACTCCTTGGAAAGAAAGTTATGGCCAACCTAGATAGTATATTAAAAAGCAGAGACACTACTTTGTCAACAAAGGCCCGTCTAGTCAAGGCTATGGTTTTTCCAGTGGTCATGTATGGATGTGAGAGTTGGACTGTGAAGAAAGTTGAGCACCAAAAAATTGATGCTTTTGAAATATGGTGTTGGAGAAGACTCTTGAGAGTCCCTTGAACTGCAAGGAGATCCAACCAGTCCATCCTAACGGATATCAGTCCTGGGTGTTCATTGGAAGGACTGATGCTGAAGCTGAAACTCCAGTACTTTGGCCACGTCATGAGAAGAGTTGACTCATTGGGAAAGACCCTGATGCTGGGAGGGATTAAAGGCAGGAGGAGAAGGGGGCAACAGAGGATGAGATGGCTGGATGGCATCACCAACTCGATGGGTATGAATTTGAGTAAACTCCGGGAGTTGGTGATGGACAGGGAGGCCTGGCATGCTGCGATTCATGGGGTTGCAAAGAGTTGAACATGACTGAGCGACTGAACTGAACTGAACTGACTTTAAGAAGATTATCCTGGATTATCATGGTGATTCCAATATAATCACATGGATCTTTAAATGAGAAAGAGGGAGACAGAAGGGTCAGTACAGAGAGATGGCATTGTGAAAAAGTCTTGACTAGAGATTGCCAGCTTTGAAGATGAAAGGGAGTTATGAAACTAAGCAATGTGAGTAGCCTTTGGAAGCTATAAAGGGCAAGAAAATGGATTCTCCCCTAGAGCCTCCAGAAAGGAATGCAGTCCTGTGGACACCCGAATTTTATCCCAGTGAAACTTTACCACACTTTCTGACTTCTGACCTCCAGAAATGTAGGATAATACATTTGCATTGTTTTAAGCTTAAAGGAAGTCAACCTTGAATATTCATTGGAAGGAATGATGCAGAAGCTGAAGCTGCAATACTTTGGCCACCTGATGTGAAGAGCTGATTCGTTGGAAAAGACTCATGCTGGGAAAGATTGAAGGCAGGAGGAGAAGGGGAAGACAGAGGATGAGATGGTTGGATGGCATCACCAACTCAATGGACATGGGCTTGAGCAAGCTCCAGGAGATGGTGGAGGACAGGGAAGCCTGGTGTGCTGAAGTCCATGGGGTCGCAGAGTCAGACACGACTGAGTGACTGAACAGTAACAGCAAAGCCACTAAATTTGTGGGGTTCTGTTGCAGCAACAATGGGAAACTAATATGCTAGGAAAAACTGAGAAACTCTCACAGACCAGAGAAGATTAAACGTAATCTAATGTCCTGAATCAAATCATGGAACTGAAAAAGGACATTAATAGAAAGTTGAAGTTCAAGTGAAGTCTAGAGTTTAGTTAACAGCATCATACCAATGTGAATTCCTTGGTTTTGACAAATATACAATGGTTATGTAAGATGTTAAAATTAGGGGAAGCTGAGTGAAGAGTATTTGGAACTCTGTACTATCTTTACAACCTTTTTCTAAATCTAAATTTATTCTAGAATAAAGAGTTTATTTTTAAAGAAAAGTTTAGCTAAGAATGAAAGGAGTGAGTTTGAATTGTTAACTCAAGCAGATGCTAGACTCAAGAATAGTTTTTTTTCTCATTGCATGTTCTTTTCAAAAGGCTTAATCTTGAAAACAAGTTTGCCCAAGTAATTTATTTGATATTTTTCTTGAGAATTTTTAAAGAAATCATAGGAAAATCAAGCAAAATATTTTTTCATACATGGTTAGCAGTAAAATTATGAACTCAGGAACTTATGTAACAGGTCTTGCTTCTCTCCTTTCTACCTTCTTTTCCCACTTTCTCCATGGCTCTGTTTTATTCATTCTTTTGCCAAGTGGTTTCATGCAGTCCTTTCCAGTTGAAGAAAGAAACAGGATTGATAAAAAACATTTGCACTAAGGTACTAGTGAATTAAAGTATTCAGTATTCTTGAACAATTTGCACTTCAAAAGAAGCAGGCAGTAAGGAATATTAGAATTCCTAACAGCATAACTCTAAATATGCAAATCAATTTCTCCTACAATTTGCTTTTACTATCACTGTTTAAAAACATTCTATAAATAACTAAGTTCTATATTGTATTTTATCCTTATAACTTGGATAAGATGGATAGTTTGGGACAGGCTTTTTAAATAACCAAATCAGTAGTTATCCCTTTGAATTTATTAAGCTATCAAACTACTGACCACCACTAGTCTCAGTCAAATTATTTTATAGCAAAATATGAGGTGCTAAAATTTATTAAAAATAGCAGTAACTTTCCACTGTAAGAATATTTACTTTATGGTATGCTGCCAATGTAATTTCACGTCATAGCAACAGTATATGGTAGGTATTATTATTCAAATTTAAAAGTAACAAACAGAGGCTTAGAGAATTTAATCAGTTTGCCCAGGGTCAAGTGGTAGTTCAGGACACATATATTATTGAAGTCCTCTAGCTCTAGAATACAGTCCAGGCTTTACCCTCTCTTATGCCTTCACCCCTGCTCCCCCAATTTCCTATCCTACACACATTTGATCTAGATAACTTCAATAGAATTCATTACCTTCCCTGCATATCCATTATCATTCTAACACAGAGAAAAATATAAGCTGTACATGATATGCAATAATTATATCAAAACATGTTTTTTTAACAATAAATTTAATGGTATTTCTGCTTTTTCAAAATCACCTGGGAGAAGTGGCTTTTCTTTTTTAATATATATGTGTAATGTTCCTTCATTCTGCTCATAGGCAAACTACTGACATCACGATCTGGCTCATTCATGTTAAGTAAAGCACGCACTATACAGTGAAGGACACAATTACCTTAGATTAAATTTCAGTTTCCTTTTGACTTTGGTTTCTAAAACTGAAAGCAGCCTTTTCAGAACATGGATTTCCCATTTTATTTCTATGAAGCCTTTGTGTTTGATAGGAAAAGCACATATATACAGATTATTATTTCTCATGAGAATGAGAAGTATTGTGTGCAGGTGCACTTTTAAAATCTTATTTTACCTCCGAAAATGTAACTTTAGCTATATTATTGTGGGACTAAGATAGGATATCTTGAGTAATTCTGTTCAAGTTGTGTCAAAAATCTTATTTGATAAGTGAAATGTGTAAGGAACAAGCTTTAAGGACATGATTAGGGAGAATGAAGTCTAGCGGAAGTACAAAGGAGGGGCAGGAGCCTGGCTTCATGAAAAAGCAGCAGTCTCATGAGCTGGAACTCAGAATCCTGGCTCTACCTGAGATACTCCAGCAAATGTCAACCAAAGAAAAGATAGAAAAGATTTCTTTCAACTGTGATTACATTCACACACTGCCTTAGAGTAAACTGAAATTTCACTGAATTGTTGAAAATTAGTAATTACTCTATTTGAAAGTGAAAGTCACTTAGTCATGTCTGACTCTGCGATCCTGTGAACCATAGAGTCCATGGAATTCTACAGGCCAGAATACTAGAGTGGGTAGCTGTTCCCTCCTCCAGGGGTTCTTCCCAACCCACGGACCGAAGCCAGGTCTCCTGCATTACAGGCAGATTCTTTACCAGCTGAGCCACCAGGGAAGACTTTATTTGGGAGGGGGGTGTCTAAAAAAAATTTAAGATTCAGCTACAATTAAGAGCCTGTTCCTAAGCATTTGCAAAAGAATAAGAGATCTAACCCTTCAAACCAACTTAAGCTCCAATTTTCCTCCCAAACAGCCAGAATGAAAGGAAGGGATTAGATGAGGGAGGGAGGACTCTAACATTAATTTGGACTAATTTGGAGCTCATTCTTATAGTAGACACTTAGCAATTTTTTTCAATCTTCATAACAATATTGTACAGGGCAGGATTTAGAAGATATACATTATATACAGAAAAACAGAGACTCTAAAAGCATAATTTAGCCAAGATCACTCAGGGAAGTTTGAACCAGGTCTCTTATCACTGAGTCTACAGCTCTCTCCACTGCTACACAATGCAAGTAGCAGTTATGGTGGTGTGATCTGGAATACACAAGGAAACTATCCAAAGAATCACCTACAAAAAGTGGCATGACTTTCCCCAAAATCATTTTTTGTCAATCTTTAAATCTTCCTCAGTAGTTTTGTCTATAATTTTATATTTTAAATGTGAATAGTTCAGTAGTATGTCCACCATACATTGTTAAGTGAGAAAAATTAAGTTGCTAAGAAATAAAAACTGGATTTAAAGAAATTATACTGAAAAAATGGAAAAACCTCCAAATATGAGTGTAATTAAATAAATTATAGAGGGATCCAGTCATTAGCAGAGAAGGCAATGGCAACCCGCTCCAGTATTCTTGCCTGGAAAATACCATGGAGGGAGGAGCCTGGTAGGCTGTATCCATGGGGTCGAGAAGAGTTGGACACGACTGAGTGACTTCACTTTCACTTTTCACTTTCCTGCATTGGAGAAGGAAATGGCAACCCACTCCAGTGTTCTTTCCTGGAGAATCCCAGGGATGGCAGAGCCTGGTGGACTGCCGTTTATGGGGTCTCACAGAGTCGGACACGACTGAAGCAACTTAGCAGCAGCAGCCAGTCACCAGAATAATGACATATACTAACAAAGGACTAGGTTAAGCTCTAATGTGAAGTAGAAAAGAGCAAAAGGCAGAGTACCATGTAGAGAGTACATCTGTATCAAAACATGAGGAAAATAGAAAGCTCTAAGAAGAGTTAAAGTGATACATTAAAGTGAAAGAATTATGAGTAATTATTCTCTTGTATTTGTTATTACTCATATTTTCTCTAATGTACTTCAGTTCATTTTTATAATTTCTTAATGAGAAATCAGTGAGCTTTTAGAAGCAAAAGACACTGTCACATAACCTTGAGCCATGCGATAGTCTCTTCCTTGAAAATCAGAAACTTTTGTTTTCCAGTTTATTTCCCAGAGTGCACAGTTCCTTATACCATGTAGATGCTCAGTACATTTTTTTAATCAAATATATTTTTTTGAAGAGTAGACAAGAGCAGAAAAGATCCCCCTGCTTAGAAAGTATTTCCTACATAGGTTCACTAATTAGTGATTTATTTGTGTTAATGAGTTCCTCTTTTAAAATTCAAATGCATCAAATAGCTAAATGAGCAAAAAACATGAACAGAGAACACTCAAGAGGAAACACAAATGGATAATAAACATTAAATGAAAAGTTCAACCTCATTAATAATCAAAGATAGGAACGTTAAAATGATATCAGTTTTCCTCATGAAACTTGCAAAAATTTTCATGTAATTCTCAATGCCAAGTGGGATATAAATATTAGGTTGGTGCAAAAGTGATTGCAGTTTTTGCATTGTTGAAGTTTGACATTTTATATTGGAATACATTCTTAAATAACTGTGGTTATGTTATACATCATTTTAATGCACGTTTCTCTCTTTATGTTTTTGGCTAATGACATTGTGTGCATGCTAAGTTGCTTCAGTCGTATCTGACTCTTTGCGGCCCTATGAACAGTAGCCCACTAGGCTCCTCTATCCATGGGATTCTCCAGGCAAGAATACTGGAATGGGTTGCCATTTCCTACCCCAGGGGAATCTTCTGAACCCATCAAACCCACATCTCTTATATCTTCTGCATTGACAGGCAGTTTCTTTACCACTAGCACCACCTAGGAAGCCCCAATGATTATTGCTTTATGTTTATTTTATATTTATTTTAGACTATGGGAATGATGTTAGACAAAAAGCAAATTTGAGCAATTTTCTTATCCGAGTACACAATGGGTCATAAAACAGCAGAGACAAATCACAATGTCAACAACATATGCAATGGTGGTTCAAGAAGTTTTGCAAAGGAGACAAGAGTCTTGAAGATGAGAAGCACAGTGGCTGGCAATTGGAAGTTGACAATGACCAATTGGGAGGCATCATAAAAGCTGATCCTCTTACAGCTATGCAAGAAGTTGCTGAAGAACTCAAAGTCAGCCTTTCTATGGTCATGCTGCATTTGAAGCAAATTGGAAAGGTGAAAAAACTCAATAAGTGGGTGCTTCATGAGATGACCAAAAGTTTTTTAAAAACCGTTTTTGAAGTGTCATCTTCTCTTATTGTGCACAACAAATCATTTCTGGATCTGATTGTGATGTGCGAGGAAAAGTGGATTTTATACAACCAGCAACAGCCAGCTCAGTAGTTGGACCCAGAAGAACTCCACAGCACTTCCCAAAACCAAACTTGTACCCAAAAAAGGTCACAATCACTATTTGGTGGTCTGCTACCAGTCTGATCCCCAACAGCTTTCTGAATTCCAGTGAACATTACATCTGAGAAGCATTTTCAGCAAATCAATGAGATGCCCTGAAAACCACAGTACCTGCAGCCATCATTGATCAACAGAAATGCCCAATTCTTCACAACAATACCAGGCCATAAGTTGCACAAACAACACTTCAAGCGTTGAACAAATTGGACTATAAAGTTTTGCCTCATCTGCTGTACTCACCTCTCCCCATCTGACCACCACTTCTTCAAACATCTTGGCAACTTTTTGCAGGAAAAATGCTTCCACAACCAACAGGAGGCAGAAAATGCTTTCCAAGAGTTCTTCAAATTCTTAAGCACAGATTTTTACACTACAGAAATAAATTTATTTCTTATTGGCAGAAATGTGTTGATTGTAATGGTTCCTATTTTGTTACTAAAGATGCATTTGAGCCTGGTTATAATGATTTAAATTCACCGTCCAAAACCACAATTACATTTGCACCAACCTGGTAAGAATAAAAATGGATGCCTCTTATAAATTGCTGGTAGGACTGAAAATTTGGTACAAACTTCCTTGAAAGGAAGGTAGCAAAATACTCCTAACTTTTGATGCAAGGATTCCATTTCTAGGAATTCAGTTTAAAAAATAAATCAGAGATATATGTGAAAAGTTTTTATTCATGGATGTTCAGTGCAATATCATAATCCCTAAAAAATTTAGCCTTTCATGGTAAAGTAAAAGAAAACTAAAGTTTTATAAATCAATTCAGTAACATACTATATAGTCTTTAAAACCAAATTAAAAAAAAAAAACCTTGAATATGGAAAAAAAATCTCATTTTATTAATTGGGGAGAAGTAGTACACAAATCTTACTATACATCATGATCTCACTTTTAAAATATTTAAGCAATGGCAAAATATTGGAAGAAAATAGTTGTAATGCATTTCTCTGGTTGATGGTATATAACATGATTTTTGTTGTCTTCATAATTTTCTTATATCACATCTCTAAGAGGAAATTTTTATATATAATCAGCATTTTAAAAATGTGTTATATCTATTTCAGTTGTAATTTATAGAAATCCATCCTAAGAAAATAATCCTAAACAAATAAAAGTTTTCTACACAAAGATGTTTATACACTGTTTTATTTAGCACACTGGGCATAGCAAACATCCTGTTCCAGCAATACAAGAGACAACTCTACACATGGACATCACCAGATGGTCAATACCAGAATCAGCCTGGTTATATTCTTTGCAGCCAAAGATGGAGAAGCTATGTTAAGTCAGCAAAAACAAGACCGGGACCTACTGTGGCTCAGATCGTGAGCTCCTTATTGCAAAATTCAGACTGAAACTGAATAAAGTAGGGAAAGCTGCTAGGCCATTCAGATATGACCTAAATCAAATCCCTTATACAGTGGAAGTGACAAATAGATTCAAGGGAGTAAATCTGATAGATAGGGTGCCTGAAGATCTATGGATGAAGGTTTGTAACACTGTATAGGAGGTAGTGATCAAAACCATTCCCAAGAAAAAGAAAGGCAAAAAGACAAAAAGGTTGTCTGAGGAGGCGTTACAAATTGCTGAGAAAAGAAGAGAAGCGAAAGCAAAGGAGAAAAGGAAAGATATACCCATCTGAAAGAATAGCAAGGAGAGATTAACAAAGCTTTACTTAAAACAGTAAAATTGGAAGAAAAAAGAACTAGTTGATGATAGTCTGTAGAATAGGCCACATTGTCTTTTAATATTATGTTTACTTCCTTTTACTTTGTGCAAAACATCTTGTTTCAGTGTTCAGCCATGAGAGATACTAGCACAGATAAGAGAGGACACACACACCACACACAAGCCCATCCTTTCTCTACTACCTTCTCCCTGAAGAGCTAAGTTCAGGATTAGAGAATCAAGTGTTCTGCTCTTTGAGTACCAGGCAGCAAGATGAGTAAGGCTGTTCACTTCTCTGTGAGTTAGGTTTTACTTCCTAAACACCTCAATTATTCAGTTCAGTGCAGTTCAGTCACTCAGTCGTGTCTGACTCTTTGCAACCCCATGAACTGCAGCACGCCAGGCCTCCCTGTCCATCACCAACTCCCGGAGTTTACCCAAACTCATGTCCATTGAGTCGGTGATGGCATCTAACCATCTCATTCTCTGTTGTCCCGTTCTTCTCCCACCTTCAATCTTTCCCAACATTAGGGTCTTTTCAAATGAGTCAGCACTTCGCATCAGGTGGCCAAAGTACTAGAGTTTCAGCTTCAACATCAGTCCTTCCAATGAACATGCAGGTTTGACCTCCTTTAGGATGGACTGCTTGGATCCTCCTTGCAGTCCAAGGGACTCTCAAGAATCTTCTCCAACACCACAGTTCAAAAGCATCAATTCTTCTTTACAGTTGAACCCTCACATCCATCCATGACTGCTGGAAAAACGATAGCCTTGACTAGACAGAACTTTGTTGACAAAGTAATGTCTCTGCTTTTTAATATGCTGTCTAGGTTGGTCATAACTTTCCTTCCAAGGAGCAAGTGTCATTTGATTTCATGGCTGCAGTCACCATCTGCAGTGATTTTGGAGCCCAGAAAAATAGTCTGACACTCTGTTTCCACTGTTTCCCCATCTATTTGCCATGAAGTGATGGGACCAGATGCCATGATCTTAGTTTTCTGAATTTTGAGCTTTAAGCCAACTTTTTCACTCTCCTCTTTCACTTTCATCAAAAGGCTCTTTAGTTCCTCTTCACTTTCTGCCATAAGGGTGGTGTCATCTATATATCTAAGGTTATTGATATTTCTCCCGGCAATCTTGATTCCAGCTTGTGCTTCTTCCAGCCCAGCATTTCTCATAATGTACTCTGCATATAAGTTAAATAAGCAGGTTGACAATATACAGCCTTGACATACTCCTTTTCCTATTTGGAACCAGTCTATTGTTCCGTGTCCAGTTCTAACTGTTGCTTCCTGACCTACATACAGATTTCCCAAGAGGCAGGTCAGGTGGTCTGATATTCCCATCTCTTTGAAAATTTTCCACAGTTTATTGTGATCCACACAGTCAAAGGCTTTGGTATAGTCAATAACACAGAAATAGATGTTTTTCTGGAATTCTCTTGCTTTTTCACTGGTCCAGTGGATGCTGGCAATTTGATCTCTGGTTCCTCTGCCTTTTCTAAAACCAACTTGAACATCTGGAAGTTCACAGTTCACATATTGCTGAAGCCTGGCTTGGAGAATTTTGAGCATTACTTTACTAGCGTTTGAGATGAGTGCAATTATAAGGTAGTTTGAGCACTCTTTGGCATTGCCTTTCTTTGGGATTGGAATGAAAACTCTCCTTTTCCAGTCCTGTGGCCACTGCTGAGGTTTCCAAATATGCTGACATATTGAGTGCAGCACTTTCACAGCATCATCTTTCAGGATTTGAAATAGCTCAACTGGAATTCCATCACCTCCATGAACTTTGTTCATAGTGATGCTTCCTAAGGCCTACTTGACTTCACATTCCAGGATGTCTGGCTCTAGGTGAGTGATCACACCATCGTGATTATCTGGGTCATGAAGATCTTTATTGTACAGTTTTTCTGTGTATTCCTGCCACCTCTTCTTAATATCGTCTGCTTCTGTTAGGTCCATAGCATTTCTGTCCTTTATTGAGCCCTTCTTTGCATGAAATGTTCCCTTGGTATCTCTAATTTTCTTGAAGAAATCTCTAGTCTTTCCCATTCTATTGTTTTCCTCTATTTCTTTGCATTGATCACTGAGGAAGGCTTTCTTATCTCTCCTTGCTATTCGTTGGAACTCTGCATTCAGATGGGAATATCTTTCCTTTTCTCCTTTGCTTTTCACTTCTCTTCTTTTCACAACTATTTGTAAGGCCTCCTCAGACAGTCATTTTCCTTTTTTGCGTTTCTTTTTCTTGGGGATGGTCATGATCTCTATCTCCTGTATAATGTCATGAACCTCCATCCATAGTTCATCAGACACTCTGTCTTTCAGATCTAGTCCCTTAAATCTATTTCTCACTTCCACTGGATAATCATAATGGATTTAGGTCATAATTGAATAGTCTAGTGGTTTTCCCCACTTTCTTCAGTTTAAGTCTGAATTTGGCAATAAGGAGTTCATGATCTGAGCCACAGTCAGCTCCCAGTCTTGTTTTTGCTGACTGCATAGCTTCTCCATCTTTGCCTGCAAAGAATATAATCAATCTGATTTCGGTGTTGGCCATCTGGTGATGTCCATGTGTAGAGTCTTCTCTTGTGTTGTTGGAAGAGGGTGTTTGCTATGACCAGTGCAATCTCTTGGCAAATCTCTATCAGCCTTTTCCCTGCTTAATTTTGTACTCCAGTGATATCTCAGACAGATCCTATAGCTTCCAGCCATTCTCAAGTGTTGAAAATTTCAGTCTAGTCTAACAGGGTTTAAAATCTCAATCTTGCCTTCAATTCTGTGTTTGTCATGGCCAATGCCCCTGTAGGAGGGACCTTAGAATGGAAACAAGGGCATTCCTTCACTCTTCCCCTCTCCTTTGCTGATTTTCTTCTAGCACTTCCAAAAATGTATAGAAAGTGAGATTACAGAAATAGATTAGAGGTGTACTCTTAATGCAGCTGCTCTAGTCCCTCACAGCTATAAATGTTCCCAATGGCTTCTGGTACAGGTTCCTGCAGACCCTGAGGGAGACCTCCTCACTGAGCCTTCTGCTGACATGGGGAATTCACTTCAGTTTAGTTGCTTTTTAACTTCATTTCCACTCCACATCCAGCTCTACCAATCACATACAATCCTTCACCTTTCCATAGGCCAGTTCTTCCAGGTGGGCCAGGAACCATACTACTGATGCTCAAGTGCCTTCCTTGATGTTCCTTGGACTCACTAGCAAAGGATACATCTTCATCCCAGTAAAAAATTACAGTGACAGACAGTTTTACTTGTCTATCTTCCTCCCTCAACCACTCTTGAATTATTTTCCTTATTTCCACTTCAAAAAGGCACAGAGGACAGATCATTAAATCTGATGTATAAGTACCCAACTGAGAAATAATACACCTATCCCTCTTTTCCTGGCCACACCTCCCCCCATGTTTACAAGTACTCTGTTGCAACCCTGTTGCACATGTCATACTTCTGCTGAAGCCAACAGCTCACATCTCTAAGAGGTCATAAGATCCCTTGAGTCCAGTACTCATATACACTAGGGAAAGGGGGAGGGATGACGAGGGTGGCTGGTTATGCCACCTTAATAATCTTATGGAAATATAACTGATGCCATTTGGAAAGCTGTCTTGTAGAGTGTGGATGTACATGCTACCTGCATTTGGTTACTTGTTTATTGTTAGTTTGGATGTTTGTTTGGTTGGTTTTGGAATTCTAAAAGCAGTTCCAAGATAACAGTGATGCAAATTCAATATTGTCACACGTAGGAAAAAACTAGAAGGAAAAATATTAGTATTCTACAGTGTTACAAGTGCTTGTAATTAGATGTGTGTGTGTGTGTGTGTGTGTGTATGCATTCTCAGTCATGTCTGATTCGTTGCGACCCCATGGACTATAGCTCGCCAGGCTCCACTGTCTATGGGGATTCTCCAGGTAAGAATACTGGAGTGGGTTGCCATGCCCTCCTCCAGGGGATCTTCCCAACCCTGGGATCAAACCCAGGTCTCCCGCACTGCAGGCAGATTCTTTACTGTCTGAGCCACCAGGGAAGCCTTGTTACTAGATGGTAATACTATATTATTATCCATAGTATAGGTGTGTCATCTGCCAATCAGGAGACACAGGAGACCTGGGTTCAATCCTTTGTTAGGAAGATCCCCTGGAGGGGGAAATGGCAACCCATTCCAGTATTCTTGTCTGGAAAAATCCCATGGACAGAGGAGCCTGGCTGACTTCAGTCCATGGGTCACAAAATTCAGACACAACTGAATACACATGTACCTAGGTATATATTGCAGTATTATTTCCTCCTTACTTTGTGAAATTTTCTGTTTAAAGGGAAAACACTTGAAAAATTAAGAGGGTATTTTAAATGACACTAAAATATAATGCATATATTTTCATATAAAAGTGATTGATTGTAGGGGGTACTTTTTTATTTTTTCAGCTTTATTGGAGCATAACTGAAAAATAAAATTGTACATATTTAAAGTGAACCATGTGATGGGTTTGATATACATATGCTTTTTGAAATGATTACCACACCAGGTTAATTTGCACATTTTTCACATCCCATGGTTCTCTTATTTTTGTGTGTGGTAAAAACAGTTAAGGTCTACCCTCAACAAATTTAGCGTCACAATGCAATATTATTGACCATAGTCACTGCTATATATTGTATCCCCAGAGCTTATTCATCTTATAACTGAAGACTTGTACCTTTTGACTAGCATCTCTCCATCTTTCCCACCACTCTAACCCAGATCCTGCAAACCACCATTTGACTCTATGTTTCTGAGTTCAGTTTTCTAAGATTCCATGTATCAATGAGATCATACAGTATTTGTCTTTGTCTGGCTAATTTCACTTAACATAATGTCCTCTACATTATTTCTGTTCTTGCAAATGGTGAGATTTCCTTCTTTCTCATGGCTTAATGATATTCCATTGTGTGTGTGTGTGTATGTATCACATCTTCTTTATTCATCTGTCAATGGACAGAGATTGTTTCTGTACCTTGGCTGTTGTGAATAATAGAGCAATGAACACAGAAATGAAGATGTATCTGAGACACAGATTTCAGTTGTTTTAGATAAATACCTAGAAGTGAGATTACTGAATCATATTTCTGTTATTAACTTTTTGAGGAAACTGTTCTGTTTTCCAAAGTGGGTATATCAATTTACATTCCTCACAGAGGTTCCTTTTCTCTGAATCCTTGCCAGCACTCATTATCTGTTGTCTTTTTACTAAATGCCATCCTAACAGGTGTGCAATGGTATCTCACAGAGGTTTCAATTTGTGTTTATCTGATGATTCATAATGTTGAGCACCTTTTCTTGTGCCTATTGGCCATTTTTATGTCTTCTTTGAAAAAAAAAAAAGTTTTTTCAGGTATTTGGCCTATTTTTAAACATCAAATTATTTGGTTTTTAGCTATTGAGTTAAAGTTAAGTTTCTTATCATATGAAAGTGATTTAAATAGGCATGCGTATCTACCATTATAAAAAAGATTACTTGATTGTAGATATATAGAAAATGAGGGTTTTCCTGATAGCCCAGTGGTAAAGAATCTGCCTGCAATGCGTAAGACCCAGGTTCAGTCCCTGGATTGAGAAGATCCCCTGGAGAAGGGAATAGCATCCCACTTCATGGAATTCTTGCCTGGAAATTCCATGGACAGAGGAGCCTGGCAGGCTATAGTCCGTGGGGTCACAAAGCATCGGGCACAGCCAAAGCAGTTGAGCACACATGTATGTATACACCAAGTGCCCAGCCACTGGGAGCTTTTTTTTTTTTACTACTCAGACAAATCAAGAAATTATTCTTTTCTGGAAAAATGGATTTAACCTACATAGCAAAACGCATACACACACGTTGGCTCATATGTAGAGAGTTGTCATTATTCAGTTTTCATAGTGTCAAAGGGAAAGACATTTAAGTAACCCCCCTTAAAACCAGGACAAAATTTTACATATATAGTAAAAAATGTTCAAACAAGACTTTATTTTGAAACATAAAATTTAAAAATAAGTTTATTTTCTAGTGAATGAAATAGAGGTTATATTTACAAGCATATGACAATACTTATAATTTATACCAAAAAAATAAGTCTATTGTATCCTTTAAAAAGTTTTAATTATTCACACAAAATTATATGATGTTTTTACCTGAAGCTTGACAGCAGGATCATATAAGAGGGCTGTTTTCTTGCAGTGTTACTCAAGGCTTCATTTATTTTCCCAAAGGACCTTTCCTAATCCTTTGAAATTCAAATTTTCTTTTGAAGAACTCATCTAATCATCATACTTGTCATTTTTCACTTTAACTATTAGCTTGTCAAACTCTTCCAGATCCTCATTTATCAGTGATTTTCCATGTGATTGGACTTCCCTGGTGGCTTAGGTGGTAAAGAATCTGCCTGGAATGTGGGAGACTCTGATTTGATCCCTGGGGTCAGGAAGATCCCCTGGAGAAGGGATTGGCTACCCACTCTGGTATTCTTGCCTGGAGAATTCCGTGGACAGAGGAGCCTGGCAGGTTATAGTCCATGGGATCACAAAGCATCGGACATGACTGAGAGACTAGCACTTACATGTGATTATAGCAGTTTTCAAACACTGTTTTTCATGGGCTTCACAGTTGCTTGCAGATTTTGCAGTTATGCCTCAAGATTCATAAAAATTTTATTTGCAAAAATTGAATGTTTGTAGCTTTCTATGTATGCTTGCGTGCTAAGTCACTTCAGTTGTATTCAACTGTGTGCAACTTTATGAACTATAACCTGCCAACCTCCTCTTGCCTGGGGTTCTCCAGGCAAGAATACTGGAGTGGGTTGCCATGCCCTCCTCCATTGCCTCCTCCAGGGGATCTTCCCAACTGAGGGATCGAACCCCAGTCTCTAGCATTCCCTGCATTGGCCGGCAGGTTCTTTACCACTAGCGCCAGCTGGGAACCCACAACTTTCTATAATCACCTGTGAAACAAACCAAAGCAGTACATTTGGTGGAGAGAGATAAATATATTTATGTGATGAATACTTTTTATTTCTCTAACAACATTAAAAAAATCAGATTATATAGTTATTATTAGGACAGCTAGGGGCTCTGTGTATGTGAATGTGGGTGTTCATTAAATCACTAGACCATGATAAACCTACCTAGTAGTTGGAAAACTTTTTGGTGCCAAAATTGAATGAAACTAGATAAGCATCCTCTCCCATTTTCAGCCCCCAAATATGCAAAGACACTGGGACATCTAAACCAAATCCCATTGTATAGAATAGTCAGAATATCATCCAGCCCAGGAATTCAACTATACTGATGAGTATTTTAACTAGAGTGAGAAAAGAGAATAAAAATTTAGGTTGGGAATATGAGACATTTTAGAAGGGGAAAGTGCACTTTTAGAGATGCTTCACTTCCCATGCTAGGAAGGTTATGCTCAAAATCCTTCAAACTAGGCTTCAGCAGTACTTAACATCAGGAACTTCCAGATGTACAAGCTGGGATTAGAAAAGGCAGAGGAACCAGAGATCAAATTGCCAACATTTACTGAATTATAGAGAAAGCAAGGGAATTCCAGAAAAACATCTACTGTTTCATTGACTACGCTAAAGCCTTTGGCTGTGTGGATCATAACAAACTGTGGAAAACTTTTAAAGAGATGGAAATATCAGACCGTCTTACTTGTCTCCTGAGAAATGTGTATGCAGGTCATGAAGCAACAATTGGAACCTTATATGGAACAACTGACTGTTCAAAATTGAGAAAGGAGTATGATAAAGCTGTGTATTGTCACCCTGTTTATTTAACTTACATGCAGAGCACATCATGCAGAATACCAGGGGACGAATTACAGCTGGAATCAAGATTGCTGGGAGAAACATCAACAACCTCAGATATCCAGATGACACTACTCTAATGGCAGAAAGCAAAGAGGAACTGAAGAGGGTGAAAGAGGAGAGTGAAAAAGCCAGCTTAAAACTCAGTATTAAAAAAAACTAAGATCATGGCATCTGATCCCATCACTTCATGACAAGTAGAAGGGGAAAAGGTAGAAGTAATGACAGATTTCCTCTCCTTGGGCTCTAAAATCACTGTGGATGGTGATCGCAGCCATGAAATTAGAAGGCAGTTGCTTCTTGGAAGGAAAGCTGTGACAAACCTAGACAGTGTATTAAAAAGCAAAGACATCACTTTGTTGACAAAGGTCTGTATATTGTCTTTCTAGTAGTCATGTACAGATGTAAGAGTTGGACCATAAAGAAGGCAGAGTGCCAGAGAATGATGCTTTTGAACTGTGGTGCTGGAGAAGACTCTTGAGAGTCCCTTGGACTGCAAGGAGATCAAACCAGTCAATCCTAAAGGAGGTCAACCCTGAATACTCATTGGAAGGACTAGTGCTGAAGCTGAAGCTCCAATACTTTGGCCACCTTATGCAAGGAGCTGGACTCATTGGAAAAGACTCTGATGCTGGGAAAGATTGAAGGCAGAAGAAGAAGAAGGTGACAGAGGATGAGATGGTCAGATGGCATCACTGATTCAATGGACATGGACTTGGGCAAACTCTGGGAGATGATGAGGGACAGGGAGGCCTGGTGTGCTGTAGTCCATGGGATCATGAAGAGTTGGACATGACTTGGTGACTAAGCAACAATAAAAATTAAGTATGTGTGTTTGGAAGATTTATGTTTTGAGCAGGTAAAAGGCAATGTAAAATTCTTAATTGGGGAAGGGGAGAAAGAAATAGTGAGAGAAGTGCAAAGTACAGAAAACAAAATTTGATCACTCAGAAGACCAAATAGACCTGACTGACATATGCAGAACCTTCTGCCCAACAACAAGAGAGTATGCATTCTCTTCAATTGCACATAGCACCTTCTTTAGGATACAACATGTGTGGAGTCAGAAACAATCTTAACAAACTTAAGCACACCAAGTGTATTTTCCAACTGCAATTGAATGAAGCTAGAAGTAAATAGCAAAAGAAAAACTGGAAATTTCGCAAATGTGTGGAAATTAAACAGCTCACTCCTGAACAACCAATTTTTCAAAGAAGAAATCAGAAGAGAAAATTGAAAATACCTTCAAGCAAACAAACATGAAAATATAACATACTAAAACCTATGAGATTCAGGGAAAGCAGTACTAAGAGGGAAGTTTATAGCAATAATTACCTATATTAAAAAAAAGAAGAAATATCTCAACAAACAAGCCCAAAGTTAGCAGAAGGAAGGAAATAACAAAGATTAGAGCAGAAACTTTAACAAAAAGGCATTGGATATTACTTTGAAAAATTATACACCACCAGACTCGATAATCTAAAATAAGTGGACAAATTCCTGGAAACACACAGCCTACTAAGAGTGAAACATAAAGAAATAGGAAGTCTGAGCAGGCCTATAACTAGTAAAGTGATTGAATCAGTAATCAAAAAGCTCTCAGCAAAGAAAAGCCCCAAAGCAGATGGCTTCATGGGTGAATTCCCACCAAACATTTAAAGAGGAATTGATGCCAGTTCTTCTCAAAATCTTCCAAAAAAGTGAAAAGGGGGAAACACTTACAAACTCATTTGAGGAGGCCAACATTACCGTTACACCAAAGTCAGATAAGGACAATATAAGAAAAGAAAATTATATGCCAATATTCCTGATGAACATGGATGCCAAAATCATCAACAAAATACTAGCAAACTGAATTCAACAATACATTAAAAAGACACATATCATGACCAAGTGGGACTTATCCCTTGGATGTGAGAGTGAGTCAGCATATGAAAGTCAATTAATGTGATATGACACATTAACAGAATGAAGGATAAAAATCATATGGTTACCCCAATAGATGCAGAAAATACATTTGATAAAATGCAACACCATTTCATGATAAAAACTCTCAACAAGTTAGGAATAGAAGGAAATAACCTCAACATTATAAAGATCATAAGTGAAAAGCTCACAGCAAATTTTATACTTAATGTGTAAAACCAAAAGCTTTTCTTCCAAGTTCAGGAATAAGACAAGAGTGCCCACTTTCACCACTCCTATTCAACATAACACTGGAGGTTCTAGCCAGGGCAGTTACGCAAGAAATAGAAATAAAAGGCATCCAGATCATGAAGGAAGAAGTAAAATTATCTCTGTTCCAAAGTGACATAATCTTATATAAAGAAAACCCTAAAGAGTCACTCAGAAAAACTAGAACTCAACAAATTCAGTGAAATTGAAGGACACAAAATCAACTTTCAAAAATTAGTTGCATTTCTATTCACTAAACAGCAAACTGTCTGAAAAGGAAATTAAGAAAAGTAATTAGCCTCCAACTAATAAAAATAAATGAAAAAAAGAAAAATAATTCCATTTAGAATTATCCAAAACAGATAAAATACTTAAGCATAAACTTAATCAACAAGGCTAAAGACTTGTGCACTAAAAACCATAAAACACTGATGGAAGAAATTAAAGAAGATACACACAATTTGAAAGGCAAACCATATTCCTGGATTGAAAGACTTCACACATTATTGACCAGGGGATTTTTGCAGAAACTAATACTTGTGGTGTTAATATGTCTCCAGTCAATAACACATTAATATTGTTAAAATATCTGTACTACCCAAAGTGATCTACAGATTCACTACAAACCCTATTAAAGTCCCAATGGCATTTCTCACAAAGATAAGGAAAGCAATCCTAAAATTTATATGGAACCACAAAGAACCCTAAATAGACAAATCAATCTTGAGAAAGAACAAAGCTGGAGGCCTCATACTTCCTGATTTTAAAATATATTACAAAGCTTAGTAATCAAAACAGTATAGTACTGGCAGAAAGACAGACATTTAGACCAACAGAATAGAATGTTGGTCTAATAGAATAGAATAGTATGCAACAGAATAGAAAACTCAGAAAAAAACTCTTCCAAGTACAGCCAACTGATCTTTGGTAAGGGTCCCAAGAATATACAATAGGGAAAGGATATATCTTCCATAAATAATGTTGAGAAAACTGTATATCCCCATGTAAAAGAATAACCTTGGATCCTTATTTTACACTATACAGAAAAATTAGCTCGAAAATAGATTGATTTAAAACTCCTAGAAGATAACATAGAAAAAAAGGTTAATGATATTAGTTTTGGCAGTGATTTCTTGGATATAACACCAAAAGCAAAGGCAACAAAACCCAAAGTAAACAAGTAGGAATGCAATAAAACTGAAAAGCTTATGCATAGCAAAGGAAACAGTTAAAAGAGTGAAAAAATAATCTACGGAATGGGAAAAAATATTTACAAACAATGTATCTGATAAGGGACTAATATCAAAAATATAAAAGGAACTCTTACAGCTTAATTGTTAAAAAAAAAGAGAGAGAGAGAAAATGTGTAATCTGATTTTTAAAATGGACAAAATACCTGAGTAGACATCTTCACAAAGAAGACATATAAATGACCAATAGGCACATGAAAAGGTGGTCAACATTACCGGTCAATCGGGGAAATGCAAACCAAACTATAATGAGATATCACCTCACATCTGCTGGATGGCAATTTCAGGAAACCAAAGATAACAAATACTAGAAAGGATGTGGAAAAATTAAAAGCCTTGTTCACTGTTGGTGGGAAGGTAAAATGGTACAGCTATTATGGAAAGCAACATGGAGGTTCCTCAAAAAATTAAAAATGTAATTACCATATAATTCAGCAATTCTATTCTTGAGTATTTATCCAAAAATTTTTTTAACTCAGGATCTCGAAGAGATTTGAACTCCGATAAGCCAGGATGTAGAAACAACCTAAATGTCCATCAAAGGATGAATGGAATGTGGTGTATACATACAATGGAATATTATTTGAGCCTTTGAAAAGAAAGAAATCTTGCAATATGTGACAACATGGATGAACTTGGAGACACTATGCTGTGAAATAAGACAGTCATAAAGGAAAAGTACTGCATGCTTCTACTTACATGAGGTGTCTAAATAGCCAAACTCATAGAGGAAAAAAATAGAATGGTGATTTCCAGGGACTCAGGAAAAAGAAAATAGGGAGTTTCTATTCATTGTGTATGTTAGTCACTCGTCGTGTCTGACTCTTTGCAATCCCCTGAACTGTAGCCCGCCAGGCTCCTCTGGCTGTGGGATTTCCCAGTCAAGAAGCCATTCCCCTCTCCAGGCAATCTTCTCAACCCAAGGATCAAATCCAGGGTCTCAAGCACATATTTTACCATTTGAGCTACCAGGGAAGCCCTATTCATTGATGTAAAGTTTTAGTTATACAAGAAAGGTTCTAGAGTTCTGTTGTACAACAACATCATGCCTATAGTTAATAATACTGCATTGTACACCTAAAAATTTATTAAAAGGTAGATCTCAAGTTAAGTGTTATTACTAATTTATCACTTTGAAATGTTGTGTATAGTCCTCAGAGTTCACACAAACACACCCCATCACCACTACCACCACTACCCACCACCACCTTTATTTTCATACAGTGAAAGTGTGCAACTCTTCATGGACTGTAGTTTGCCAGGCTTCTCTATCCGTGGAACTCTCCAGGTAAGAATACTGCAGTGGGTAGCCATTTCCTTCTCCAGGGGATCTTCTCAATCCAGGGATCAAACCCAGGTCTCCTGCATTGGCAGGGACTCTCTACTGTCTGACCACCCAGGAAGCCTTTTTATATAGTACCTAATTTTAGTGTTAATCTATGCAGTAATTATTTGTTAAACTCTACATTGCCCTAGCCTGTTTTAGACAATGAAGTACAACTTAATAAACCAGATTTAATTTTAAATTCTTCCTGTATAGAAATAGTTTCACTATTTCCAGCCTTATTTTAAATCTTAGTAAATCTAATCTCTTCTGAACATTTCCAGACTCCTCATTAAGTTACTTCTGACTTATACAATTTGCCAGAAAATTCATTAAAGCGTTCATTAATTTTTCACCAATTTATAAACCTTATCACTGCAGTTTTTATTAGCTAAGATATAATTAACTAAGTTTGACTTTTTAATTTTAGGGACAAGTCATTTACCTACACTATCAACAGTTTTGTAGTAATTACTTTTTTATTCCATCAGATTTCTTTCCCCATCAAGTCCATTAATTAGACTTCTATACTTAATATTTTATAGTCATGGTGACATTTATTTCTGTCTTTTTACTCTCAGTCCTTAATACTAAATAGTTTATGATATTACTATTTTACAGAAATCAGTAGCAATAATGTGTACAAAATTGAGTCCTAAATATGTTGTGTGCTTGCATGCCAAGTTGCTCTCAGTGTGTCTGACTCTGCTACCCTGTGGACTAGCCCACCAGGATCCTCTGTCCAGGGGGGTTCTCCACACAACGGTACTGGAATGGGTTGCCATGCCTTTCTCCAGGACATCTTCCCTTTCCAGGAATCAAACCCTCATCTCTTATGTCTCCTCTATTGGCAGACATGTTCTTTTTTTTTGGCAGACATGTTCTTTACTAGCCCATTAATGGAAAAATTAGGTTCTCATTGACAATAAACTTCCTCAATGTAGTAGAATATATATTCAATGTTAGTGATTCTTGACAAATGAAAATGGAACCAATGTTGTTTAATCAGTATGAACTCACTGAATTCACTGAGTAGTACTAAATGTTAATCTTGTGAGCAGGCCTCATGCATTCTCTCATGCATTCTTTAAGAGATCAAATCTTTTAACAATAACCAGTATGGTCTCTTAAAGAAAATTCTGGAATCTCCATAAGCTATTTTCCTACAAAAATACAAGTTTTAAAAATAAATAAATAAGATGGAGTTAGAGTTTTGCTCAAGCTAAGAATCCAGTAGCTAAATAATTCCATCATTTGTCTTAATCTATTATTTCAAGTATTTCCCTTTCTGAGATTTAAACATTCTGAAACTGAGTTTAAATGGCACTTGTCCACATTGTCTTAATTCTTCTTCTTTTGCTTGCAGCATTATAATGAGTATTTGCAAACAGCATCTTTATATGAAACATCCAGTGTAATTTTAATGATGATTAGTTCTTTTCAAAATACATATCTTTAAATGAAATGTACATAATTGAGAAATACTTATGTGAAGTCAAGATTTCTAGAGAGTTAGATGTGAAAATTAGGAAATAAAATTTATGTTCATTGAAAAAGACATAGGAAGCTTTAAAAAATAGTTCAGCAAAGTCTTCTTTTTACAATGCTCTGTAGCATGAATTTGATTATTTAATGGGCTATGTGTCTACTAGTGCCAAGAGAAACACTGTTATATGTATTTCATTCAGTATTTTTCAGTTTTCCAATTTTGAATATACCTATGGTATTACTATATTCAAAAAGTATAAGATATGGAAGAAAATCAGAATTAAGCATGTGACATATAACAACAACAAAATATTATTCAGAGAATTATCTTTCTACCAGAGGCACTGAAATTCAGAATTAGGAAGAAAAATAAATAAAAGTTAACATAAATCATCTGATCTAAGAAATTATTTAAGTATATCACATAATGGATGTGAACAAAAATAGATCTTTAAAAAAGATTCTTGACATTTTCAACCCATCAAGTTTATAGACAAGATATTTTCCAACATTTTTTTTGCATTTTCTAAAGCATCCTCTAGACTTTTAAAGTAATCTTGGAAGTGGAGATTTTTTAAAAATTAAATAAGGTATGTTAGAAAGTGAATGTGAAAATTAGCATGTGAATGGCTCATATCTGAATACATTTTGTCAATTAGAAAACATGAATTCAGTACTAATGAAGAAGGAATTCATAGGGCCTGGACTCCATCTCAGGCCTGTCCGTGCTGATCGTGCTCGGCTGCCTCTCCAGTGGACTCTGAACTCTCTGCTTAGTGCCTGTGGGAACGACAATGGAAGGATAAGACCCCCTCCGGACGGGGGAACCTTGAAGATCATATCCAGGTTACTCATCGCCTAAGAGAAAAGAGACACTAATCACCCCTGCCTCCGGACACTATCTATCAGAATGTAAGCACAGGCTTATCGGTTATTAACTGTTTGGAATGTAACTGCGGGCTGATTGATTATTGACTGTTTGAACACATAACACGGGAATGATGGGGTTATTGTAGTTGTATTTACCCTGCCTTTGTTTATGTAAGTCTCAAGGGAATTGAGGTGGTGGGTTTGGACACGTACACATGGGGTATAAAAGATTTTCACAAATGCTGGACGGGGTCCTTGGCTAAGAGGTGACTCTGCCTTGGGCCCGCCGGTGTAATAAACTGCACTCCACTATCTGCATTGTCCTTCTGAGTGAGTCTGTTTCCCGGAAAGCGTGGCTATAACACTAACAAAAGATAAGCTATAAAAATGTACAAGACACATTTACAAGAGCTTATAATTCCTTGATAAAATGTACATATATATGCATATATGCACGTATTTATATACATACATGTATAGTAATTCTAAATACACAGTAAAATGAATGTGTTACAAACTGAATAATTGTGCCTCTTCCAAATTCAAATGTTAAAGCCCTGACACCCAGGCTATATTTGGAGATAGGGCCTTTAAAGAAGTAAGTTTTTAAGAACTTAAGAATTTAAGAAGTAATTAAGTTTAAATGAAATAGTAAGGGTGGGACCCTGACCTGATAGCCTTAGTGTTCTTAGGAGAATTCAGAGAGCTCACTCTTTCACTCCATGTGTGCACAGAGGAAAGACCCTGTGAGGATGCCATGAGAAGCTCAGCCATCTGCAGGCCAGGAAGAGTGTTGTCACTCTGGTTAGCAGGAACCAAACCCTGCTAAACCTTGATCTGGGACTTTGAGTCTTCAGAATTCTAAGAAAATTAATTTCTATTATTTAAGCCATGCAGTGCAATCTTGTCTTGTTTTAATGAAAGCTCAAATGGGCTTCCCTGGTGGCTCAGCTGGTAAAGAATCTGCCCGCAATACGGGAGACCTGGGTTTGATCCCTGGGTTGGGAAGATTCCCTGGAGAAGGGAAAGGCTACCCACTCCAGTATTAGGGCCTGGAGAAATGCATGGACTGTATAGTCCATGGGGTCACAAAGAGTCAGACATGACTGAGCAACTTTCATTTCACTTCAATGAAACTAATACAAATCAGATGCCAAAAGAGTAGCATAGACAACTTGTGCTGAGTAAGGATATGTGGAATGAAGGTTATCACAAGCATGAGGAGGAGGGGAAGATCTTCTAAGGGAGAGGGAACCATCTGTGAAATGATCTGTTTGTGAAAGACAGTGTTAGTGGTAACATGAGGGCAGATTATAAAGGTGAAAACTGAATCACAAGTACTGGTCAGCCCTGAGCAGACTGAGTTCATGTACAGTAAGAGATAAATGCAGCAGATTATGTAAGCAAACCCTCCCTTTTCCTGCTTATCACATTCTCCATGAAAGAATTTAATCAACTTGGGAGATATTCCCTGGGTAACAAAAAGAATATTCACTTAAAAGTGTATGTTCTAATAACCTATAATGGAAAATAATCTGAAATATATATATTTATTGTTTTTGTTCAGTTGCTAAGTCATGTCTGACTCTTTGCGACCCCATGGCCTATATAGCATGCCAGGCTTCCCTCTCATTCACTATCTCATGGAGTTTGCTCAAATTCCTCTTCCTTGAGTACACTATCTCATCCTCTGCTGCCTTGTTCTCCTTTTGTGTTCAATCTTTCCTAGTATCAAGATCTTTTCTGTTAAGTTTCCTCTTTGCATTAGGTAGGCAAAGTATTGGAGCTTCAGCTTCAACATCAGTCCTTCCAATGAACATTCAGGGTTGATTTTGAAAGAGTCAATTCCTAGGCAGATTGATAAGAAGTCCGGGGTTCCTGAGGAGAGAGGGGTCTGGAATTCTCAAAGAGGAGGAAACATTTTTCCCCCCTCTATGTTCCTTAGTCTTAGTCACATAAAATGTTTAACTGATGATTACACAACAAACAACTCAGCTTAAATTCTATACTAGGGATTATATAACAATAATGTATTCTGCTTAAAGACAGCTTCTCCTTCCTGAAAACCTTCTGACTAGTCCTGATATCTTAGAATGTATATTGTGGGAGTGGGTCTGATTGGATCTTCCTATTGTTAAGTTCTAATCCTGTTATCCTAAAATGTAAATTGTGGGAGTACGTCTGGTAAAATTTTTACAACCTTGATTTTTACAAATTTTTGCAACATTTACAAAAATTTTACAACATTCTTTTGATTTATTTTAATAACTAAATTTAAAAAGTACATAGCTCCCTTGCTAAAGATTAGCAAGTGGGGCACTCTCTGCCCTCTTCTGATGTCTATGTCAGAAACTTTCTCTGTCCCTTTTCACTCTAGTAAAACTTCTGCCTCACAAGAGCCCTGAGTGGTCAAGCCTGGTCTCTGGTCCCGAAGCTAAATCTTCTTCGGACATCATGAATCTGACATCGTTCACCGTAAGCTATCAATTTCCTTTAGGATTGACTGGTTTGATTTCCTTGCTGTCAAAGGGATGCTCAGGAATCTTCTCCAGCACCACAGTTCGAAAGCATCAGTCCTTCGGCGCTCAGCCTTCTTTACAGTGCAACTCTCACATCCCTGCATGACCAATGGGAAAACCATAGCTTTGACTATATGGGCCTTTGTCAGCAGAGTGATGTCTTTGCTTTATAACATGCCATCTAGTTTTGTCATAGCTTTCCTTCCAAGGAGTAAGCATCATTTAATTTTGTGGCTGCAGTCACCATCCACAGTGATTTTGGAGCCTAAGAAAATAAAATATGTCACTGCTTCTACTTTTTCCCCTCTTATTTTCTTTCCTTCAAAGGAGTAAGCATCATTTAATTTTTTGGCTGCAGTTACCATCCACAGTGATTTTGGAGTCTAAGAAAATAAAATCTCTCACTGCCTCTACTTTTTCCCCTCTTATTTTCTATGAAGTGGTGGGACTGGATGCCATGATCATAGTCATGAATATTGAATATATAGAGGAAATATATATATGTGTGTGTGTGTGTGTGTGTGTGTGTGTGTGTGTGTGTGTGTGTATGAATCACTTTGCTGTACAACCAAAACTAACATAATATTGTAAATTAACTATATGTTTTTTTAAACTGTGTGCTCATGGAATGTCACTACCTCTTGGAGCTGGAATGGGCCTAAAGTTTCTTAGCCCAATCAAGTGGCCCCATTGTCCCTAAAAAACAAGGACAAGGAGGACCCTGAAAATAGAGAAAAAGAAACCTCCCCTCACTAATAGGCTACATGGTCTAAAAAACAATCAAACAAACATCTACATTTCTCTGCAAGAGATGTACTAATTTTTTTTTTTTTTGAGATGTGCTAATTTAACTAGATCATCATGCAAGGACAATACAAGAGCTATGGGAGAGTGGACAGGGATTGGAGAACTCACTCCCACTGTTTCTCACAGAACAGTCAGTGATGTACCTACAGCCTGAGACAGCACAGAGGTGACCGTGAACTCTCGCCAGCTGAAGTCCAGGGTCTCACTGAAACCTGAGAAAATCTCATGTACTCTTGTGGAAAGACAGGGAGGTTCTCAGGAGAAGACTTATGCAAAACCACCTGAATGGCTACTGTAAAAGTAGCATCTAGGTGAGATAGAACTTCAACTCTTGTCATTTCCTCCTGAGAATACCCTGTAAAATCTTGCATATGTAGAATATTAGTGTGTTGAAGGGGCAAGATACTCAAGGGGAAACGGTTGTTCCACTGCATTTATTTTGGGCTCCAGTATGCGAAATGCTGGGCTGGATCAATCACAAGCTGGAATCAAAGATTGCTGGGAGAAATATCAATAACCTCAGATATGCAGATGACACCACCCTTATGGCTAGCAAAGAGAATTAAAGAGCTTCTTGATGAAGGTGAAAGAGGAGAGTGAAAAAGCTGGCTTAAAACTCAACATTCAAAAAACTAAGATCATGGCATCTGGTTCCATCACTTCATGGCATATAAATGGGGAAACAATGGAAACTGTGACAGACTTTATTTTCTTGGACTCCAAAGAAGCCATGAAATTAAAAGACTGCAGCTATGAAATTAAAGGACGCTTGCTCCTTGGAAGAAAAACTACAACAGACGTAGACTGTGTATTTAAAGGCAGAGACATTACTTTGCCAGCAAAGATTCATCTAGTCAAAGCTATGGTTTTTCCAATAGTCATGTATGGACATGAGAGTTGAACCATAAAGAAAGCTGAGCGCCAAAGAATTGATACTTTTGAACTGTGGTGTTGGAGAAGACTCTTGAGAGTCCCTTGGACTGCAAGGAGATCAAACCAACAAATTATAAAGGAAATCAGGCCTGAATATTCATTGGAAGGACTGAAGCTGAGGCTGAAACTCCAATACTTTGACCACTTGATGTGAAGAACTGACTCTTGTGAAAAGACCCTGATGCTGGGAAAGATTGAAGGAGGGAAGAGAAGGGGATGACAGAGGACAAGGTGGTTGGATAACATCACCAACTCAATGGACATGAGTTTGATCAAGCTCCAGGAGATGGTAAAGGACAAGGAAGTGTGGTAGGCTGCAGTCCAAGGGGATGCAAAGAGTCAGACATGACTGAATAACCGAACAACAATAACCAGCAGAGAAGAGGGGCTTTAGCACCTCTGTTCACTCCTGGCTATAATGATGGGCCATGCTTAGTCACTTCAGTCACTGCAGACTCTGTGGTCTGTAGCCCGCCAGGCTCCTCTGTCCATGAAATTCTCCAGGCAAGACTACTGGAATGGGCTGCCATTTCCTTCTTCAGGGAATCTTCCTGACCCAGGCGTTGAACCCGGGTCTCTGCATTGCAGGCAGACGTTTTACCATCTGAGCCACCAGGGAATCCTATAATGATAGATTCAGTGAAACAGAAACTTGTAAGGAGACCAGAAGAACAAACTTTTAATTGCTGCCAACATTTATAAAAGGCTGTCATTTGAGGGAAAGGGTTAGGAGTCAGAGGAGCAGCAACATCTCTGTTACAGTAAGTTAAACAGGCAATTTGGAAACGAACGTTACAGCTTTTAAGCAATTCACAGATAAGCATTGCATTGAACTAAAATACTCTGATAATAAATTCTCACAGTTCTGCAAGTTAACTTAGAGTCCAGTCAAAGCAACATTTCTTTTTCTTAAATTCCCCTTTGTACTGGTTCTTCTTCCAAATATATATTAGCTAACCTGAAGAGTGTCAGCTCTAATTGGATGATGGTTTAGAGGCTTCAAATCTCCCAGAGGTCAAGTAATGTGGCATAGACCCTGTGTTATCAAAGGGAATGTTTTAATACACTGGAAGAAATGCAGCGACACAGCAGCAGTGTGAACTCTGGCAGACATACTGCCCTGAAGAAGCCCTATATTGTCTCTAATACCGTAGGTTTAGCAGCTTTAATTCCCACCTCTGTGAGATGTTTGACAGTTCATTCATTTAAAGAGCTTCAGGGATACACAGGTGACTCAAGTTCAGATAGCTATTTTAAGGATATGTCTCTTCTGTTTATTTTTTAATGCTAGGGAGAACACAGTGAATCAAACGACGACCTTTGCACACAAAAGAAACTGTCCTTTCAAAAAGGAGCATGTTTTGACATTTAGGGACTCAGCGCTTCTTTGGGGGATAGATTTCCTTAAGGCTAAAACATTGATTGGTAGGAAAGCTAAATGGAGCCCCACCATGTAGCACCCTTTCGGAAGGCTGGGTTTTAAAATACTCAAGGCTGTAAAACAGAGATCAGGCTAACTGTGTACACCTTTCTGTATATCCCTCTTCATCCAGGTTGTGAAGGGTGCTTATGAACTTCGTTTGGCATTGAATTAGAAAAATTACCAAAAATTGAAGACACCAGAGTTAACAGAGGAAACTGTTCACACCAAAGGAAAACATGAAGGAAACAGGTCTCTAAACACTCACTTCAGTTCAGTTCAGTCACTCAGTGGAGTCCGACTCTTTGCGACCCCATGGATCCCAGCACACCAGGCCAGTTGTCCATCACCAACTCCCAGAATTTACTCAAACTCATGTCCATTGAGTCAGTGATGCATCCAGCCATCTCATCCTCTATTGTCCCCTTCTCCTCCTGCCCTCAGTCCCTCCCAGCATCAGGGTCTTTTCCAATGAGTCAACTCTTTGCATGAGTTGGCCAAAGTATTGGAGTTTTAGCTTCAGCCTCAGTCCTTCCAATGAACACCCAGGACTGATTTCCTTTAGGATGGACTGGTTGGATCTCCTTGCAGTCCAAGGGACTCTCAAGAGTCTTCTCCAACACCACAGTTCAAAAGCATCAATTCTTCGGCGCTCAGCTTTCTTCTCAGTCCAACTCTCACAACCATACATGACCACTGGGAAAACCATAGCCTTGACTAGAAGGACCATTGTTGGCAAAGTAATGTCTCTGCTTTTAAATATGCTGTCTAGGTTTATCATAACTTTCCTGCCAAGGAGTAAGTGTCTTTTATTTCATGGCTGAAATCACCATCTGCAGTGATTTTGGAGCCCAAAAAATAAAGTCTGACACTGTTTCCACCGTTTCAGAAAAATATCTATTTCTGTTTTATTGACTATGCCAAAGCCTTTGACTATGTGGATCACAACAAACTGTGGGAATTCTTAAAGAGATGGGAATATCAGACCACCTTACTTTTCTCCTGAGAAATCTGTATGCAGGTCAAGAAGCAACAGTTAGAATCAGACGTGGAACAACAGACGGTTCCAAACTGGGAAAGGAGTACATCAAGGCTGTATATTGTCACCCTGCTTATTTAACTTATATGCAGAATACATCATGAGAAATGCTGGGCTGGAGGAAGTGCAAGCTAGAATCAAGATTGCCAGGAGAAATATCAATAACTTCAGATACGCAGATGACACCACCTTTATGGCAAAAAGCAAAGAAAAAGAGCCTCTTGATGAAAGTGGCGCCCAGAAACAGGGACTTGGTACATGTGAATTTGGACAGAGGGACCCCCAGGGCCTATTGAAGCCAGTAAGTATTAAGATATGGGGCAATCGGCTGGAAAGCCCCCTCACTTTTCTACTTTATTTCAGCACTTATTTAAAGTTCAGGGATTTTCTGTTTCACGCCAGAGAATAGAGGCTTGCCTTCAGACAGTGGTTGAATGTAACCCTTGGTTCCCTAATGAAGGTAGTTCCGATAGATTTCTGGCCCCTATGGGCTCTCACTGAAGCTGTGATTCTGCCGTTTCAAGGTAATTCTAGCTCTTCTGATATTCAGCAACAGGCAGAACACTTATTACATGGATATGAATTAGACGATGATACCTTACAAAAGGCCCAATTACAACAACAAAAGATAATTCAAGATTTTCCTACCAACCCTGCCCTGGTTGCTCCAAGCACTCCTCCCCTGCCAGAGGGCACATATCCCAAAGTCTCTCCCTGGATAAAACCTAATGATTCTGACAACGACTCCCTTAAGACACCTTTTAACAGTAAAACTGACAACAACTTTCTGAATAACAATGATCCACCCCCTTGTGACAGAGGCTCTCTGAATTGCTGGCTTTGCAATCACAAGTCTCTGAAGTCGATGGTTTTTCTGCCTTTCCAATGTGAAGAAATGCTGACACTCAAGGGCAGATAATGCCTCAATATGAAGGTATTAACCTTTTTCACATGCAACTAATGAAAAAGGCTGTAACTAGGTATGGCCCACCTTCACCTTTTACTAGAGAGATTCTAAATGCTATCGCGTCTTCTATTGGAACCTTTGTTCCCTATGATTGGAGAATTTTAATAAAAGCTGTCCTTAAACCAGGAGAGTATCTTCAATGGACAATGTGGTTTCAAGATATAGCCAGAGATCATGCTAACAGAAATGCTCGAGCTGGCGCTCCCCAAAACCAAATTACTTTTGGAATGTTAACTGGCACCGGACAATTTGACACCATAGAAGCTCAAATACGATGCCCTCCTTTGTTGCATGATCAATTAAAAACAGTGGCCTTTGAAGCTTGGGATTGAATTCTTCCTCAAGGGGAGCCTACAGGTAACTACATTAAAATATTGCAGGGACCTAATGAAATGTATGCTGATTTCTTAGCTAGATTAGAAACTGCTATTTCCCATATAGTAATTGGAGAAGAAGCTAAAAGGCGAAATTACTTGCTTATGATAACGCACATCAGAAATGTCAAAGGGCTATAGCCCCAATTCGTGAGACAGGGACTATTTTTGATTATTTGAAGGCTTGTCGCGATCTAGGATCAGAAACTCAAAAAATGCAAATGCTATTTGAAACAATGGCTGCTTGCTTTAAAAAGGGAAATGAAGGATGCTTTACATGTAGAGATAAGAATCATTTAAAAAAAGACTACCCTAAGAAAGTTAAAAACAAAACAAAACAAAAACCTCCAAATATCTGCCCTCATTGCTGTAGAGAAATGCATTGGGCCAAAGAGTGTAAATCTAAATTTGATATTGAAGGGAAACCTATTCCAGGAAACTCCAAGCAGGAGACCCCCCAGCTCCCCTTCAACAAAAACCAGGGACAAATTCTATCTTTTCCCTCAAACCCTCAACATCCGGCAGTGCTGCCGTATTTATACCAGCCCTAAATGATTTTATACTTTATCCTCAAGCAGTCCCCTCTAGAATACCTACTGGACTTTTTGGGCCCCTGCCCCCACAAACCTTCCGTCTTTCACTGGGCCAATCTAGTTTGACTTAACAGGCAGGAAACCCAGGGGTCTCCAGATGGAGAAAATAGGCTGCAAGTGTCAGACATTTTTATCTCTCTTAAGAGGTAGGAGGAAACAAACGAGTGATTTTTTTTTCCCTTCTCTATACAAATTTAAAAAGAGGTTTCTCTTAAAATTCTGTGTTGCCAGAACGACACCTGATTCCACCTGAACTTAAGTTTTCTCAAATCTTGAGCTAACCAATGCGTTTTTCTTATGTAAATGTATGTTAAAGAACTCTAGACTCTTTTTTCAAGTAGATTCCACCTAAGACTCAGAACCAACTTGACAAACCGGTTTGTTTTACTCATGCAAATGTTCTCTTAAGCTATGTTAATGAAACTGTATTTGCTTGGAAACCTGCCTTTCTTCAAGATTCATGTCAATTATTTTGTGGCCTGAGACAACTTACCTGGTGCCAAGGTTATCTCAAAATGCTTGTTGTGGGTTAGGGGCCTGGTGCTATTCTCTGAATTTTGAGACATTTCCTTTCTCTAATTAGCAGACTGATAGTAGTTATATGACACCTGGCTAAAGACTAACAGGGGAGCACTCTTTCTGCCCCCTTCTGATGCCTATGTCAGAGGCTTTCTCTATCTCCTTTATACTTTAATGAAACTTTATTACATATAAATCTCAATTTGAGAACACATTACAAACTTCTACCAATTTCCAATTAGCTTTTCTAAAATATTTTGGAGAATTATCATTTCATTATCCTTCTGGTAAGCTGTGGAATTTCCTCAAAAACACTGAATTTATTATTTCTCGCATTTCTTTTATATAGATGGGACTAAAAACACCAAAGCTTCATTCTGATCTCTTAAAAAATATAAAGTCTTTTACACTAAATTCCATTCTGCTCAACAAAATGAATTATATGCTCTTATTCAAGTTATTTGCCTACATCCTTACCCCATTAATATAGTCTCTGATTCTATCTATTCAGTTTTTGTATTTAAAAATATAGAAACCTCCACCATAAACTCCTAGTTCTATTAAAACAGACAATAGCCCTGCCTATATTTCTAGACACTTTAAACAATTTTTACAATCTTTTTCTATTAAACATATTACAGATATTCTTTATAATCCACAGACTCAAGACATAGTCAAATGAACACATCACACAATAAAGTTATAAATAAAAAAAATTAAAGAAGGGGGAATACATAGGTACACTATTGTCTTCCTTATCTAAAGCAGACTTTACTAGATTCCAACACAAGATATTTTCTAAACTCATAATTATTCTTAATACAGCTCTATTTGTTTTAAATTTTTTAAACCTACCACAGGGAAATATTTTAACAAGAGCAGAAAGACATTTTGAGGAATTGAAGGACACTTCTCTTCCTCTGCCCATTTGGTACCAAGATGGGTTCAATAATCAATAGAAACTGGGAAATCAATCTTACGGGGAAAGGGATATGCTTGTATTTCCCCAGACGGATCCAACAAACTTTTTCCTCGGAAAATTCAACCCAAGGGGGCCCCCGACATTCAAAATGGAGATGAAACAACAGGAACTCCGGGAGGAAGAAATTCCACTACAGGCCATGGCAGCTCTTAAGATCTCCAGGAAGCACCGCCCTCGGTGATATCAACCCTCTGATCTCCCCACTTGGGACAAATAAAAACCCTCACTAATCAAGATAAGAATCTGATTTCTCAACAGGGAATGCCTCAGAGTCCTGAAAACTTTATTATTGCTATGCTCTGTTTACCTGCGCGACCCCCGCTCAAATCCGGTTAACTAACTTACTTACCCAACCCCCCTTTATTACAGGTCATAAAACGGACAGAGAAAAGACCCATCCTATGAACCAGTGACTCCACCCATATGCCCCCTCCCTGGAACCCTCACACCCTGGGGAAGAGGAAAAACTAATTAACATTTCTTTAGGCTATAAAGTCCTTCCATTGCCTGGGCCCAGGAAAATTATGCATAAACATCGGCTGACAAAAGGGTTTTCTTCCTGCCTCCAAAAGAAGACCTTTGGACATTGCTGCCCTTTCTCTGTGTGTGAACCATGTTTATACTACTAAAACTTTAGGGAAAGAGTTAGGGAAAAAACAAAAAACATATATTATGCTGCTTAAGTGGCTTAAAAGTTTACTAACACTAGTTGAAACATTAGCATGACAAAAGACTTCTTGGCTGACTTGACAGTGGAATGACACCCTCCTCCTCCTGGAATCCTCCTCGATAAACAAATTGGGCCTGAACTATGAGACATATATAAAACATAACGCTGCCAACACCAGAGAACTTGGGACTCGGACCAGACATTTGACAGGGACCAGTCTTGGTCATAGTAAATATTTCTTTTGCTATAATCAGTCATATTTTATATAGGCCTGTGTCCCACTTCCTTTTGTTATGGCCATAGGAAATTTACAGTTTAATAAGACTTTACGTTCTGTAACTTGTATTAACTGCCAATTTTGTGTTACTCCTGTTCAATTCAATCATAGTACCTACAGCTGGGAACAAATCAAATTCATTTACATGATAATGCCTCTCTGAATGTACTATTACTGCAAAAAAAAAAAAAAACCTTTGAAACTTTTTCTAAACATCTGCGCTCTTCCACTAATTTGGAAACTTTAGCTGCACAAATTATCGGGCTAGACCCACAAGGATGGTTTCAAAGTATTACCCACAGCATCGGGTCTGAAACTGTAACTTTAGTGATTGTCTTGATAATTGTATTTGTTTATCATCGCCTTTCTATAAGGTTGGTTAATAGTAACCAAACTCATTTGGTCAGGACCTTTTTTACAAATATAATAAAATAGGGGGAATTGTCAGGAATCCTCTGGCCCTTATTAATTCCTGAATATTCAGGAATTAAGACAAGAGGCACACCTTTCCCGGGGCTGAGGAATCCAGGCATTTCCTTTGTTAGTTTCTCATTATGGTGATAAGTACCCTCTTCTCTCTTTAATAGGGATTGCCTTGTGTTTTGTAAATCTGGAATTTTAATCTTTATCTTTGCTGAGAATAACTACTTTGTAAGACAGTATATATGCTCACGCCATGTTGATTAAAACACCTTTGCTCCATCAGAGCTTCGGTCCCCGTGTCTGTCTTTCATTTTCTCTCTCTCTCTCTCTCTCTCTCTCTTTCTGGCCAATTCTCTGGAGCGCGGAAGCTGGCTGTGTAACCCAGGGAATATGAGCCTTTTTACTTCTTTCACTCTCTTATCGTCGACTCTGGACCACCAGGTTCCCGTCCATTAAAGGACCAACAAGTAAGAAAAATATGTCTATCAAAAGTTATTCATAGGATTTTTTTAAAGTTAGTATATCTATTAAAAAACAAAAACTGGTGTACTTACTAATGTAGAAAGAAAATTACCAAGAATAAGTTAGCAGCTCTTAAAATATTATTCTCTATGCTCCAAACTAACATTTTCATATTTCAGTGGAAAATGACCTGTTTTGTCACATTAAGTCACATGTGAAAGTCACTCAGTTGTGTCCGACTCTTTGGACCCCAGGGACTATACAGTCCATGGAATTCTCCAGGCCAAAATACTGGAGTGGGTAAGCTTTCCCTTCTCCAGGGGATCTTCCCAACCCAGGGATCAAACCCAGGTCTTCTGCATTGCAGGCAGATTCTTTACCAGCTGAGCCACAAGGGAATTCCAAGAATACCGGAGTGGGTAGCCTATCCGTTCAGGGGATCTTCCCCACCCAGGAATTTAATGGGGTCTCCTGCATTGCAGGCTGATGCTTTACCAACTGAGCTATCAGGGAAGCCCACTTAAATCACATAATTCAAAGTAAAAATTCTGTATAGAAAATATATTGAGTTTCCTCTACATGAATATGAACAAGGTTTTATTGAAATACAAAAATATCAATTGCTTCACAAAATCAATTCCTTTCTTTCCTTTTAAAAAGTCTGTAAACAATTCATTGCTCAGATACAAAAGGTTATTTTTTAAATAAGGAGCTATTTCTCTCATATTCTTATATCCCCTTTTCTTGTATCGTGATTCCCCTGAGTTTCTTTTTAAAAAGATCTCTCTGTTTGATGGTGTCGGGTCTTGTGGCACATGGCTCTTTGTTGTGCATGTGAGCTCTCTTCTTGGGGCACGTGGACCCCCTACTTGGGGCTGAATGGCTGTAGGGGGCGCGGACTCAGCGGCTGACAGCCAGGCTTAGCTGCTCCATAGGATGTGAGACCTTCCTTCCCCCAACAGGGACTGAACTCACATCTGCTGTGATGCAAGGTGGATTCTTAACCACTAGACCTCCAGGAAATCCCCTTAAACTCTTAACTTAAATCTTCATTAGCATTCAGTTCAGTTCAGTTCAGTCACTCAGTCATGTTCAACTCTTTGTGACCCCATGAACTGAAGCATGCCAGGCTTCTCTGTCCTTCGCTATCTCCTGGAGTTTGCTCAAACTCAGGTCCATTCGGTTGGTGATGCCATCCAACCATCTCGTCCCTTGTCATCCCCTTCTCTACCTGCCCTCAATCTCTCCCAGCTTCAGGGTCTTTTCCGATGAGTCGGTTCTTCACATCAGGTGGCCAAAGTATTGGAGTTTCAGCGTTAGCATCAGACCTTCCGGTGAATATTCAGGCCTGATTTCCTTTAGGATGGACTGGTTGGATCTCCTTGCAGTCCAAGAGACTCTCAAGAGTCTTCTCCAACACCACAGGTCAAAAGCATCAATTCTCCTGCACTCAGCTTTCTTTATAGTCCCAACTCTCACATCCATACATCACTACTTTGGACCATTTAGTCAAATAGCTTTGACTAGATGGACCTTTGTTGGCAAAGTAATGTCTCTGCTTTTTAATATGCTGTTTACCTTCATCATACCTTTTCTTCCAAGGAGCAAGAGTCTTTTAATTTCATGGCTGCAATCACCATCTGCAGTGACTTTGGAGACCAAGAAGATAAAGTCTCCTACTGTTTCCACTGTTTCCCCATCTATTTCCCATGAAGTGATGGGACCAGATGCCATGATCTTAGTTTTCTGAATGTTGAGCTTTAAGCCAACTTTTACACTCTCCTCTCTCACTTTCATCAAGAGGCTCTTTATTTCTTCTTTGCTTTCTGCTATAAGGGTGGTGTCATCTGCATATCTGAGGTTATTGATAATTCTCCTGGCAATCTTGATTCCAGCTTGTGCCTCATACAACCTGGCATTTCTCATGATGTACTCTGCATATAAGTTAAGTAAGCAGGATGACAATATACAGCCTTGATATTCTGCTTTTCCAATTTGGAACCAGTCTCCTGTTCCACGTCCAGTTCTAACTGTTGCTTCTTGACCTGCATACAGATTTCTCAGGAAGCAGGTGAGGTGATCTGGTATTTCCATCTCTTGAAGAATTTCCACAGTTTGTTGTGATTCACACAGTTAAAGGATTTGTTGTAATCAATAAAGCAGATGTAGATGTTTTTCTGGAACTCTCTTGCTTTTCCAATAACCCAACAGATGTTGGCAACTTGATCTCTCGTTCCTCTGCCTTTTCTAAATCCAGCTTGAACATCTGGAAGTTCATGATTCATGTACTATTGAAGCCTGACTTGGAGAATTTTGAGCACTACTTTGCTAGCATATGAGATGAGTGCAATTGTGCAGTTGTTTGAACATTCTTTGGCATTGCCTTTATTTGTTACTATATCCAAATAAAAATATCTTTTTCTTAAACCAAGTTTCTTTGCCCTGTGCTTTAATTTCCCTTCACACAACCTGGCCCAAGCCTTTTCAGAATTCTTAGCATTCCCCGTTATCCCATTGGTTCACCCTTGGAAGATGGGAGGTTGTGGGAGAAATGTTTCTAATTCTCCAGGGAAGAAGTCTGTCCGTGTCCTGTATCTACTCCCTCCAATATCATTCTCTTGAGAATCACAGATTTTATCAGTATATTTCACACATGCAACACTATTAATCATCTCTCTCAAGTGTCCTTTTACTTTATCATGCCCCTGTTTTACGGGCTTGCAATCATTTTTATTTGTCATTTGAGTCAAATTAAAATGGATAATCATTTAGAGTTTAAAAGAGTAATTTCTCAAATGCACAATACCTAGTTATTTCAGGACAAGCCTTCTTAGCACTTTTTTATCTGAAGATATTTTTATTTTCCCTGGCAAATCACATGCTATATCACTGAAGTCTTAAAACTTAATTAAAACATAAATGTTAGATGCTTTCTTTTTTTTAACCCAAGATGTTGTAATGGAACTGTTTGCTTTTCTTGATATGGAAGACATTCACAGGAAACTGGAGATTTCCTTTGAATGAGTAATTCAGTTTTTAAAATATTTAGTGCTGCATTGAATTATAAGTCACTTTGTTCTGACATTTCTACAAATTGTATTTCTGGAAAAAACTTGTGTCTAGGGACAGCATTTTATCATTGTCCTTTTAAAGTATTGGGAAAAAAATCTGCCTAACATTGTTTTTGTTTTGTCATCAATGAAACATGTTCAGTGGTATTCAGAGGCAAGAAAAATACTTTTTAGTAGTCAGTAGTCATTTTACATTGTAAGCATAAATTGTCACTAATATTTTTTTCTTATTTTGAAACTAACATTCGTCAAAGATGAAAATATGTTACATTCATATGATGAATTTCTCCCTTGGTAAGAGCATAGAAGGAAATGAAACCAGGCTCATGAGATAAGTCTTCAACTCTCTTCATCAAAGTGATATTTCTGTAACACAACCTATGCTTATTTCTGCTTGTGATTTGTTCCAGTTATCTTTTGCTTAGTAACAAACCGCTCCAAATTTAGTAACTTAAAACATCATTATTTTGCTCACAACTAGAAATGTAAGCATAAGTCAGTGGCAGTACCTCAAGCACCATCAGCTGGAGGAGCAGTGCTGTCACCACCATCCAAGAAACCGAGGATGTCTTGGCTGGGAATGGAGCCATCTGAAGGCTCACACGCTCACACAGCTGGTGGTTATGATGGCTCTGGGATGGATGGGACTTTAGCTGCTCCAAGAACACTTAAATGTGGTACTTCAAGTGGTTGCTTGCCTTCTTAATAGCGTGGTGGTTGATACCTGAGAATGAATGTTGCAAGAGGACTATGAGAACATGCATGGCATTTCTATGATTTCACCTCGGAAGTCATATAGCATCACTCAGCTACATCTATTAGTTAAGGCAGTTACAAGGTCTTCCCAGTTTAAGGGGAAGGGAATGGGCCCTATCAATGGATGGGAGACTTATCAGCTTACAGTGTGGAAATTGCATGTGAAATGGCATAAATTGTTGGGACCATCTTTGAAAAATACAATCTGCCATAAGACTATATAAATATGGGTGATTTCAGAAGATGAAGTTCCCTTACAATGTATGTTTCACAAAATACTCCTGCTAAAGCTGTTTTTGCCAAATACTTTCCCAATGCAGCAGGGGAAATTTTTATTTGAGGGGTATGATAGGAATAGATTCTAGACTGAATGTTATTCCAAAAGCTTTTCTTCTGATGAGAAGCATGATCATCAAGCTATCGTTGTTTCACGCAGTCAAGAGCCTAGAGTTAGGCCAACTTATTGTCTCTCTGTGGAATATACAACTACTTTGATTCATCCAAAAGAAGTTCATTGTGTACCTATGATAAGTAATAAACTATCCTTGGCTGGCCTAACCCTGTACCTTTAAATCAGTAAGCTCCTTTGTCTCAACATCCAATAATTTTGATCCCTAGCATCTTTCCTTTGCTCTCAGTCTCAATCACTAATATTCCCTCATTTCACATCTTGTTTCATGAACCTAATCCTCAGCCCAAGACCTCTTGCTGCAACCTATTGACTAGAGTGTCACACTTGATGCCTTTAAATCTGATGATATATAGGACAAGTTCATGAGTCATTTTCTTACACAAGAATCTCACTTTTCCTTGGGCTACATCTTCTTCCACTACTCCATACAGCAGGCCTCTGCCACTGCTGGTAGCCAGCAGCCCAGCATCTGCGGCCCTGACTGAGTCCCAGCCATTTCTAGGGCCTGGAAAAGTTGAAAGTATAATGCCCAACTATGAAGAATACATGCAGTACTTAAGCAGTTGCTCACCTCCAATTTGTTTGGCATCTAGTTGAAGAAACAGAAATGCTTATGTAAACAGCTAAACAGAATACAAAAGAGGACAAAATGAACACTATAATAGAAATACAAAGCACTTAGCAGTATTATTTGAGAGTGCAGATAAACAGCTGCTTTTTTTTCCTAGAAAAATGTTTGATACTGACGATTATCGATAATAAGCTTAGCTCAATGTGTTCCTAGTTTAATCCAGTTAGTTGCCTATCCCAAAGGAATATAGAAGTACCTGTTGGTCAGCACCATAAAAATACAGCGTCTTAGGGCTGAGCATGTCTTAACAAGGAATGGCAAAGTCCCACTCTCTCCAGCCCACAGTGCAGAGCCACTTAAATTTCTACCCCAGGGAACAGACCCCAAATAGTTGAAGAGACTGAAGCTCATGACTGATAGCTCTGTTGGAGCAGAAAAAGCAAGTGTTTCAGGGGCTGGAAGTTATGCTACATACCCATGGGAATGTTTCTCATCTCATTTATGCATGAATGTTTGCTCACACACAGCTCTGCCAGTGTTTGGTAGTTGCCACCTATGCTGTTGTCCCCTATATAAAAATATCCACTTGTTTATCTTAGGTATTATTTAAAATTCCTCTGTGTGTTTCTTACCAAAATTCTAAACATTGTCTTTGATCTTTTCTTTTTATTCAACTAGTTTGACTCCCTAAAATTCTGAGATACACTTTGGCACAAGACAAAAAGAACTGAATAGATTAAATATTTTTCTGATTCCCTTTTAAACTTTGGAGTAAACACAAGTTAAAAGCTATTGTCAATACCATGTGACTGAATGAAAGGTGCTGAATGTGTTTTTATGTGCACTTCAGAAGAATATTTGCTACTAATGTCCTTTAGATAACATAGCTGAACCTCTTAGCATATTTTTTCTTTTGTCAAAATTGTTAGGCCAAGATCATTTTTATGTTTTATCTTTAATTGCTAGAAAAAGCCTTGAGCATTTCAAGAAGGTAAAGTTTGAAAAAAAAAAAAAAGAAAGAAAAAGAAAGGGAAAAAATTGAACTTCTCTTTGTGTAAGCTAACCCTTTGAATGTGGATGACTAATGTTTGGGGAATGAATAGGCAGTGCATAGAATCGTGGGTGGTAGTTTCTTCACAGCCTGTGGACTATTTTGTAATCAAAGTATAATTTTATTTCTATATCTTATATAACCCAATATAAGTTATTTGAAATATTGAAAAAGTAGGTAAATTTTTAATAATAACAAACAACCAAAAAACTAGTACAGGAAAGAATTCTGAATAATGAAGTCATTTCTGGGTCCTTAAAGCAGTCTATACTAACAGTGTTTTGTTGCTCTGATTGCTGCCTATCAGCCGTTATTTACTCTGTCTCCTGTCCCTGTTATAGTCAGTCTCTTGTGAGAAAGTATTTATGTGGACTCTGCAGTTTGGTCTGAGAATGGGAAGTAGATACCCTTTTCTTGTCATTCTTTTCCCCTGTCTCAGTAGGTATAATGGGTGCCTTCTATCAGTAGGGAGAAGGTAATGGCACCCCACTCCAGTACTCTTGCCTGGAAAATCCCATGGATGGAGGAGCCTGGTAGGCTGCGGTCCATGGGGTCACTAAGAGTTGGAAATGACTGAGCGACTTCACTTTCACTTTTCACTTTCATGCATTGGGGAAGGAAATGGCAGCCCACTCCAGGCAGTGTTCTTGCCTGGAGAATCCCAGGGCGGAGGAGCCTGGGGGACTGCCGCCTGTGGGGTCTCAGAGTCGGACACAGAGTCCATCAGTAGACTGGCTCCCGCCTGAACTGGAACACTCCGCAGTGGGAGCAATTAGTGGGGTCTCCATATATCCAACCTTGATAGGAAGACTACTAATCTCCCTTCTGAGCATTCCAACTCCCTTTTGGAACTTCAATAGTCACTTATTAAATTTTATCTTGATGCATGAGGCCCTTGGAATGCTCCCCTTCCAGGGCTCTGAGAACTAGCCAAAGGAAATACTCTTTTAAAATAAGACATTCTTCAGTTATAGGCTCTCCTGTGAAGTGGTTACTGGCTACTATGTATGTCTTATATCTGTCTAGATATAAAATAGGCAGCTATCACTTGATTATATATAGCAAGGTACACTCAGTGTCAATGCTATATTTGACATTCAAGTGTAAATTTAGTTTTAAACCCGATATATTTTTTAATAATGGTTTTCTTTTTTTTGAGCAGCCTGGCCTCTGAAAAACTTTCACTGTCATTATACAGCTCAGATCTTCAGCTGTGGTTACCCACATGGCCTGGCACCTAAATACCTGGTCACTCACAAGGGTCAGTATTATACCTGGCCAGGCCTGTGACACAGCTGTGTACTCACCTGGTTAGTTTTCCTCTAACCAAACAAGTGCATACTAGAATTTCTGAGGCTCTGTAGGTATCAGAAAAGTCTCACCTTCCCCTGCTCATCATCAGCATGTACCAACATAGCCTGGAATGTCAACAACTAATTCCCTTTTTGGCTCAAGCTAACGCTCGATGCTTTTGAACTGTGGTGTTGGAGAAGACTCTTGAGAGTCCCTTGGACTGCAAGAAGATCCAACCAGTCCATCCTAAAGGAAATCAGTCCTGAATATTCATTGGAAGGACTGTTGCTGAAGCTGAAACTCCAATACTTTGGCCACCAGAAGCAAAGAACTGACTCATTTGTAATGACCCTGATGTTGGGAAAGATTGAAGGCAGGAGAAGAAGGGGATGACAGAGGATGAGGTAGTTGGATGGCATCACCGACTTGATGGACATGAGTTTGAGTAAGCTCCAAGAGTTGGTTATGGACAGGGCGGCCTGGCATGCTGTAGGGGTCTTTGTGACCTTGGGGTCACAGAGTTGGACATGACTGAGCGACTGAACTCTCTTTCTTACATGTTATTTTTATGCTATTAATATGTCTGTGTTTTGATATAAAAAAGCACTCAGCTAAAGGAAAAAGAACCTGCTTCAAGCTGCACTTCTAGATCCAGAACATATCCCTATTCTGACAAGACTAGTATGCAGTTTCTACCAAGCACTGATGACATGGATGGCAATATATACAAGAGTCTCACCTTTATACAGTGGACAATCTAAGAGCCCAAGACTGACGACAGATGAGCAAGTAACTACAGAGGAAAGATGAAAGGAGAGAGGGAAGGAAGGGAGAGCATAAGTAAGTAGTGTAATAGACCTGAAGAGCAGCAGGCCTGTGGTACCCCCAGTGAACAACACAAGCTGCGATCATGTACTGGAATGTAAGAAGTGCCAAACAAAGCCCCACTGATGCCTAGTGCCCATCCCTCCCTTGCCATAGTGACAGAAATTCCCTAATTAATCATTTTGCTTAACCAGTCAAATTGCCCAGCATATGGTTAGGATTCAATAAGTAATTACTGAATGAAACTTTACCATATTGGGCTTCAAGGACCCAAGCTATGGAATTTGGGAGTTTGTTCTAGAACACCATGCAAGCACCAGAGTCCCAGAGGAGTAAGCTAGATGCATCCTTACAAATTTGCTCTCAGCCAACTCTGCTAAAGACAATAATTTATTCTAATTTCCTAAGCTAGACTGAAAATTCAGTGTGAATGACTAACCATCTTCTAACACATCTATTTCCATAAAAGGAAAACAGTTACACCATAAAAACCTATAATATCAAACTCTGGTAACCACATTCATTGCTGACCTACTTACACCACTGGCCCTGTTAAAAGAGAAAAATAAAAACAGATGTGCCTTGATAATTCATTCTTTTTCAACAAAATAGATTTCAGCAACTGAATTTCAACTACAGTGCCAAGGAAGATGTATTATAGACTTTAGCTTAAAGTCTCTAGAAAATGTATCCAGACTTTAGTTTAAATTTTTCTCTACTAGTTTTAGAGCTAGTTAGAGATTAATTTTGTGGTGGAAAAGTGTTAAAAAAAAAAAAAAAAAAACACTGAGGTTGAGAGTTTTGATCTGTCTTTGGCATGTTTGCATCACTTTTTGAACTGCATACATTGTTCTTACCAGTTCTTGGTTATAAAGGGAATCATTCATTCATTTCCTGAAAGTTCAGTTGGTATAGAATCCACCTGCAATGCAGGAGGCCCTGGTTCAATTCCTGGATTAGGAAGATCCACTGGAGAAGGGATAGGCTACCCACTCCAGTATTCTTGGGCTTCCTTTGTGGCTCAGCAGGTAAAGAATCTGTCTGCAATGTGGGAGACCTGGGTTTGATCCTTGAGTTGGAAAGATCCCCTGGAGAAGGGAAAGACTACTCTCTCCAGTATTCTGGCCTGGAGAATTTCATGGACTGTGTAGTACATGTCGCAAAGAGTCAGACACGACTGAGTGACTTTCACTTTCATTCATTCATTCATTGAATTAATATTTAAAGTTCTGAATATTTGAGACAGAATTGATGGCTGACCCAAGAAACAGTCATTCCAGGCAAATCCTAAATCAGTGTCATTTGATTTCATGAAACATTAATTTCGTACCTATGCTGTTAAGCAGACTGAAAAACCATTACCTGAAACATGTGTTAAGCCTAATAATAGAGATATGCAAATTGTGCTCCCTAAATGTGAAGGAAGAAGTAAACAACTGCTTCATGATGACAGGAGCAAATTTGTTGTTGTTTATTTTTCTGTATGTGTGTGTGTGTGTGTCTGTTTAATCTTGTTTTGAGCTTTTATTAAATTCTAGGCACTATACGAAGTACTTTTAAGGAATTCTAATTTGATACAGCCCTCAGAAGTGAGCAATTATTTTCCCCACTTCCACCTTGTATATGTGAAAGAAGGATTCGGGGTAGGGAGGGCGGGGATGGCATATTAAATCTGGCCAGATAAGAAAGACAATGGTCTTAAAGCATTTGAGGGCAACAGGGAACTACTGAAGAATTTCATATAGGATAGTAACATGGATTCTTTTCCTATTACAGAAAACACTCTACCTTTTCTTTAGCGTGGTGGAGCTAATGCCCTCAGGAGCTTTCTGCAAGAAGCTTTGCTGGGTCACAAACATTAGGCAGGGATAGCATCATCCACAGCTGTTGTAAAGTAGAATAAATAACACAAGGAAGCAGTGGGAGCCTGATTAAGATAACTTTACCAAAGCAAGATAGCATGCCCAGGCATTATGTCAATAGCTCTGGAAGCATTGTTTCAAGTATTGGCTCATTTGTCCAGTGGTATTGTTTTTCTGCTGGTGGTATGTTATAGGGATGTGAAAAGAAAGATTATCTCTAAGATATGTTGCCAGTTTCTTTCTGATGAATATGATGATGTTCTTAGAGAACAAAACAGAGTTGTATCGAGGTTGAGCATTAAGTGAAAGAATACTCGGCACCACCCACCCCGGAACACGCACACGCACACACACACACAGAGCTCTTCTCGATGTGTAGACATGTTATTTATTGTTATGATTAGAATGTACTAATTTGAGATTCCCTGTACACACAGAGTAAAGTGCTCATGGGTAGAGTGTAATGGTTCTTCATCCTATCTTCAGATCAGAATCTCTGATCAACTTTTAAAAAATATTCACTTTGAGGCCTCATCTGAAACCAGTCCACTTAGAGTTACTCTGGGCAGGGCCCAGGTATTTGTATTTTTAAAAAGGTTCCCAAGTGATTGTTATTCATAGCCAATGTTGAGGACTAAAATTCAGGAGTGTGTCAGGCTACATAAGCTGCTGACTATGGTGTGGCAGATCTCAGTTCTTACAATGATAAAGCTCTCTTTAGGCTTCAGGGTTTCGAATATAATCCATCACTCTCTACCCTAAACAATTACTTGTTTGCTGTCTCAGCATACCTGTCTGGACATCTGCAAAGGTGAAAACTAAACTAAGGCAAAAGCTGTCAAGACATGCTGTTGAATCTCAGGTACTATTGCTGGCCCACTTTATCCATTTTAAAGAATGGAGTTTTAAACTCTACTCAAAGAATTACTCATTTGCTCATATATTTTTGCTATAGTTAGCATGTTTCTTCCAAAAGATCTATGAAGACTGAATTATTTATAAAATAGTATGCTTCTAAGAAAACTATTGAGAGAAACTAAATCCTTTTTGCTACAGTGCTTCTTTCATAAATCAAAGCAGACCCTTTGTTAACACAGCTAAATATAATAATAATAATGACAGTCCTAAAAGTCATTATTTAAAAAGAATCTAGATATTATCTAATGCCTTTCTCATTTATCTGAGTTGTTCCAGTCAACATCTACTATACCTCTATTTTTTTTTTTACAGGATTTGAATTTTTTTTTTTTTTTTGTCATCCTTATCTTTTAAGGTGGAGCTAAACTTCCCTAAGGAATACTCTAAAGCTTTCAGGACAACATGACTCAACAGCCTAGAGCTTATCAGTAGCTGACAAATGAGAATCTTCTCTAGGACTGCTTTTCTGGAAGTGGAAGCAGTCTGTAGTGCTCTTCTATCCCCTATCAGGTGGATAAATTCCCTCCCCCATGCCAAAAAGAACACAGACAGATGTAGTAGATGAGGTATAACACTGTCTGCCTGGGAGAAATGATAAGATAAAGCTCTTACCCAAAGAATGAAAGGTAAGGAAATAATTTTCCAATGTCCATCTTAATAAGGAGTAAAAGTTTCCCCACTTTCAAAGGCCACAGCAGCTAATTCACCCTTTTAGAAGCCATCTCTTAAGTAAATCTTTTTCAGATTATAGTTCAGACATAAAATATATTAAATGGTAGTTTTTAAAAATGAGACCATGGGGGCTTCCCTGGTGGCTCAGTGGTAAAGAATCTGCCTCCCAATGCAGGAGACTCGGGTTTAACCCCTGATATGGGAAGATCCTATATCTGTGGAGCAACTAAGACCATGCGCCACAGCTCCTGTGCCCTAGGGCTGGCGATCCGCAACAAGAGAAGCCACTGCATTGAGAAGCCCATGCGCCGCAACTGGAGAAAAGTCTGAGCAGCAACAAAAGCCCAGCATGGCCAAAAATAAATAAGTAAATAAATAATTAAAAAAAAAATAAAGAGAGACCATATATTCCAGAATACACAATTTTGAAACAACATGTAAGAATCCTTAAAATATATTTTAATAAAAATTCCAAGTAAATTAATTGTTTCACTGTCTTCAATGTGGATCGACTGAATCATGATATAAAGCCTAAAAACTAAGGGTTTTCCAAAAAAAAAGTTAATCCCTAAACATATGAAGAATGTTTATATGTCAAAAGATACTCAAAATACCTATAAGAAATATGAGGTATCTTTTTCCACTTATCCCACCCCCATCGAACAACAATCAAGTTATAAATTCCTGCCTAATCCCTGTAGCTTAACACAGCTGATTGATACAAACCTACCAGTTTTTAGTGGTGATATTATGAAGCATGGATAACTGGCAACACCAGAGTTTTTATAATTTTTATTCTCAGTATACAAAAGTAGACCACTCAAGATCATTGAAGATCTAATGAAGGCTTTCTTTGAGTTGTTATTACAGTGCTATTAAGTCATTAGGAGCTCTGTCTCCAAAATAATGTATACATATTAATTATAGGAAAGGACTTCCATAAATGTTAAGAAAATTCAGCAGGCTTTCAGTAAGGGAAAATTTATTTCTTTATCTTGAAGATATTGATAAGATCAGTAAGGCAAACATCTTTGCCCTCCAAGAGCTTAGTCATGTGGAGTGATAAGATACATATACATAATAGAAATTTTCAGTCAGTTCAGTTCAGTTCAGTCGCTCAGTCGTGTCCGACTCTTTGCAACCCCATGAATTGCAGCACGCCAGGCCTTCCTGTCCATCACCAACTCCCGCAGTTTACTCAAACTCATGGCCGTCGAGTTGGTGACGCCATCCAACCAACCATCTCATCCTCTGTCATCTCCTCCTCCTCCTGTCCCCAATCCCTCCCAGCATCAGGGTCTTTTCCAATGAGTCAACTCTTCACATCAGGTGGCCAAAGTACTGGAGTTTCAGCTTCAGCATCAGTCCTTCCAATGAACACCCAGGACTGATCTCCTTTAGGATGGACTGGTTGAATCTCCTTGCAGTCCAAGGGACTCTCAAGAGTCTTCTTCAACACCACAGTTCAAAAGCATCAACTTTTCGGCGCTCAGCTTTCTTCACAGTCCAATTCTCATATCCATATATGACCACTGGAAAAACCATAGTCTTGACCAAACGGACCTTTGTTGGCAAAGTAATGTCTCTGCTTTTTAATATGCTATCTAGGTTGGTCATAACAATTTTAGACAACATATTATAGATTCTATACTGCAGATAACACTGCAACAAACAGACAAGCGGTAAAACTTATTTTTAAGCAAAGGAAGTAAACTATAAGTTGATATTTAAGCATATTGTATTTACAAGTGCATTTAGTGTTTAACAAATGAATTTAGATTGGGTGAAGTTGAAAGAAGAATAAGCTACAATTTTTCATACCAGTAAGTATTCAAGGGATAGAAGCAGAGAACCAAAAATAATATCATTTTACTGTCTTCCCTGGTGGCTTAGATGGTAAAGCGTCTACCTGCAATGTGGGAGACCTGGGTTTGATCCCAGGGTTGGAAAGATCCCCTGAAGAAGGAAATGGCAACCCACTCCAGTACTGTTGCCTGGAAAATCCCATGGACAGAGGAATCTGGTAGGTTACAGTCCATGGGGTCGCAGAGAGTCGGACACGCTGAGCGACTTCACATTCACTTTTTGTCTATATAATAGCATCTATTAGAGAATATGAAGCATTTGAGTTTTTTAGTAATAGATTTAATGTTGGATATTTTTCCAACTGAAAGTATTAAACCTGAGGTTCCTAAGTTTGTGCACTATCTCGTACCACAGATTATTTGCTGGAAGGAAAAAGCAGTTTGGAAAGTTCCTTGGTTAGGCCATCTGGAAGCAACTGATTCTGTTCTCTGGGACATCTTCCTTCTTTCTCCACTGTCCTTTTGGCCTCTGACTTTATTGGCTGAGAGGTGCTTTTCTACTTATTTTCCTCTTAGACCACCTCTGAGTTGTGCATCTAGAACATGTCAGTTTGGGGAGCTGCACAGTCATTGTAGCCTGTTTCTTACTGGTTTAGATGGTGGTGGAGGGAGTAGGGGGAGGTTGCACAGGCTCCTCACAAGGTGTTAAACTGACTCTCATAAAACAGACTCCTTGTTTCTTTGGCCAAAAAAAAAAAAAAGTCCGTCAAATTTTTAGTAGAATTTTTATCTATTTGCTTGCATCAATTTCCTATGCATATAACCCATGCCAAAAATCTCATCTCAAATGTATGTCTGAAATTCTGATCTTGTATTCACTGGCTTCATATAATAACTCTCCCTCTTTCTCCCTTAAAGACAGATTCCTTAAAGCCAATGGAAATAATTGGCTTAAGTGGGAAGAAAATATCTAAATCTGATCTCTGCTGCAATACTGAATCTCATTTTCTGTCACAGAGCTCATATTAAAAGGTGCTTGAATAGGGCTGGGAAACACAACCTCTCTTGGAAGAGTTGTGTTTCAACTGCACGTGATGGCCAGCCCACTCTAACCTGAATATATCACATTTTTAGCACTATGCAACAGGAAACAACCAATGTATACCAGAATTCTGAATTTACCTTAATACTTTTCTCAATGCCATTGCCTCAGTCAGCTCAAAGATTACCTTCCATGGAATTATTGGTGAAATTTAATAAAAATATTTTGCCATGATGTAATAAAGATCACCAGATTTCCTAGATTTAATATCTGAGTCACTGATGTCCTCAAACAGATTAAACCAATGTCCCATTTTAGATTTTTTTCATATGTAAGACCTAATTTTCTTTTCTTTTTTTTTTTTTTCTTTTAGTAATTTCTGTATTAGTAATAATTGAGTTTAGCTATAGGTGACCCACATACAAAATAAGAATGACTTAAACAAAAGGCAAGCTAATTTCTGTCTCCAAATAATAGGGTGTCCATGACTGATACAACTTGGACCCACGAGTATTTCTGTCTTGCTCTTCTATCATCCACAGTATATGACAGCACTTCCTAGCCCAAGAAGACTACTCCAACTCAAGCCATCATGTCTGAACTTTCTCACGGAAAAAAGGGCTAGGAGGAAAGGCCCTTACACTTTCCATGAAAGTGGATCATATGGATTCTAATTATATCCAATTGAAAAGATTTTTCTCATATCATTATGTGTAAGTTCAGTTCAGTCGCTCAGTCATGTTCAACTCTTTGTGACCCCATGGACTGCAGCACACCAGGCCTCCCTGTCCATCATCAACTCCCAGAGCCTGCTCAAACTCATCCAACCATCTCATCCTCTGTCATCCCCTTCACCTCCTGCCTTTAATCTTTCCTAGCAGCAAGGTCTTTCCCAAGGCGTCAGTTCTTCGTATAAGGTGGCCCAAGTATTGGAGTTTCAGCTTCAGCATCAGTCCTTCCAATGAATATTCAGGACTGATCTCCCTTAGGATGGACTGGTTGGGTCTCCTTGCTGTCCAAGGGACTCTCAAGAGTCTTCTTCAACACCACAGTTAAAAAGCATCAATTCATGTCAATGTATGACAAAAACCACTACAATATTGTAAAGTAATTAGCCTCCAACTAATAAAAATAAATGGAAAAAAAAAAGCATCAATTCTTCAACACTCAGTTTTCTTTGTAGTTCAACTCTCTCATCTATACATCACTACTGGAAAAACCATAGCTCTGACTAGACAGACTTGTCAGCAAAGCAATGTCTCTGCTTTTTATTATGCTGTCTAGGTTGGTCACAACTTTTCTTCCAAGGAGCAAGCATCTTAGGAAGCCTAGAAGTGAAGGGTTTTTTTTTCCTTATTGAAGTATAACTGATTCACAATTTGTTAGTTTCAGGTGTGGGTTTCCCTAGTGGTTGAGTGGTAAAGAATCCACCTACCAATGTAGGAGATCTGGGTTCAATCCCTGGGTCAGAAAGATTCCCTGGAGAAGGAAATGGCAACCCACTCCAGTATTCTTGCCTGGGAAATCCCATAAGCAGAGGAACCTGCTGGGCTACAGTCCATGTGATCACAAAAGAGTCAGACGCAACTTAGTAACTAAGCAACACAGCAAGTTTCAAGTGTACAGTAAAGTTGTGTAGTTATATATTACTCTTCAAATTCTTCTCTATTATAGGTTACTATAAGATATTGAGTATAGTTCCTGTGCTACACAATAGGTCCTTGTTGTTTATTTTATATATGGTAGTATGTATCTGTTAATCCCAAACTCCTAATTTGTCCCTTTTCCCTTTCCCCTTTGGTAACCATAAATTTGCTTTTTATGTCTGTGCATCTGTTTCTGTTTGCTAAATAAGTTTATTTGTATCATTTTTTTAGGTTCCCAGTATAAGTGATATCATATATTTGTCTTCTCTGTCTGTCTTACTTCACTTAGTATGACAATCTCTAGGTTCATCCATGTTGCTGCAAATGGCATCATTTCATTCTTTTTTATGAGTGAGTAATATTCCATCACATATTTATATTATTCCATCATATATATAATATTCCATCAAATATATATTATATACCTTATCTTCTTTATGCATTCATCTGTTGATGGACATTTAGATTGCTTTCGTGTCTTGGCTATTATAAATAGTGCTGCTAGGAACGTTGGGGTTATGATCATCTCAAATTATAGTTTTCTCCAGATATAGACATTTCTCAAAAGAAGACACAGAGATGGCCAAAAGGCACATGAGAAAATGTTCAGCATTGCTATCATTAGAGAAATGCAAATCAAAACTACAAGGAGATATCACCTCACTTCCATCAGAATGGCCATCATAAAAAGTCTATAAATGTTGGAAAGGGTGTGGAGAAAAGGAAACCCTCCTACACTGTGGGTGAGAATGTAAACTGGTGCAGCTACTATGGAAAACAGTATCAAGTTTCCTTAAAAAACTGACACCAGAGTCACCATATGATTCTGAAGTCCCACTTCTGGACATGTATCTGGACAGAACTAGACATTTAGAATTTGAAGGTACACTACCACGTGGCCTACGAGTCCCTGATCTAAGAAATCAACTCTGAAGTTAATCCATCTAGGCTGGGTGCCTCACACAAACAAAAGCAGACCTACACCAAAAAAGATTTTAAAAAGGAACTTTGGATCCATCACTATCCTTTTGGCAAAGGCGATGCTCACAAAATTATGGAAACAAAGGAATATCTAAGGGATTAAAAAGTAACCCAGGGCTAGTAGTGGAAGAGCTATTATTACCCATAAGAAAGGATTAGGGAATAGAGTACATGCAGGAATCCAGGAGAGAATTGGGTCAAGAAGGTCATCCTGAGTGGGGCAGTGGCCTGCAGTTGAGAACACTTGAGGACATGCACTTTATAAAATATTTCTCATAGAATATAGAAATATTTTATAATGAAAAAACTCTCCTAATAGCCTTCAAAAGTGATGCCTCACTGAACTAAATTAAAAATAAAGTCATGTGAAATTACAATAAATCCAACTCTGATGAAAGATTTCTGTATGTTTTACCATGGTGGGGTTTTCAAATACTTTAAAGTACAGGGTTCAATTTATAGGCAAAATTATACATGTTCCCCTTTAAAGAATTCTAACAATTTATAGCATTAGAACATTCAGGGGGCTACAGAAGGAAGTGTCTACATTACTCTGCAGGGAAAAAGAGGCTCTAAAGAAAAATTTTTTTTCCTTTTATTTTTATTAGTTGGAGGCTAATTACTTTACATTATTGTAGTGGTTTTTGCCATACATTGACATGAATCAGCCATGGATTTACATGTATTCCCCATCCCGATCCCCCATCCCACCTCCCTCCCCATCCGATCCCTCTGGGTCTTCCCAGTGCACCAGCCCTGAGCACTTGTCTCATGCTTCCAACCTGGGCTGGTGATCTGTTTCACCCTAAAGAAAAATTATACAGTTATAGACAAAGGGAAAATCTTTGTGTTGGATGGATTTACCTTTATCAGAATGACAATATCTTATTGAAATTATTAGGCTTTTAATTCTGTTTTCTTATTAATGTATATATACTTGACCTCGTTCCAGATTTATATGCTTGACCTCATTCCAAAGTTACTGAGGAAATTAACTGAATATGCATATAAACACCTTCTCTTGTCCTTATGTAAGTATATGAGGACAAGAGAAAGTGATTGACTAAATTGAAAAGGATCCACTTTGAAATGGTAAAAGTAAAAATATGAATATGTGACAGGGACAAAATATTAAAATAACTAATAACATGCCTGTCTTTGCCCTTCTTGCCATCCAAGCAGAAGAGATTACTTGCTGTTTGAGCAAATCCTCAGCTTGGGCCTTTGCCACATTGGCACACCAGGCTGCAGAATGGCTGATTTATGTGATTACAATGTATTATGTGAGTTCACCAAATTGAGGAAATCAAGAAATCCCTATGTAATATTCCAGGCTGGGGAGTCTGTGTGCATAAACATCCAATTTCTTATCTAGAATCCTTTCTGAAAAAAAGAGGACAGTGACAGAGAAGATTGGAGGGGTTCAGAGCCCTTGCTCTATTCCTCTGGTAAAGAATGGGTCTGCTGGTGGCAAGTTGCTGCCAGAGCCCACCTAGATCCTTGGGGAAAGACTACTTGCTTCCAGGAATAACTGTGTTAGACTCAGAAACAGAGATCTGACATACATTCTAGTCTTGGACCCAGGAATACATTTACTTTTCTTTCTTACTTACTGCCTATCTCTCACCTATAATACATAATATCCCTGAGAGCTGGGGTATTTTTCTGATACCTTGTAGAATTCAGTAACTATTTGTTGAATGAATAAATGTGGATGAACAACTGACACATGCCACCAGAACAGTACAAAGATGGCAGCCCTTATCACTGAGAAATTCCTGAGTCTGAGTAAAAGTTGAAAGATCTAAAATTAGGAATTTTGTCTGGACCCACAGACACAAAGACACCTGCTTTTGTATCAACTGTCTAGCTGTCCAGAAAGATTATACTCCAAGGTGTAGAATTGTTAGAATTCATGCATAGGTGGGATGAAAATGTACATTTAACTATTAAACGTGAAAGGGAAATATAGCTCTGTTATTTTTCAGAACTGATTTCACTTTTTTATAAACTCCCATTGAATAGTGGAGAAGTTGGCATAGTACAGGTTGTAGGGAACATCATGTCTGTATACACTATTTCAGGTTCTTGTAGATGTTAAATTATTTGGAATAATTAATCTTTTAGATAAATACTTTGCCTTTTGGAGATTCTCTTTTTTCCCCTACTTCTACCATCATGGCATGTGGCTTTGTGGTAGGGCTTACTTGACTTCATGGTGACACAGGAGGAGTCCTCGATATGTAAACACATCTAATCCATCCTCAAGTCCACCATTGGTCTCTGCTGCAGAGTTGCAGGCCAAGGCCTGCTTTCCTAAAGTGTGGCTAATCTGTTTGTCCTAGACTGAATTTTATGGATCCAGCCATCTACCTTTGTGCATAAAAATTATCATACCCTAACAACCAGTCCTGTCTTCACTAGCCCCACAAATTCTTTCAGCACTTCCACATTACAGCTCTTTGTCCATTGTCCTCAGGATACAGAGATTCAGGATTCCAGCCTCCACACACAGACCATGGGAGATAGGAGCTCTGATTTGGGCTTAACTAACTACCCACCTCCCACCAAGTCTGCTCTAGCTCCCTGAGACAGAGCTCTAAATCTACTCTGGAGTTTCTCCCAGGTGCTTATTAGCCACACTCCACCACTCTCCAAATCTAACTTCTCAGTTTCTCTCTCTCAAGGGAATATTTCATGCAAATATGGGCACAATAAAGGACAGAAACAGTATGGACCTAACAGAAGCAGAAGACATTAAGAAGAGGTGGCTAGAACACACAGAAGAACTATACAAAAAAGATTTTCATGACCCAGATAACCACGATAGTTTGATCACTCACCTAGAGCCAGCCATCCTGGAATGTGATGTCAAGTGGGCCTCAGGAAGCATCACTACAAACAAAGCTAGTGGAGGTGATGGATTTCCAGTAGAGCTATTTCAAATCCTAAAGATGATGCTATGAAAATGCTGCTCTCAGTATGCCAGCAAATTGGGAAAACTCAGCAGTGGCCACAGGACTGGAAAAGGTCAGTTTTCATTTGAGTCCCAAAGAAGGGCAATGTTAAAGAATGTTCAAACTGCCACACAATTGCACTCATCTCAAATGCTAGTAAAGTATTGCTCAAAATTCTCCAAGTCAGGCTTCAACTGTATATGAACCATGAACTACCAGACGTTCAAGCTGGATTTGGAAAAGGCAGAAGAACCAGAGATCAAATTGTCAACATCCATTGGGTCATAGAAAAAGCAACAGAATTCCATAAAAACATCTACTTTATTAATTATACAAAAGCCATATCACAACAAACTGTAGAAAATTTCTCAAGAGATGGGAATACCAGACCACCTTACTGGCCTCCTAAGAAATCTGTATGCAGGTCAAGAAGCAACAATTAGATCTGGACAAGGAAAAACAGACTGGTTCCAAATTGGAAAAGGAGTACATCAAGGCTGTGTATTGTCACCCTGCTTATTTAACTTATATGCAGAGTAAATAATGAGAAATGCCAGGCTGGATGAAGTACAAGATTCCAAGATTCCAATCTTGGAATCAAGATTGCCAGGAGAAATATTAATAACCTCACATATGCAGATGGCACCACCCTTATGGCAGAAAATGAAGAGGAACTGAAGAGCTTCTTGATGAAAATGAAAGAGGAGAGTGTTTTTAAAAGCTGGCTTAAAATTCAACCTTTAAAAAATGAAAATCATGGCATCTGGTCCTATCACTTCATGGCAAATAGAAGGGGAAATAATGGAAACAGTGAGAGACTTGATTTTCTTGGGCTCCAAAATCACTGTAGATAATGACTTCAGCCATAAAATTAAAAGATGCTTTCTCCTTGGGAGAAAAGCTATGACCAACCTAGACAGCATATTAAAAAGCAAAGACATTACTTAGCCAACAAAGGTCTGAGTAGTCAAAGCTATGGTTTTTCCAGTAGTCATCTATGGATGTGAGCGTTGGAATACAAAGAAAGCTGAGCACCAAAGAATTGATGCTTTTGAACTGTGGTGTTGGAGAAGACCCTTGGACTGCAAAAAGAACCAACCAGTCCATCCTAAAGGAAATCAGTCCTGAATAAATTCTTTGTAAGGACTGATACTGAAGCTGAAACTCCAATACTTTGACCACCTGATGAGAACTGACACCTTGGAAAAGATGCTGATGCTGGGAAAGATTGAAGGCAGCAGGAGAAGGGGATGACAGAGGATGAGATGATTGGCATCACCAGTTGGCATCACCAATTCAATGGCCAGAAGTTTGAGCAATCTCTGAGAGTTGGTGATGGATAGGGATGCCTGTCATGCTGCAATCTATGGGGTAATAAAGAGTCAGGCGCTACTGAGCAACTGAACTAACTGACTGATCTTTCCTCCCTTCACTCTATCAAGTTTATAAAGGGAAGACTATCCTCCCTTCCTGCATAACAGAAAATTATCTTTTTCTTGGCTTATAGAATCCTTGATAGTCAAGCTCACCAGACCTACATCTTATTATATTAATGAAATTTTAAAGAATTTAGATAATTCTGCCAAGTCTAGCTTTGGGGGACTATGGTTTTAGTGCATATTCAAAAATCCAAGATGTTAAAAACTTAACACTCTTTTGCTTATATGCTCTATCAGTGCTAATCTTCTCAGAAGAAACAAATTGTGCCTCTTTCTAATAAGGATATCAGAATATGAATCAACAAGTTCAATTGTGCAGCACAATTTGGATAACCAGAAGCAGCTGAGCTAGATCAGTGTCAAAGGAATGGACAGTCCAGATTTACCACAGACTTGAATTGTCATGGTTACTAAAGCCAATTAGAAAGAGAAAGTGGCCACCATGGCAATCCTCAGTGTGTGTGTATGACTGTATGCATGTGTGTGTGGGTGTGTTTTAAACACAATCCCATGCTGCCGCCATCACCAAGATGGTTCAGCTTATTCACATTACATATTGGGTTGACCAAAAAGTTTGAGTTTTTCCATACGATGTTACTGATAAACCTGAACTTTGGCCATTTCAGTATATTAAAGTTATATGTTTAATAAACTCTAAACTTTACTATCTTGTTTTTTTCCATTTCTATCCTATCCATATTTAGTAGTCATTATTTTTATTAATTTATAAAATTATAGAAATTTAGAACTAGAAAACATCATAAAATGTGTCTAGTCCTATGCCATTATTTAGTGTAAAGAAGCTAAAAGATAGCAAAGTCAACAAGTTCCCAATATAACAGAGCTAGTTGAGTGAAACAGTGAGAACCAAGGTAGGCCAAGAATCCAGTTTCTTGGTTCCTACTGTCTTGAACATCATATGGAAGCCAATCTTTTCCTCATTTGGGGAAGAAATGAACAATTCTGGCAGATTGCTTAAGCAAATTTCTGATGCAGCTTAATTTACTGTTATGAGACACTATTTCCTTCCCACACAGCTGTCAGTCAAGAGTGACTTTTAACCAGACTTTTTTTTTTCATTTATACCTAATTCAGTGGTTCTTAAATTTTGTTGTGCACTAGAATCACCTGATACAGTTTTTAAATTCCCAGGATTCAGCATATCAGTTAAATTGGGAAATATATTCCCAACATACCAATTAAATTAGAATGTCTGAGGTCGGAAACCAAGCATCAATATCCAATATCTTTTGAAGATCTTTCCCTAGGTGAGTCCAGTGTACAGCAGACCAGTGATGGAGCCTAACAATGATGAACTCTCTCCCTCTCATTCTCTCTGTCTCTTTGCATGGATTGTTTGTTTTTCTATAGTTTATCCCTATTTGAATTATCTTCCAAAATTAGATGTTATGCTTGGATACTTTTTAAATAGCTTCTATAATCATTCCTTAAAATCTTTACATTTACATTAGGAAAATCTAAGAGAATCTGATTCCTCTGGGTAAATAAAATCACAGCTAACAATTTATTGTCAGAAAATAGTCTTTGATTAACATCAAAAAACTATTTAGCTAAGCACCTTGCATTTCTTCCATGATTGTGGAAGTACTTGATTGCTCTTCATTATGCAATTATTGGACTGCTAATGCCTTTATGAGCTCTAATCACTCTTTTTGGCCTCCTCTCATCTATGACTGTAGCTCTAATTGAGTTTACTAAGTAAATTATGCAATTGTCCATAATAAGATTGACAGGCCAATTTCCTATTTCCTAAATAGCTAGTTACAGAACCACAGTACCTGGCAGGAAATACTAGAAATCTGAAAAAGCTCCCTTATTGAGAATCTTACTTTACTGCCAGGTTGTCTAAACCTTGTTCCCTGTGCTTTTGATACCTTGCAATATTAAGTTATATGCTTAAAACTGCCAAAACTAATATTATTGATAGAGCAGAAAGAGATATTTAGTGGACTTCCAAGTGCCAGGCTCTAATTGAACACTTTATACATATTACCTTATTTAATCTTCACAAAAATTCTAAGACTCATCTTTATTTTACAGTGAGATAAATGAGTCCCTATAAAGTTAAGTAACATGTCCAAGGCAATCTGCCTGGGAGATAACAGATTCTGAATTAAAACTGTCAAAAAATTGTAAAAGACCACTAAATTGTTGCTGTTGTTAAATCCAAATATATTGAATTGGCAAGCAATGGAACGTAGGTCAGTAACACAATTCAGAGTAGTTGATGAGAGGGAAAAGTCGGGCATTTAATTGCTAAAAAGAAGGAAGGAGTTCACAGTGTTTGTTCTAGTTAGGAATTGAAAATTAACCCTCTGAATAAAAATCAAATAAATACATATTGTCAGTACAGTTTCTTAAAGCAAATTCCAGTTTTCCCAAAGTACTTTTATCCAGAATTTATATTTTTCTAAAAAGTCTCAAAACTCATCATTACCAATCCAATTTTTTAAAATTAGGCAAAATATTTGAGCTAACACTTTCAATTCAGTTCAGTTCAGTTGCTCAGTCATGTCCGACTGTGACCCCATGGACATATGCCAGGCTTCCCTGTCCATTACCAAGTTCCAGAGCTTTCTCAAACTCTCTCAAACTCATGTCCATCAAGTTGGTGATGTCATCCAACCATCTTATCCTCTGTCATCCCCTTCTACTCCTGCCCCCAATCTTTCCCAGCACCAGGGTCTTTGCCAATGAGTTAGTTTTTCACATCAGGTGGTCAAAGTATTGGAATTTCAGCTTCAGCATCAGTCCTTCCAGTGAATATTCAGGACGAATTTCCTTCAGAATTGACTGGTTGGATCTCCTTGCAGTCCAAGGGACTCTCAAGAGTCTTCTCCAACACCACAGTTCAAAAGCATCAGTTCTTTGGTGCTCAGCTTTCTTTATGGTCCAATTCTCACATCCATACATGGCTACTGGAAAGACCATAGCTTTGACTAGATGGACTTTTACCAAAGAAAATATACAGATGAAAAATAACCACATAATACCATGCTCACTAGCCTTTGTGGAAACGCAAATTAAAACCATAATGGGGGGAGCTAAGATGGTGGAAGAATAGGACGGGAAGACCACTTTCTCCCCTACAAATTCATTGAAAGAATATTTGAAGGCTGAGCAAACTCCACAAAACAACTTCTGAACACTGACAGAAGACATCAGGCACCCAGAAAAGCAGCCCATTGTCTTTGAAAGGAGGTAGGACAAAATATAACAAATAAAAAGAGAAATAAAAGAGTTAGGGACAGAGATCCATCCTGGGAAGGTAGTCTTAATACAGGAAGTTCCCAAACACCAGGAAACCCTCTTACTGGTGGGTCTGGGGGAAGTATTCGAATCTCGGAGGGCAACCTAACTGGGAGGAAAAATAAATAAATAAAACCCACAGATTACATGCCTAAAGGCAACTCCCAGCAGAAAAGTACCCCAGGCGCTCGCATCCACCACCAGCAAGTGGGGGCTGAATGGAGAGGAGTGGGCGGCAGCATTGCTTAAGTTAAGGACTGGGCCTGAATGCCCTGAGGACAATCTGAGGGAGCTAACGTGAGATAGCAACCTAAACTGTGGTATAGCAAGAGAGAGAGAGAGAGAGAATTAACCTGTGATAAGCCCTAACCCAAAAAACTGCCAGTCCATTCACAGAACAAAGGACTGAGCAATACCAAAGAAGAGCTAGGTGGCTGAGGACCAGCCCATTCCCCGCCAGAGGCAGGTGGGAGGCAGGCACCAGCCAGAGCCGGAAAGGGGCAAACTCGGCCCCAGAGAGGGCATCCCCTACCAAACTGCAAACAGGCTTCCAGTTTCTAACCAAAGACTTCCTGAGATTCTGGATGGTTGACATCCACCGGGAGGGTCGCAGCCAGAGATCAGCTACCCAGGAGAGACACAAGATGCACCGGACAGGGCGCGCCCAGAAACTTGAGACTGGACTGCAGAGGGGATAAGGCGTGATGCACCCAGGGAGAGTGCGCTCGTCAAGCTCCTGGCGGCCTGAGCTGCTCTGACCGGGAAAGGCACAAAACGCAGGCCCAACCGAGTCTGCGCTTCTGTGGAGTACCCGAAAACTGGAACCGCACGCAACTCAGGGCCCGCTCCCTGTAGAGCAACCTGGAGCCAGAGCAGTGTAGACAGGGGAAGCACACACTCCGCGAGCGGGGTCAAACCCAGTGTGGCCAGAACACTTCGAGTGCTCCCCACACAGGCCAGTGACATTTGTCTGCAGTGCTCCTCCCTCCCCACAGCATGACTGAGCAAGCGAACCTAAACAAGAGACCACCTCCGCTTGCTTGTGTCAGGGTGGAAATTAGATACTGAAGAGACCTACAAACAGAAGCCAAACAAACAAAGGAAACGGCTGTAGAAGACAGGTGCAAGAGGTTAAAATCCCTGTAGTTAACACTGACTACACTGGAAAGGGCCCGTAGATACCGAGAAGAGTAAGCTGGAAAAAGGAAATATCTGAAACTGAACTGAACCCACACTACCCGCAACAGCTCCAGAGAAACTCCTAGATATATTTTTACTATTATTATTTTTTTATCAAAAAAATTTTTTCTTCTTTTTTAAATCCTCTATTACTCCTTTAATTTTTATTTTTATAACCCATTATTACCTTGCAAAAAAAAAACACCCCTATTTTTAAAGCAAACTTCATATATATTGCTTATACTTTTTGTGTTTTTTTTAATATTGTATTTTTAAGAGTCTAACCTCTAGATTTTTAATCTTTGTTTTTTAGTATTTGATATCAACTTTGTACATTTAAGAATCCAATCTTCAGTATCCATTTTTACTCAGGAGTGTGATTACTGGCTTGATTACTCTCTTCCCCCCTTTTGACTCTCCTTTTTCTCCCCCAGGTCCCCTCTATTTCCTCCCTCCCCCGTCTCTTCTCAACCCAATTCTGTGAATCTCTGTGGGTGTTCTGGGCTTCGGAAAACACTTGGGGAACAGAGTACTACCTAGATCTGTCTCTCTCCTCTAGATTCCCCCTTTTTTCTCCTTTTGCTCACATCTATCTCTTTCCTCCCTCTCCTCTTCATGTAACTCTGTGAACCTCTCTGGGTGTCCCTCACAGTGGAGAATCTTTTCATCACTACCCTAGAAGTTTTATTATTAGTGCTGTATGGATGGAGAAGTCTTGAGGCTACTGGAAGAATAAGACTAAAACCAGAGGCAGGAGGCTTAAGCCCAAAACCTGAAAACACCAGAGAACTCCTGACTCCAGGGAACATTAATTAATAAGAGATCATCCAAAAGCCTCCATACGTACACTGAAACCAACTACTACCCAAGAGCCAATAAGTTCCAGAGCAAGACATACCACACAAATTCTCCAGCAACGCAGGAACATAGCCCTGAGCATTAACATACAGTCTGCCCAAAGTCACACCAAACCCATAGACCCATCTCAAATCTGACTACTGGACACTCCATTGCACTCCAGAGAGAAGAAATCCAGCTCCACCCACCAGAACACTGATGCAAGCTTCCCTAACCAGGAAAGCTTGACAAGCCAATGGAGGAACCGCCACAATAAAGAGGAAACACAAACTACCAGAATAAGAAAGGCCACTCCATACACAGCAATCTAAACAAGATGAAAAGGCAGAGAAATACTCAGCAGGTAAAGGAATATGAAAAGTGCCCACCAAACCTAACAAAAGAGGAGATAGGGAATCTACTTGAAAAAGAATTTAGAATAATGATAATAAAACTAATCCAAAATCTTGAAAACAAAATGGAGTTACAGATAAATAGCCTGGAGACAAGGATTGAGAAGATGCAAGAAATGTTTAACAAGGACCTAGAAGAAATAAAAAAGTCAATTAATAATGAATAATGCAATAAATGAGATTAAAAAAAACACTCTAGAGGGAACCAACAGTAGAATAACAGGCAGAAGATAGGATAAGTGAGGTATAAGGTAGAATGGCGGAAATAAATGAAGCAGATAGGAAAAAAGAAAAAAGAATCAAAAGAAATGAGGACAACCTCAGGGACCTCTGGGACAATGTGAAACGCCCCAACATTCGAATCATAGGAGTCCCAGAAGAAGAAGACAAAAAGAAAGGCCATGAGAAAATACTCGAGGAGATAATAGCTGAAAACTTCCCTAAAATGGGGAAAGAAATAGTCACACATGTCCAAGAAACCCAGAGAGTCCCAAACAGGATAAACCCAAGGCCAAACACCCCAAGACACATATTAATAAAATTAACAAAAATCAAACACAAAGAAAAAATAATAAAAGCAGCAAGGGAAAAACAGATAACACACAAGGGGATTCCCATAAGGAGAACAGCTGATCTTTCAATAGAAACTCTTCAGGCCAGAAAGGAATGGCAGGACATACTTAAAGTCCTGAAAGAGAAAAACCTACAGCCCAGATTACTGTACCCAGCGAGGATCTCATTCAAATACGAAGGAGAAATCAAAAGCTTTACAGACAAGCAAAAGCTGAGAGAATTCAGCACTACCAAACCAGGTCTCCAACAAATGCTAAATGATCTTCTCTAGACAGGAAACACAGAAAGGTTGTATAAACTCAAACCCAAAACAACAAAGTAAATGGCAACGGGACCATACTTATCAATTATTACCTTAAATGTAAATGGGTTGAATGCCCCAGTCAAAAGACAAATACTGGCTGAATGGATACAAAAACAAGACCCCTGTATATGCTGCCTACAAGAGACCCACCTCAAAACAAGGGACACATACAGACTAAAAGTGAAGGGCTGGAAAAAAATATTTCATGCAAATGAAGACCAAAAGAAAGCAGGAGTCGAAATACTTATATCAGATAAAATAGACTTTAAAATAAAGGCTGAGAAAAGAGACAAAGAAGGACACTACCTAATGATCAAAGGATCAATCCAACAAGAAGATATAACAATTATAAATATATATGCACCCAACATAGGAGCCCTGCAATGTGTAAGGCAAATGCTAACAAGTATGAAAGGGTAAATTAACACTAACACAATAGTAGTAGGAGACTTTAATACCTGACTCACACTTATGGATAGATCAACTAAACAGAGAATTAGCAGGAAACACAAACTTTAAATGACACAATGGACCATCTAGACCTAATTGATATCTATAGGACATTTCATCCCAAAACAATCAATTTCACCTTTTTCTCAAATGCACATGGAACCTTCTCCGGAATAGATCACATCCTGGGCAATAAGTCTAGCCTTGGTAAATTCAAAAAAATTGAAATCATTCCAGTCATCTTTTCTGACCGCAATGCAGTAAGATTAGATCTCAATTACAGGGAAAAAAAAAAAAAAAAACTATTAAAAATTCCAAGATATGGAGGCTAAATAACACGCTTCTGAATAACCAACAAATCATAGAAGAAATCAAAATATGCCTAGAAATGTATGAAAATGAAAACACAACAACCCAAAACCTATGGGACACTTTAAAAGCAGTGCTAAGGGGAAGGTTCATAGCAATACAGGCTTACCTCAAGAAACAAGAAAAAAGTCAAATAAATAACCTAACTCTACACCTAAAGCAACTAGAGAGGAAGAAATTAAGAACCCCGGGGTTAGTAGAAGGAAAGAAATCTTAAAAATTAGGGCAGAAATAAATGTAAAAGAAACAAAAGAGACCATAGCAAAAACCAATAAAACCAAAAGCTGGTCCTTTGAAAAGGTTAGTAGAAGGAAAGAAATCTTAAAAATTAGGGCAGAAATAAATGCAAAAGAAATAAAAGAGACCATAGCAAAAACCAATAAAACCAAAAGCTGATCCTTTGAAAAGGTAAGTAAAATTGACAAACCAGACTCATCAAGAAACAAAGGGAGAAGAACCAAATCAACAAAATTAGAAATGAAAATGGAGAGATCACGACAGACAACACTGAAGTACAAAGATCATAAGAGACTACTACCAGCAGCTCTATGCCAATAAAATGGACAACTTGGAAGAAATGGACAAATTCTTAGAAAAATATAACTTTCCAAAACTGAACCAGGAAGAAATAGAAGATCTTAACAGATCCATCACAAGCACAGAAATCGAAACTGTAATCAGAAGTCTTCCAGCAAACAAAAGCCCAGGACCAGATGGCTTCACAGCTGAATTCTACCAAAAATTTAGAGAAGAGCTAACACCTATCTTACTCAAACTCTTCCAGAAAATTTCAGAAGAAGGTAAACTTCCAAACTCATTCTATGAGGCCACCATCACCCTAATACCAAAACCAGACAAAGATGTCACCAAAAAAAGAAAACTACAGGCAAATATCACTGATAAACATAGATGCAAAAATCCTTAACAAATTCTAGCAAACAGAATCCAACAACGTATTAAAAAGATCATACATCATGACCAAGTGGGCTTTATCCCATGAATGCAAGGATTCTTTAATATCCACAAATCAATCAATGTAATACACCACATTAACAAATCAAAAAGTAAAAACCATATGATTATCTCAATAGATGCAGAAAAAGCCTTTGACAAAATTCAACATCCATTTATGATTAAAACTCTCCAGAAAGCAGACATAGAAGGAACATACCTCAACATAATCAAAGCTATATATGACAAACCCACAGCAAACATTACCCTCAATGGTGAAAAATTGAAAGCATTTCCCCTAAAGTCAGGAACCAGACAAGGGTGCCCACTCTCACTACTGCTATTCAACATAGTTTTGGAAGTTTTGGCCACAGCAATCAGAGCAGAAAAAGAAATAAAAAGAATCCAGATAGGAAAAGAAGAAGTAAAACTCTCACTGTTTGCAGATGGCATGATCCTCTACATTGAAAACCCTAAAGACTCTACCAGAAAATTACTAGAGCTAATCAATGAATATATTAAAGTTGCAAGCTATAACATTAACACACAGAAATTCCTTGCATTCCTATACACTAAAAATGAGAAAACAGAAAGAGAAATTAAAGAAACAATACCATTCACCATTGCAACAAAAAGAATAAAATACTTAGGAATATATCTACCTAAAGAAACAAAAGACCTATATATAGAAAATTATAAAACACTGATGAAAGAAATCAAAGAGGACACAAATAGATTGGGAAATACCTTATCTTCAACAAAGGAGGCAAGACTATACAATGGAAAAAAGACAACCTCTTTAACAAGTGGTGCTGGGAAAACTGTCCAACCACTTGTAAAAGAATGAAACTAGAACACTCTCTAACACCACACACAAAAATAAACTCAAAATGGATTAAAGATCTAAATGTAAGACCAGAAACTATAAAACTCCTAGACAAGAACATAGGCAAGACACTCTCTGACATAAATCACAGCAAGATCCTCTATGACCCACCTCCCAGAATATTGGAAACAAAAGCAAAAATTAACAAATGGGACCTAATGAAAATTAAAAGCTTTTGCACAACAAAGGAAACTATAAGCAAGGTGAAAAGACAGCCCTCAGATTGGGAGAAAATAATAGCAAACGGAGCAACAGACAAAGGATTAATCTCAAAAATATACAAGCAACACCTGCAGCTCAATTCCAGGAAAATAAATGACCCAATCAAAAAACGGGCCAAAGAACTAAACAGACATTTCTCCAGAGAGGACATACAGATGGCTAACAAACACATGAAAAGATGCTCCACATCACTCATTATCAGAGAAATGCAAATCAAAACCATAATGAGGTACCATTACACGCCAGTCAGGATGGCTGCTATTGAAGTCTACAAGCAATAAATGCTGGAGAGGGTGTGGAGAAAAAGGAACCCTCTTACACTGTTGGTGGGAATGCAAACTAATACAGCCACTATGGAGAACAGTGTGGAGATTCCTTAAAAAACTGGGAATAGAACTGCCATATGACCCAGAAATCCCACTCCTGGGCATACACACCGAGGAAACCAGATCTAAAAGAGACACGTGCACCCCGATGTTCATCACAGCACTGTTTAGAATAGCCAGGACATGGAAGCAACCTAGATGCCCATCAGCAGACAAATGGATAAGGAAGCTGTGGTACATATACACCATGGAATATTACTCAGCCATTAAAAAGAATTCATTTGAATCAGTTCTAATGAGGTGGATGAAACTGGAGCCCATTATACAGAGTGTAATAAGCCAGAAAGAAAAACACCAATACAGTATACTAACATATATATATGGAATTTAGAAAGATGGTAACAATAACCCTATATGCAAGACAGAAAAAGAGTCACAGATGTATAGAACAGACTTTTGAACTCTGTGGGAGAAGGCGAGGGTGGGATGATTTGAGAGAATAGCATTGAAACATGTATATTATCAACTGTGAAACAGATGGCCAATCCAGGTTTGATGCATGAGACAAGTGCTCAGGGCTGGGGCACTGGGATGACCCAGAGGGATGGAACAGGGAGGGAGGTGGGAGGAAGGTTCAGGATGGGGAACATATATAAATCCATGGCTGATTCATATCAGTGTATGGCAAAACGACTACAATATTGTAAAGTAATTAGCCTCCAACTAATATAAATAAATGAAAAAAAATCATAATGAGTTATCTCTGCAAACATATTAGAGATAATTTTTAAAAAATTATCAGTGCAAACTGCTGGTGAGTAGGCAGAGAAACCAGAACTCAAAACATTGTTGATGGGAATGTAAAATAGTACAGATATTTTGGAAAACAGTTTGGCAGTTTCTTAAACAATTAAACATATGTCTGTTATCTTCCCAACATTCCAGCTCCTAGATATTTATCCTAGGGAAATTAAAACTTATTTCTTACAAAAATCTGTACATAAATAGTTAAAATGGCTTTATCTATAATCTCCAAAAACTGGAGAGAAAAACCAAATGTCCTTCAATAAGTAAATGGACAATAAATTGTGTTATACTCACACAATGGGCTACAGTTCATCAATTAATAAAACAAATTATGACAAGTGTAACAATATGGATCTTAAAGGATTATCCTTAGTGAAGGAAGTTAGTTCCAAAGCCCCATACACTATGATTACATATAGATGATCATATATATAATATCCTATTAAAAGCAAAATTATGAAACAGAGAACATGTCAGTACCAAGGATCGGGGTGAAAGAATATTTGACTACAAAAAGACAGTAGGAGAAGAATTTAGGGTATGATGGAATTGTTTCGTGTCCAATATTTGACCACCTGATGTGAAGAGCTAACCTGCTGGAAAACGCCCTGATGCTAGGAAAGATTGAAGACAGGAGAAGGGGACGAGATGGTTGGGTGGCATCACCACCTCAATGGACGTGAATTTGAGCAAGCTCCAGGAGATGGTGAAGGACAGGAAAGTCTGGTATGCTGCAGTCCATGGGGTCACAAAGAGTCAAACATGACTAAGTGACTGAACAACAATTGGTTATGGTGGTGATAGCAAAAGTCTGTGCAAGGGTTAAAACTCATGGACCTACACACAAACACACACACATACACAAAGACTTTTGACATGATCATATTTTTTAATGAAATCCTCAGTCAGAGGAGGAAAAAAAATTCCATTACTCATTCATCAAGAATCTTCATTTAGATCTGATAGAGGTCTGGTTTACTGAAGACCCTAAAGTTCATGGTCATTTATCAGCTTTAGTTGATTGGATTAAACTTGATGAAGCCCAGCATTCAGCTTTCATATATCCTGAGAAAATTCTGTTGTAATGTTAAAAAAAGAAAAAAAAAATCTTTTTCTAGTCCCTCTTCTATTCCTTTACCTTCAACCAATAAGATGAGCACACAAAGGATAAGTAAATTATCAGATTTTAGGGTCTACATCACCATATTGGTTTTGAGCATCATTCTCACAAAATTTCATCATATTTACTCAGATTATTCAAGTTTTTTTATGTAAAGTTATGTGGTATATGAATCTACAGGATGATGGCTGCTCAGAACAATTTAAAGTCCTCTTAACAAAGAGCGCTAAATAATTAATGCTTTCCTGAAGGAAATCAGTCCTGAATATTCATTGGAAGGACTGATGTTGAAGCTGAAACTCCAGTACTTTGACCACCTGATGCAAACATCTAATTCCTTGGAAAAGACTCTGATACTGGGAAAAATTGAAGGCATGAGGAAAGGGGATGATGGAGGATGAGATGGTTGGCTGGCATCACCAAATCGGTGGACATGAGTTTGAGCAAGCTCTGGGAGTTGGTAATGAACAGGGAAGCCTGGCATGCTGCAGTCCATGGGGTAGAAAGAGTTGGACACGACTGAGCAACTGAACTGAACTGACAGTAGCAACAAGTAAAAATGACATAACAAATGTTTATAAAGCATCTCTTAAACAATTTTCAATTTGAAAAAGTCCTAAACAGAAGCAATATCCAATGGATTGGTTTTTCTCATGTTGGGTGTCCAACTGGATTACTATTTTACTGAATTTTACTGAATTTTGAATTTTACTTAAGGATCCAAATGCAATAGAAGCTATTAAGCAACACACAAATGTTACCTTTTTAGTGACTAAAATACCTAAAGTGATTCTGTGGCCTAGCACCTCTAGACAAGCAAGTCTGAAGCTTTTTTTGTTGTGTTTGTATAGCATACATAGTCTACACAGTATCATTTGCTATTATTGCAATTGTAAAACTAGTTTCAAATATAGTATTTAAGGACCAAAAGCCAAAAGAGAAACCTGTGCTCAGAGCAATGGAAACTAGTATCTCTATCCTCTACTGGTAGATTTGCATGTCAATAGTTAGATGAAAGAACAATTTATTTTAGATACTACCAATATAGAAATATCACATATAAATCCTTCACAGATGGCATCCTCCTACCTCTCTTCAAGTTCCCAGTGTGAGTTGATATTGTGTGTGTGTTCAGTCCCTCAGTTATGTCTGACTCTGTGCAGCTCCATGTACTGTAGCCCACTAGACTCCTCTGTTCCTGGAATTTTTCAGGCAAGAATGCTGGAGTGGGTTGCCATTTCCTACTCCAGGGGATCTTCCTGATTCAGGGATCAAACCTGTGTCTCTTGTGTCTCCTACATTGGCAGGTGGATTCTTTACCATTATGCCACCTGGGAAGCCCATGAATTGATATTACCACCATATAAATATACTAAGGCACATGAACACAGCCTGAAATTTTGGTAAGGTTTTTGTCAGTATGCATCTTGAGTATCATAGGTAACAACAGAAAAAGTTTAATTAACCCAAGTAATGCAAAAATTTTTTTCCTTGATTGATTTGTCCAGTAAAAAACTCTTATTAATTATTTCTTGTGATATGGTGCCATCAGGAATATTTTGTATTCTGTGGATTACAGAAAACCTATTATCCTTTATAGGGGGTATTTGTGTCATATTTATAAGGATTAAAGTAACACTAGGAAAAAAATTTTTACCATTATAACTAGTTTTGCTTTTTTTTCCACAAAACTAGTAGCTGAATATTATAAACCTGCATATTATAATTTTTACAGATAAGGTTATTAATTGTAGGTTAATCAGAAATTAATTTCCATGGGTGAACCTTATCATAATTGCTGATGGTATTATTTTCAGTGGAATATTCTAATAGACAGAAAGCTCATTGGTATTTCAGAAGGGTGACAAAACTCAAATTAATTAGCTTTCTTGATACAGTGGTGGCTCTGCTGAATTCAGCAAATAGTTGCCTTTATAAAGAATTTGTCCTAAAATTCGGATGGTCAGGAAAATGAGAGCATTTTCATGATTTAAAATAATTAATAAGCTAAAATGTAAATAAGTAATCCTGTTAATAGGCATTGATCTGAATATCTGGTTATCTGATTTGGATAATTCAAACTAAATATAAGTGAATTAAACCTTGTCCCTAAGGTAGGAGTCTCTGAAATATTGAATACATTCTCTTGGAGGGAAAAATAAAACAAATTTAACAAGTGAAAATGATGAAAACTAAAGGTTGACAATCAACAACACTGCTCAATACAGAACTCGAAATGACCAACACTGAGGCCCTGGCAGAAAGGATTCTTAAACATTCTTAAATAGGACTTTGAGAGAGGAATTGTCAAGAAAGTTTTCTAAGATGAAAACAAAGGAATCATATCACTATTTCTGCCTACATATTGATGCAAGAGACATGGCCAATTTAGAACTACTGAGACCCAAAAGTCACAGGTGGATGTAGAGGAAGAAAGAATGGGAAATAAACAAAATACCCCAGGTTAGGCATGGAGTCGGTAGAAGCCACTTGAGTGCTAAGTACCTGTGCTCCAGAATGAATCTCAAGATGTATTTCTGGCTATATTATCCCTTACACACAAAGAGACCATAATCCCAGGTGGAACTTGTCAAAGTTAAATAGGGGCTAAAAATAATTTAAATTATATGATTTTTTGAAATATTATTGACCAACAAATTATTTGTAATATATTATTGGATTGTTTACTATTTTAAATTATTGTTGCTGTTCAGTCACTCAGTTATGTCTGACTCTTTGTGACCCCGTGGACTGCAGCATATCAGGCATCCCAAGATCACCAACTCCTGGAGCTTGTTCAAACTCATGTCCATTCAACCAGTGATGCCATCCAACCAGCTCATCCTCTGTCATGCCCTTCTCCTCCTGCCTTCAATCTTTCCCAGCATCAGGGTCTTTTCAAATGAGTCAGCTCTTTGCATCAGGTGGCCAAAGTATTGGAGTTTCAGCTTCAGCATCAGTCCTTCCAATAAATATTCAGGATTGATTTCATTTAGGAGTAACTGGTGTGACCTCCTTGCAGTCCAAAGGGATTCTCAAGACTCTTCTCCAGCACCACAGTTCAAAAGCATCAATTCTTTGGTGCTCAGCTTTCTTTATGATGGAAAAACCATAGCTTTGACTAGACAGACCTTTGTTGGCAAAGTAATGTCTCTGCTTTTTAACATGCTGCCTAGGTTGGTCATAGCTTTTCTTCCAAGGGGAAAGCGTCTTTTAATTTCATGGCTGCAGTTACCATCTGCAGTGATTTTGGAGACCAAGAAAATAAAGTCTCTTACTGTTTCCATTGTTTCCCCATCTGTTTGCCATGAAGTGGTGGGACCAGATGCCATAAGCTTAGTTTTCTGAGTGTTGAGATTTAAGCCAACTTTTTCACTCTCTTCTCTCACTTTCATCAAGAGGCTCTTTAGTTCTTCTTCGCTTTCTGCCATAAGGGTCATGTCATCTTCATATCTGAGGTTATTGATATTTCTCCTGGCAATCTTGATTCCAGCTTGTGCTTCATCCAGTCCAACGTTTCTCATGATGTACTCTGCATATAAGTTAAATAAGCAGGGTGACAATATACAGCCTTGACGTGCTACTTTCCTGATTTGGAACCAGTCCATTGTTCCATGTTCGGTTCTAACTGTTGCTTCTTGACTTGCATACAGGTTTCTCAGAAGGCAGGTAAGGTGGTCTGGTATTCCCATCTCTTGAAAAGTTTTCCACAGCTTGTTGTGATCCATACAGTCAAAGAATTTGGCATAGTCAATAAAGCAGAAGTAGATGTTTTCCTGGAAGTCTCTTTTTCTATGACCCAATGGATGTTGGCAATTTGATTTCTGGTTCCTCTGCCTTTTCTGAATCCAGCTTGAACATCTGGAATTTCTCAGTTCACTGATCTTTTCCTGAAAACTGATCTTTTCCTGAACTTTAAATAGATACTATCCAAATACTATTTTTGAAGATAAAATTTTTCCCAAAAACTAAAAATAACACATGTCTAGAGCATTAAACAAAATCTTAAAAACCTGTGTTGAGAATATGCACATTAACAAATAATAAAAGCAAAAAATTATTCTCATTTTAATCAGTTTTAAAATAATTTTCTGCTCTAATGCTATGTCCTAGTACTTTTCTGAAGAGTTGGTTTTTCTATATAATTTTATTCCCTTTCATAAAACTGCCTGCAGTGTTCTTCAACATCCTGAAATCATTGACTTCTTCAATTGATACTCCTTATAAATCACAACACTTTAATATAAGATCTCTCTATATGGATGCTGAGATGCTTGGTAAACTTATAGCAATATCTGTTAAAAAGGAATTTATCAATAATAATTTTAAACTGAAATGTGTCAGTTTCAACCCAAATATTTTCACAAGTATAGCCTTTTTGCTTCCATTCAAAATGTTATCTTTAAAAAATATTTTTACAAGACTCATCTCATCAAATAAGTCATCTCTTTTTATGGTTCTTTTTATTGCTTTGCCAGACTTACATGCTGCAAAATCACAGTCCTTCTCAGTTTCATTTCATTCTGGCAGAGAATATAAATTTATCTAATTAAAAATAGAAGCTTCATCAAAAGAGTCTCCTTGCAAGTCAAGATACTTCAATATGCAGTTAAAGAATTTCAAATTTAAATCTTATACACCATTTGAAATCATAAGATTAGTTTTGTTATTGGAAAAAACACTATGTCATAAGTTTTTGCAATGATTGAGGCTTGCTGAGAGTTTTAAATGTTGACATTTTGGGAACTATGTTCATTAACTACATTGATTAAAATATTTCATTTATTTTTATAAAAATGCATTTTATTTTGATAAAGATGAAATAAAAACTTAGAACTTATTTAGTTAAAATTTGTATGTCATTACAGTCAAACTGAAGTTGATTTACAAAGAAATTAATCAGAGGTTTAAGCGTTCTTAAAATCCATTTGATAATGGATAGCAAAAAGAAAAAATACATACCACCATGTTACAGAATTTATTTAACATTTAACTTTAACTATGTCACAAAAAAATTGTAGTTCCCTATTTATATATTAAGATATTTATAGGTTTGTATAACAAGTTACACAAATTTGTTGAATTTCAGCTTTTATTACACAGAATTCTGTACTGCAAGCAATCCTGTAGTCAAATTTTAATATGAGAACATTATTTTTGCCATATCCTTTTGTTCCACCAAAATTCATATACATATTACTTTAAAAACAAATGATTTTACCAATAATGTTAAATTTTTCAACTGATTTTCTGGTAATATTCATGATAATGTCAATTGTTTCAGCTCTGATAGAATTAATTTCCAAAATTTTACTTTAGCTTCTATGAATTGCATAAAAATATAAAACAAAAAAAAATTTTATTTGAAGTATCTGATGACAGGATTTAAAACTGATATTATTTAACGGATTCCAAATGTCTACTAGTAAAATTGACACATAAACGGAATTGTGTCACTGGTGTACAATAAATTCAATTGAAAAGGGTCAAAACTAATTTACAAGAGTAGTCATTTGATAAAAATTAAATGTCATACTTTCCAGAGTGATATTTAAAGGCACATGTTACAGATTCACATGCTATATTGTGGTCTTCAAGCATAATGTCCTTAAATGAGCTATTAATATTTGAAGTAGATGGTTCAGTTTTATACCTTCAGGCTTTCAGGGTCAGTTATGTTGCTTTGCATGTGCCTTGCATGTTGGTTGCTAAATGTCCACAAACATTCTGTATGAGTTATACTTAAGCATCAGAAATTTACTACTTAGTTCATCATATTTAACGCCCTTTTGACTTTTGAGAGCTATTAAACATTAAGCATGTTACCAATTGCCAAAATGTATAAGTAGGTTTAGATTTATAACTAAAGAGTAAATGGCAATTCCACTGTAATTAGATCTCTGTACCCTATAGAGCAGGACAGCTCAGCCTCTATTTCTCCATATAGATTTTTTATATTCACTTAATCTAAAATCCTGGAGAAGGAAATGGCAACCCACTCCAGTGTTCTTGCCTGGAGAATCCCAGGGACGGAGGAGCCTGGTGGGCTGCCGTCTGTGGGGTCGCACAGAGTCGGACACGACTGAAGCGACTCTGCAGCAGCAGCAGCAGCAATCCAAAATCCTCATTCCCTTCTGACCCCAGTGACTGATAATAACATCATGAATTTCACAAGCCATAGCATGGACCACAGCGTAACTGGCTTGTACCTCAGGAGGTTATCTCCCACCTCTACCTGACATCGAAAGATTTAGCTCTTCTCATTTTGTGTCCTAGTGCAATTTTATCAACGAAGGCCCTGTCTGCTGTGTTGGAATGGGTCAGTGGTAACACCCTTAATTCCTAACTATATAAGAGCTTATGGTAAATTTTCAACTCACATTATAGATGCAGATAAGGATTCCATCAACACAACTGACCAATGTATATCTGTAACCAAGTTGCTTTAAACCAAAAGAATAACATTTCAAGATGTATGTGTTTATTCAGTAGTAATATGATGAACTCCCATCATGTGCAAGACCTATTCTAAGGGCTTTAGGTATACTCCAATGAATAGATATGATTTTATCCATGAAAGGTTTATAATCACCTTAAGAATATATAGCATCACTTTAAATCATCCAGGACTCTGCTATCACATAAATTTTTCTGGCAGGCATAAAAATAAATGAGATCTGTTGAGTTCTAAATATGAGCAGTGAACAATCTAAAAGTAAAATTAAGACTACAATCCATTCATAACAGTACCCCAAAAATAAAAAGTTTAGGAATAAATTTAACAAAAGTACAATCAAGTGGTAAAGTATCTGCCTGCCAGTGCAGGAGATGCAGGAGACACAGTTTTGATCCCTGGGTCAGAAAGATCCCCTGGAATGGGAAATGGCAACCCACTCCAGTATTTTTGCCTGGGAAATCCCGTGGACAGAGGAGTCCGGCAGACTACAGTCCATAGGTCACAAAGAGTCTGGCATAATTAAGCACACGCACATACATTTTTTACATTACATAATGGTATAGAGAAAGTTACAAAACTTTGCTGAGGGAAAATAAATGGAGACACTCCACATTTGTGGATTAGAAGACTCCTTATTATTAAAATTGCAATTCTCTGTACATTGTTCTATAGATTCAATATGACCTTATGAAAGTTCCTACAGGTATTTTTGTAGCATTTGGTAAACAGATCCTTAAATTTATACAGAAATGGAAAACTCGACTATTCAAAAGAATTTTGAAAAAGTATAAAGCTGGTGGTCTTTTACTTTCTAATTTTGAAACTAACTGTAAAGTTATGGTCATCAAGAAGGTGTGGTACAAATATAAGGATAGACATATGTAGGCCAACAAAGCAGAATTAAGTTCATAAATAAACCCATATTTATAGTTAACTGATTTCTGAAAAAGTGTCAAGTCATCTCACTGGGGAGAGCACTGTCTGTTCAATCAGGTTATTCCATTCAAGACTTGCACGTGAATGTTTATAGTAACACTGTTCATAACAGCCAAAAACTAGAGATAACTAAATGGCCATTGGCTGAGGAAAGGATAGACAAAATATGGAGATCCATACAGTGGGATATTCTTCAAAAATGTTAAAGAACAAACTACTGGCATTTGCTGTATCAGACATGAACCTCAAAAGCATCGTACAAAGTGAAAAATTCAGACATGATAAGATACATATTGAATGGTTCCATTTACATGAAATGTCAAAAAAAGGGCAACTTTATAAAGACAAAACATCAAGCAGTGATTGCTTGAGGCTGAGTGTTGGGAAAAGGGACATGTAAATAGACATGAGGGATCTTATCAGGGAGATGAAAAATTTCTAAAATTGATTTATGGTGATAGTTGTACTGCTCAGTAAAAATTTATGAAGATCATTGAATTATATGCCTGAAATGGATAAATTTTATGATATGGAACATATATGTCAATACAGTTGTTTTTAAAAGTGAAGAAAGGGAAATACATCTTTAATTGACAAGGAAGTAGGTAGGATAGGAGTTAAGAATATCTGATGATATATTTTACATTGTACTCCATGAGATATTCAAATCAATCTGAAATGTAGACAAGCTCCTTCCAAATGATAAAAATATCAGACAGTGACCTGATCACTATTATAGCTACACAAAAGATTCTGTATGTGATTTCCAGTCCAATAAAATGACAGTAACAATGGAAACACTAAGTAACAAGTAGAAGACTGAACTTACCCTGCAGCTTACCCAGAAACAGTCAAGGCTGTGCAAGAAGAAAAATGAAGGAGACATACTCAAACAGCGAGTGTTAGATGAGACTGACTTGAGAAGAAAAACATTCTCAGGTGTTTTGCTTTCTGAGCCACAGAGCTAGCAAGATCTTAATTCCCTGACCAGGGATCAAACTCAGGCCCACGGCAGTAGAAGTATAGACTCCTAAGCACTGGACTGGCAAGTAAGTCTCCCAGGTGTTTTGAAAGTGTTCATGACTTTGCCAGGTTCAGTTTCTTTTACAGGTTGAATACAGAGCCTGCCATTCAACTGTTTCCCCTACGTTAAACTTACAGAACCCAAAATAGTATGACCCCTCAAAATGCCATTAGAATATTTGACTGATCTCAAACTCAAGAATAGTTCAGTAAATTCAGCAATGATTTGTGCTTAGAAACTGGATCACAGTAAAACATTTTAAGTCTTTATAAGTGTGTGCAATAGAAGCTTTTCTGACATATCTATTTAGCTATTTGCAAAAACAAAACAAAACCATCCAGTCACTTCCTAAAGCACACTGATCTGCCGTGGTGTGCTGAGTGTTCAAAGTCTGCAGTTCTCTCATATAATCCTGGGTACCTCTGTTCCCACCAATTGAGTCACAGCTTCGCCCAAAGTCTGCTATTTACTCTCAAATCATTATTGTAATTATGTTATGTAATTAAATATTAACAGTGGTGGAGTAAGAACCTCTGAAAATCCTCTTCTCCATTAAGGCAAATGAGAATGCTGAAGAAAATTTGTTAGAATAAACTTTGCCAGAACTCTGAAAATTAAATGCTTGTCTCAATTTAAGGAGTCTTTTTTTTAACTGTTTTTTTTTATCAGTTTAATTTAATTTTAGTAAGAACAAGTTTTGTGGCATTTGAACTTGCTGTATTCTCCTCTCCCTTCCCCAGCTATTTAATAAGCCTTCTAAACCAACAACTCGCAATAATCATGGAAGGGAAAAAAATCCAGCCACCTAAAAGTTGATAGGGCAGAATGGGTTGAAGCTTTTACTTCCCCATTTCCAGAGAACGGCATTATCTGACCTCTTCAGTGGTTCCCTGACCCAGAGCTTACCTTGTACAGTCTTTTCCCTGGGAGCATTAGTGAAAAATAATCAGAGGAAATTGTTAAACATCACAGTTGCCTGAGGTGATGAATTAGGGTTGGGGCAAGCAAACGAACCAAAAAGTTGAAAAGGAAAAGCAGGGGAAGGAGACATGCTCAGGGGCTTTGAAGACTCGATGTGTTCCTGGGAGTCCAGAAGTCCATGTGCATGTGCCGGCCATACCTCTGCTCTGAGCTTCTGCTGTAATTATTGTCAAAACCACACCTCTTAACATTTAATTATAGGGTACCACATGTGACTTATAATTATAGGGTGCTTTCTTCGCCCCAACATTATATTAACAGCTAAGTTTTACATAACACTGTGTACCAGGCACTGTTCTAAGTGCTTTAGATTTGTTGGCTCATTCAATCCTCAAAATAAGTTAAATATTATCATCCTCTCCGTTTTACAGAGGAGAAAATTGAGACTTAGAGTACATAAAATCCCAAGGTCAAATAACTGGAACTGGGATTTGAATTCCGGTTTTGTAAAACCAAGTAATGTCACTTCTGCTTGACCTCTAGCTTATTGAAAAGGGCAGAGACTTTTGAGTCAAAGACTTGAGGATATGCAACTTTCAAATTTCATTTCATCTCTATGAGTCTCAGTTTTTTTTAAGCAATCTGATAATACTATTTCATTTAAATTATTATGAATATTAAACAGTGGTGTGTATAGAAATATACTTTGTATCTTGAAAAGTACTAATAGAAATATTGGCTCATTAGATACTTGCTTCAGGGACAAGTCAAGAAGAAAGGCATGATTGATGGAGCAGAGTCAATAAGACCTGGACTTGATTCTGACTTGAATGTTCGTTACCTCTGAAACCTTGGGCCAGTAATTTAACCTTTCTGGGTTTTAGTATTGACATCTGTAAGGATAATACACTCCCACCCCCCAATTTTCTGTGTTCTGAGGATTAACAAATAAATAAATAAACAAAACACCTAATAAATATTGTGTATTCAAGAACATCACTTCCCTTCTTCATATATGTATATACTTTTCAGATTCTTTTCCATTATAGTTTATTATAAGATGTTGAATATAGTTCCCTGTGGGTAGGACCTTGTTGTATATTTCATATATAATAGTTTGTAACAGCTAATCCCAAACTAATACACAGAATAACTATACAAAAAAGATCTTCATAACCAAGATAACCATGATGGTATGATCACTCACCTAGAGCCAGACATCCTAAAATGTGAAGTCAAGTGGGCCTTAGGAAGCATCACTATGAACAAAGCTAGTGGAGATGATGGAATTCCAGTTGAGCTATTTCAAATCCTAAAAGATGATGCTGTGAAAGTGCTGCACTCAATATGCCAGCAAATCTGGAAAACTCAGTCAGTGGCCACAGGACTGGAAAAGTTCAGTTTTCATTCCAATCCCTAAGAAAGGCAATGCCAAAGAATGTTCAAACTACCACAGAATTGCACTCATCTCACATGATAGAAAAGTAATGCTCAAAATTCTCTGAGCCAGGCTTCAACAGTACGTGAACCGTGAACTTCCAGATGTTCAAGCTGGATTTAGAAAAGGCAGAGGAACCAGAAATCAAATTGTCAGCATCTGCTGGATGACCGAAAAAGCAAGAGAGTTCCAGAAAAACATCTACTTCTGCTTTATTGACTATGCCAAAGTCTTTGACTGTGTGGATCACAATAAACTGTAGAAAATTCTTCAAGAGATGGGAATATCAGACCACCTTACCTGTCTCCTGAGAAATGTGTATGCAGGTAAGAAGCAACAGTTAGAATCGGACATGGAAAAATGGACTGGTTCCAAATCAGGAAAGGAGTACATCAAGGCTGTATATTGTCACCTTGCTTATTTAACTTATATGCAGAGTACATCATGAGAAATGCTAGGCTGGATGAGGCCCAAACTGGAATCAAGATTGCTGGGAGAAATATCAATAACTTCAGATATGCAGATGACACTACCCTTATGGGAGAAAGCAAAGAAGAACTAAAGAACCTCTTGATAAAAGTGAAAGAGGAGAGTGAAAAAGTTGGCTTAAAACTCAACATTCAGAAAACTAAGATCATGGCATCTGGTCCCATCACTTCATTTCAAAATAGATGGGGAAACAATGGAGACAATGAGAGTCTTAATTTTCTTGGGCTCCAAAGTCACTGCAGATGGTGACTGCAGTCATGAAATTAAAAGATGCTTTCTCCTTGTAAGAAAAGCTATGACCAACATAGACAGCATATTAAAAGGCAGAGACATTACTTTGCCAACAAAGGTCTCTCTAGTCAAAGCTATGGTTTTTCCAGTGGTCATGTATGGATGTGAGAGTTGGACTCTAAAAAAGCTGAGTGCCAAAGAATTGATGCTTTTGAACTATGGTATTGGAGAAGACTCTTGAGAGTCCCTTGGACTGCAAGGAGATCCAACCAGTTCATCCTAAAGGAAATCAGTCCTGAATATTCAATGGAAGGAGTGATACTGAAGCTGAAACTCCAATACTTTGGCCACCTGATGTAAAGAACTGCCTCATTTGAAAAGACCCTGATGCTGGGAAAGATTGAAAGCGGAAAGAAAAGGGAATGAGAGAGGATGAGATGGCTGGATGGCATCACTGACTCTATGAACATGAGTTTGAGTAGGCTCCTGGAGTTGGTGGTGGACAGGGAGGCCTGGCGTGCTGCAGTCCATGGGGTCACAAAGAGTCGAACATGACTGAGTGGCTGAACTAAACTGAACCGAATCCCAAACTGTTAATTTATCCCTTCCCTGCAAACTAGTATAGCCGCTATGGAGAACAGTGTGAAGATTCCTTAAAAAACTGGAAATAGAACTGCCATATGACCCAGCAATACCACTCCTGGGCATACACACTGAGGAAACCAGAATTGAAAGAGACACGTGCACCCCAATGTTCATCACAGCACTGTTTATAATAGCCAGGACATGGAAGCAACCTAGCTACCCATCAGCAGACGAATGGATAAGAAAGCTGTGGTACATATACACTATGGAATATTACCCAGCCATTAAAAAGAATTCATTTGAATCAGTTCTAATGAGATGGATGCAACTGGAACCCATTATACAGAGTGAAGTAAGCCAGAAAGATAAAGACCAATACAGTATACTAACACATATATATGGAATTTAGAAAGATGGTAACGATAACCCTATATACAAAACAGAAAAAGAGACACAGATGGACAGAACAGACTTTGGGACTCTGTGGGAGAAGGCGAGGGTGGGATGTTCTGAGAGAACAGCATTGAAACAAGTATACTATCAAGGGTGAAACAGATCAGCAGCCCAGGTTGGATGCATGAGACAAGTGCTCAGGGCTGGTGCACTGGGAAGACCCAGAGGGATCGGATGGGGAGGGAGGCGGGAGGGGGGATTGGGATGGGGAACACATGTAAATCCATGGCTGATTCATGTCAATGTATGGCAAAAACCACTACAATATTGTAAAGTAATTAGCCTCCAACTAATAGAAATAAAAAATAAAAATAAAAAATTTATCCCTTCCCCCCTTCCCCTTTGGTAACCATAAGTTTTTCTTTGTCTGTGAGTCTGTTCCTGTTTTGTAAGTAAGTTCATCTCATTTTTTTAGGTTCCACATGTAAACGGTATATGTCTTTCTCTGTCTGTTTTACTTCCCTTAAATATGATAATCTCTAGGTTTATCCATGTTACTGCAAACGGCAGTATTTCATTCCTATTTATGACTAATATTCCATTGTGTGTATACACACTGTATCTTTATCTGTCCGTTAGTGGACATTTAGGTCGTTTCCATATCTTGACTATTGTAAATAGTCTGCCATGGCTTCTAGGGTGTTCAGAGCTGCTTGGAACTTACTAGATCATCGTCTCTAAATACAGTTGTGGCTGTGCTTCCACTCCATGTATCTTCTGTGTTCGAAATTTGAAAACACAATCTCAAAGCAGATTATATACTTACGTAGTTGCTAAACCAGAATTTCCATATCTATTTAATTGTGGTAAGTCTACTTCCCAGAAACCTTCTACATGGATTAAAATTCAAATTCTTTATGTGCTCAATAATAATAAGAATATTAAAAGCAGTAAGTATTGAGTGTTTGTTATATGCTAAGCACTTTTTAAAGTATCAGCTGATTTAAGTTTCTTTTGAACCCTTTGAGGGATTACAGAGTAGAAAACTGAAAACCTGAGAGAGATTATATACCAGACTCAGCGTCACACCTGATAGGTGGTAGAGTTAAATTCTGGCCACAGAGTCTACACATTTATTCACAGTGCCCTTCTGCCTTTCATAAATTGTAGCCAAAGCAGGAATGTGGCCAGAGACAGATGATGGAGTAGATGCTTAGTCACACCTGTGGGATACCTGTGGGAACGTAGAAAAGTCACTAAACTAGATGGTAAGCTTTATATTAGGACAATGTAAGAGAAACCAGGATCTCTTTAAGGAAATGGGACTTAGAGCAATAAATATTCTATTCAGCCACCTACAAGATAAAGAGAAAAAAATCTTTTTATTCATATGAAAGAACAATAATGCTGTGATAAAGATCAAGACTTTGTCCCCACAATAATGCATGCACATTTGTGGTATTCTCACAGCCTAAATAGACTTTGTTTCAGTTGCTGTTACTTAAATCAAGCAGCATATCTACCCTCACTTGGAAGCCCACAAAACCACCATCTTCAGCAACTTGCCTCACTATTTCTGGAGGCAGCTAGTACTTAAACTATGAGGGAGCCTTAGGAAATGTTATAGCAGCCTTTAATCTCTATAATGACAGCCCTTAGACTCTAATTATCCAGGCAGATAATTCACGCTACAACAGTGGGAGCAAAGGCCACTTTTCTTTTTTGTTTTTTTTTTTCTTCCCAGTGTTTTCCTCAAACTAAACTCAAAGAGAAGATCAGGGCAATTATCCAGGGTGGACCCGCGGTGAAATAGAAAAATGACTCTCTGGGGAACTCAAGAGTACCTTAAGGATATATGATCACAGAATGGGAACAATTCCCTAAGTCCTAAAATTTAATCAAGCCTTGCTAACAACTAAACAATAGTCACCTACTTGCTATTAAAGCTCCAACTGTGAAAATCTAGTCTTCTAAAAACACAGACCATTTTAATATTAATATGTTATTTTAAAATATAGAGCCATAGTTTTCATAAGAGACTGGGCCAGCCTAAAGACAAGAAAAGAAACACACAAGCTGTCATACCATTACATGTACAGACCAAGGGGAAAAACCAGAAAGGAAAATATCCCTGTAGTTTAGTATATATGTGAAAGATTCCATTTTAATATTTCTAATCCCCATTTCACAGGTAAGTAAAGTGAGATTATGCAATTTGTTCAGGGTCACATAACTCATAAGAATTCAAACCCAAGTGTTCTGGTGTGAGAATCTAGACTCACTCCATTATACTGAGCTATCTCCTGAAAATGGTAGGATTTGAACTGGCCCTTAAACAAGTATAGAATTTATCAAAGTTAAGAGAATGCAGAGCATTCCAAAAGAGAAAATAAACCAAGACAAAGAGTTAACTGGAATGTCTTGGAAGGATATAATAAAGAGGATGGGGAGACGAGTGGAGAATTTTGCAAGAGATCAGTTAGAAAATCTGAGAGCAGAAAGAGAGCCTCAAGAGAGCAAAATGAAGAAAGTGGTAGGGAAACTGATCTGATAGCTATATGTTTTAAAATAATACTTCTTATCAAAAAACTTCTGTGTTCCATGTAAACATTATTTCATTCAACTTTCAAGTCTTTGGAAATTTAAACATTATTATTATTATCATCATAGTTTCTCCTGCTCTGACAGCGAAGCTTCTCTGGATGTGGATATTCCATCATAATTCTCTAAATCTAGGTAGAAAGCTATAAACTGAATGACACTACCCATACAATGGGAATCAGTCAAAAAGCCTGATGGCGATCTTCAGAAACAAAGTGTAGACAGAAATTGTTATATTTTTAAATAGAGCTTAAAATATCAAATTACCATCTTAAACTATCTTTCACAAATCTTGATGTATCCAGCAGGCAATCTCAAAACTGCATGTGAATAAATTGATTTCATAAATAGAAAATGATTAAATAGTATAATTAACTTTGAATGAGTATGTACTTAATGAAGTATCTTATTCTAAACATACTCTTTGAGGAGAAAAATAATTATTGTGGTGACAGTTGAACCAAATTTCTTTCACATTAGGTTTATATTTATTTGATTCAGTAACTCCTTAGAAGAGCTACTGTGCTAAGCATTCTCCAGAGACTTTGGAAGAATCAGTCCCTCCACCAGGCCCTGTGGCACTCATTGTCATGTTTTCTGTCTCTTTGCTCCCACCCCTCTTCCTCTCTTTACTGAGGTCTTTAGATCAGGGTATACACCTGGCTCAAGAGTTGCCAATCTTTAGTCTACCCAGGTACCCATAACAAATTATGGCCTGGATATAAAATAGGAACTAAAAGAATCCTCCCTTGGAAATTTGAACTAAGAAACTATGGAGAAAATTGCTAGATAGTGATAAAAGCCAAAAGATGAAGTCATGTTCAGTCCGTGCTAGAACAGTGTGGGCATCGTGCCATCAGATTTAGAGGAAGCTGATCTGACAGGGAGAACATGAGGCAGAAATGAGAGAGGCCATGCATCCCCTGAGGGAGAGAGAGAGAAAAAACAAAATCCTTAGCTTCTAATGTTTTCCCAGTTCCATTTCCCAAGAGTCTGATACATACTCTGGTGCCTGTATTTAGATGTCTGTGTGATTTCACCAGTTGTCCTTACAATAACCTTCTTGTTGAGTGCTTTTCAAGGCTTTTCTGTTCCCTGCCAGAAAGATATTCTTGCTTAAGTGGCCTGCTGTGATTCCAGTTCTGAACTATCATTCCGAGGGTTCAAAGATGACTTAAGGAGAGTCTTGATCCTAAAAGTCTTGCAACCAGGTAGAAAACAAATATAGGCAAACATGACATATAATATGACAGATTGTATAAAAGAGTACAAAGTACAATCACAGTACTGTGGAAATAATGCCTGGTTCAAATTAGTTGTATTTAAGAAGGCTTCTTGAAGAAAGTGAATTTTCACTGGATCTTAAATAGTGTTAGAATTTCAAGAACAAGGAAAGATGGAGAACTATGAGAGGCAGTTCTTTGATGAGCAGCTATTCTGAAATGAGTTTACGGTATCATGCACATAGAATGGGAGAATTTAAGAGGAGAAAAAATAAGCTTGGTACATGCCATAGAATATGTCAGCTATTGTCTATCCCACAGAGACTTTTAATGCAGAAATTAGCTTATTAATATGTTTCTAATAAGCTTATAATTGAATGTTTAGTATTTACTAGGAGCAGAGAAAGGCAAGATGAGATGCCAGTTATTAGGCTAACTGATTCTTGTAGGTTTGATCCTAGAAGACAAAGAAGTGGCTTTCCTGAGTTAAATGTATAAGCAAGATTCAAGGAAATTTGTTCAGAAAGCAGAATTCCACAGGTCACAGTGGAAAGGGTTGAGAAAGAAATCAGTAGCAAGAAGGTAGGCCAAGAGGAGACAATGAACAAGGCAATGTAAAACTTAAAATATGTGAGAAAATCGGAGAAGGAAATGGCAACCCACTTCAGTCTTCCTGACTGGAGAATCCCATGGACAGAGGAGCCTGGCAAGCTACAGTCCATGGGGTCACAAGAGTTCGACATGACTTAGTGACTAAACACCACCATGTGAAAAATAGATATTTTGTAAATGGCATCCAAGGATGACAGAGTTGAGAAACACAGTGAAATTAGCTCCAGGGTTCCAAAGGAATTCGTTTGCAGTTGTAGTGGTTTGCATTTATGTGTATCCTGGTGACTCAGCAACTTAGTGAGTAATCAGACCATGACAACTAAAACACTGAACTAGATATTTAGAACTCAGCCATATTTCTAGATTCTAGGAAAATTCTTTCATAACCTAATTCCTGTGAAGGGTATTAAAATCTTCCTAACCCAAGTTAAAATAAATATCAGATATTTATATTTCTAAAAAGGTATTAATCCCTTCAAAGTGAAAATTATTCTTTTTCCCTTAATAGGCCATTGTAAATTTTATAAATGAATTGCAAATAGTCTAAAATTTAAAATATCAACCTAGGTACCATATTATTTATGAAGTAGTCCCTGGAAATCACTTGACCTCTTTTTGCCTTCTCCAGGTGACTTGAACAAGAATTTGGTGAATGTTAATGCTTAACTCACTCAGAAATTATTCAATGAACTATATCAATATGCTGTAGACTATGGGGGAATCAGATGTTGATAAGGGAGACAGTCATTATTAGAGACAGTCATTAGAGACATTCTTCTGGTCCTACCTAGCTCATTATTTTGTTCTCATTAGGTAAAATAGTAGTTATTCTCTGCAAAATAACCCTAAGTATGAACTGAATGGGCTTCGCTGGTAGCACAGCTGATAAATAATATGCCTGCAATGCAGAAGACCCCGGTTCAATTCCTGGGTCAAGAAGATCCCCTAGAGAAGGGATAGACTACCCACTGCAGTATTCTTGGACTTCCCTGGTAGCTCAGATAGTAAAGAATCTGTCTGAAATGAGAGAGACCTGGGTTTGATCCCTGGGTTGGGAAGATCCGGAGGACATGGCAACCCACTCCAGTATCCTCGCCTGGAGAATCTCCATGGACAGAGGAGCTTGGTGGCCTATAGTCCATGGGGTCACAAGGAGTCAGACATGACTGAGTGACTAAGCACAGCACAGCACAAGAGCTGAACATTAACATCCCCATTGTGTTTTTTCTGTGTTGGAGGATGAGAAAAATATAGTCAATGTATTACTCTTGATATTTTATATTATTTGAAATACTATGTTCAGGATACCCAAGAAAACCTAAAATAGTATGTGATACAAATTATTAAGAACTTGATGAACCAGGAGAATGATTAGCAAGTATTTGAATAATTCTGGGTGTTCAAAATCAAAATAAAGAAACTCCCTCTAGGATCAAATTGAATAATGGTGAAAACTCATACTATTGTCTATGAAAAATATCTCCCAAGCCAAATCAAATATCTCCAATTGAGTACAAATTTCCCAAAATATCTTATAGGAGGGATCTCTGGAGGGTCCATCTAGCAGTATTTCATTTAGGAAACTGAAATGAGGACAAGGGCCTGTCAATATTGGCCATTGGAAAGTAGAAAACAGTGTCAATGTTCATGTAAGGAAATTGATAGAGCTGAAGAGATAGTTTAGGAATCACAGCTAAGATTAGACTTCCTTTTTGTTAGCTGTATAAATTTTAAGTGGCTTTACCTCACAAGTCTCCATTTCTGCTCACTTAAAGAAGAAAGTAGGAATATTTATATCCTTTTCACAAGATTATCACAAGGACTATTTGAGATAGACAATGCTCTATCTGAATGAATACTCAAAAATACTGATTCCTTTCTTCTTTCACCTACTACAACATCATCATTTGGTCTTCTAGGATTAGGCCTACAATTATGATACTAGAATTAAGTAAATTTAGCTATGGGGAATCAATTCATGAATTATATATTGTACAAACACTTAAAATCTCTGATGTATAAAATATAGCTTTAGTTGAAAAATGAGACACAAGATGAAGATATGATCCTTTGGGAGTAATTTGGGCAATCATTGAGTTGATTTTTACAGTAGTTCACAAGTAAAGGAACAATGATAAAAGAGTATTTGTTGTTTTTAATTATTTAAAACCCAATAAGTAGCTATAGGGATGATTGAAATTGAATTGTTTCTCTGTGTTCTATAGAAGATAAGAAATAGGTAGAGTACAACCATTTTAAGAAATTCCAATCATGTTTATCCAAAATGAGAGAAATGATCACAAAAGGGTACAGATATGATTTTAGACATCACATTGAAAATAAACATTATCTAAAATGGTGATACAACAAACCATCAAAGATAAATGGGCCTTGAGAGATGCACACACCTAAAACCACCTCCTGGTCACACTTAATCTTTCATTTCTCTCTCTCTCTCTTTTTTTTTTTTTTCTTTTTCTTTTTTTTTAAATTTTTTTTTTATTGAAAGATAATTGCTTTACAGAATTTTGTTGTCTTCTGTCAAACCTCATCCATAGGTATATATATATCCCATCCCTTTTGAACCTCCCTCCCCATTTCCCTCCCCATCCCACCCCTCTAGGTTGATACAGAGTTGTTTGAGTTTCCTGAGCCATACAGCAAATTCCCATAGGCTATCTATTTTACATATGGTAGTGAAAGTTTACATGTTACTCTTTGCATACATCTCACCCTTTCCAGCCCTCCCTCCATGTCCATAAGTCTAATCTCTATGTCTGTTTCTCCATAACTACCCTGTAAATAAATTCTATAGTTTCTGGTCTTACATTTAGGTCTTTAAGCCACTTTGAGTTTATCTTTGTGTATGGTGTTAGGCAGTGTTCTAATTTCATTGTTTTACATGTAGCTGTCCAGTTTTCCCAGCAACATTTATTGAAAAGGTCTTTGCCCCATTGTATATTCTTGCCTCTTTTGTCAAAATAAGGTACTCATACGTGCATGGATTTATGTCTGGTCTGTCTATCTTGTTCCATTGGTCTATATTTCTGTTTTTGTGCCAGTACCATACTGTCTTGATGACTGTAACTTTGTAGTATAATCTGAAGTCAGAAAGGTTGATTCCTTCAGCTCCATTCTTCTTTCTCAAGACTGCTTTGGTTATTCAGGGTCTTTTGTGTTTCCATATGAATTGTAAAAGTTTTTGTTCTACCTCTGTAAAATGTCGTTTGTAATTTGATAGGAATCACATTGAATCTGTAGATTGCATTTGGTAGTATAGTCATTTTCACAGCATTGATTTTTTTCCTATCCAGGAACATGGAATATCTCTCCGTCAGTTTACATTCTCTTCGGTTTCTTTCATCACTGTCTTTTTCTGCATATAGTTCTTTTCTCTCCTTAGGTAAGTTTATACCTAGATATTTAATTCTTTTTTGTTGCAGTAGTGAATGGGATTAATTCCTTCATTTCTCTTTCTGGTTTTTCATTGTTAGTATATAGAAATGCAAGTGATTTCTGTGTTTTGATTTTGTATCCTGCAACTTTGCTAAACTCACTGATTAGCTCTAGCAGTTTTCTGATACTACATTTAGGGTTTTCTATGTACAGTGTCATTGTCATCTGCAAACAGTGAAAGCTTTACTTCTTCTTTTATGATATGGCTTCCTTTTATTTCTTTTTCTTCTCTGATTGCTGTATCTAGAATTTCCAGTACTATGTTGAATAATAGGGATGAAAGTGGACACTCTTGTCTTGTTCCTGATCATAGATAGAATGCTTTCAGCTTTTCACCATTGAGAATAATGTTTGCTATAGGCTTGTCCTATATGGCCTTTACTCTCTTGAGGTAGGTTCATTTTATGCCAGTTTTTTTGAAGAGTTTTAATCATAAATGTGTGCTGAATTTGTCAAAGGTTTTTTCTGCATCTATTGAGATGATCATGTGCCTTTTATCTTTCAGTTTGTTGACATGATGTATCACAGTGATTTATTTGCATATATTGAAGAATCCTTGCATTCCTGGAATAAACCCAAATTGATCCTGGTGTATGAGCTTTACGATGTGTTGCTGAATTCTATTTGCTAAAATTCTGTTGAGGATTTTTGCATCTATGTTCATCAGTGATATTGGCATGTAGTTTTCTTTTTTGTGTGTTGTCTTTGTCTGATTTTGGTATCAGGGTGATGGTGGCCTCATAGAATGAATTTGGAAGTGTTCCTTCCTCTTCAATTTTTTGAAAGAGTTTCAGAAGAATAGGCATTAGCTCTTCTCTAAATGTTTGATAGAATTCTCCTCTGAAGCCATCTGATCCTGGGCTTTTGTTTTTTGGGAGTTTTTTTTATCACAGCTTCAATTTCAGTGCTTGTAATTGGGTTGTTCATAATTTCTACTTCCTCCTGGTTCAGTGTTGGAAGATTGAGCTTTTCTAGGAGTCTGTCCATTTCTTCCTGGTTATCCATTTTATTGCTGTATAGTTGTTCATAATAGTCTCTTATAATCCTTTGTATTTCTGCATTGTCTCTTATAACCTCTCATTTTCATTTCTAACTTTGTTGGTTTGATTCTTCTCTCTTTTTTCTTGGTGAGTCTGGCTAAAGGTTTCTCAGTTTTGCTTATCTTCTCAAAGAACCAGCTTTTAGTTTTATTAATCTTTGCTATTGTTGCTTTCATTTCTTTTTTATTTATTTCTGCTCAGATTTTTATGATTTCTTTCCTTCTACTAATTATGGGGTTTTTTTGTTCTTCTTTTTCCTGTTGTTTTAGGTATAAAGTTAGGTTGTCTAGTCAATGTTTTTCTTGTTTCTTGAGGTAGGATTATATTGCTATAAACTTCCCTCTTACTGCTTTTGCTGCATCCCACAGGTTTTGAGTTGTTATGTTTTCATTGTCATTTGTTTCTAGAAATGTTTTTATTTCCCTTTTGATTTCTTCAGTAAGCTGTTGGTTATTTGGAAATGTATTGTTTAATCTCCATGTGTTTGTGTTTCTTACAGTTTTTTGTTTTTTTTTTTTCTTGTAATTGATGTCTAGTCTCATGGGATTGTGATCAGAGAAGATGTTTGATACGATTTCAATTTTCTTAACTTTACTGAGATTTGATTTGTAATCCAAGATGTGGTCTATCCTGGAGAATGTTCCATGTGCACTTAAGAAGAAGTTGTATTCTTCTCCATTTGGATGGAATGTCCTGAAGATGTCAATGAGATCCATTGTATCTAATGTATCATTTAAGACTTGTGTTTGCTTATTACTTTTATGTTTTAATGATCTGTCCATTGGTGTGAGTGGAGTATTTAAGTCTCCTACTATTATTGTGTTACTGTCAGTTTCTCCTTTTACATCTGCTAGTGTTTGTCTTATGTATTGAGGTGCTCCTATGTTGGGTGCATAGATATTTGCAATTGTTATGTCTTCCTCTTGGATTGATCCCTTGATCATTATGTGCCCTTGCTTATCTCTTGTAATCTTCTTTACTTTAAGGTCTATTCTGTCTGATATGAGGATTACTACTCCAGCTTTGTTTTGCTTCCCATTTTCATGTAATACATGTTTATTTCCTCTCACTTTCAATCTATGTGTGTCTTTAGGTCTGAAATGGGTTTCTGTAGACAGCATATATATGGGTCTTATTTTTGTATCCATTCAGCCAGTCTCTGTCATTTGGTTGGGGCATTTAATCCATTTACACTTAAAGTAATTATTGATGTGTGTTCCTATTGCCATTTTCCTAGTTGTTTGGGGTTTGTTTTGTAGATCTTTTTTCTTCTCTTTTATTTCTTGAGTATATAAGTCCCTTTAACATTTATTGCAAAGCTGGTTTGGTGGTACTAAATTCTCTTTAACTTTTGCTTATCTGAAAAGCTTCTTATTTCTCTATCAATTTTGAATCAATTCCTTGATGGATACAGTAATCTTGGTTGTAGACTTTTCCCTTTCAGTACTTTAAGTATATCCTGCCATTCCCTTTCGGCCTCAGAGTTTCTGCTGTGAGATCAGCTGTTAAGCATATGGCATTGCCCTTGTATGTTACTTGTTGCTTCTCCCTTGCTGCTTTTAATAGTCTTTCTTTGTGTTTAGTCTTTGTTGTTTGATTACTAAGTGTCTTGGCATCTTTCTCCTTGGATTTATCCTGTATGAGACTCTTTGTGCCTCTTAGACTTGACTGACTATTTCCTTTTCATTGTTGGGGAAATTTTCAACTATAATCTCTTCAAAATTTTTCTCATACACTTTCTTTTTTTCTTCTTATTCTGGGACCCTTATAATTTGAATGTTGATACATTTGATATAGTCTCGGAGGTCTCTGAGACTATTCTCAGTCCTTTTCATACTTTTTACTCTATTCTGCTCTTCAGTAGTAATTACTTTGGCCACCTGATGCGAAGAGCTGACTCATTTGAAAAGATCCTGATGCTGGGAAAGTTTGAGGGCAGGAGGAGAAAGAGATGACAGAGGATGAGATGGTTGGATGGCATCACCGACTCAATGGACATGGGTTTGGGTAAACTCCAGCAGTTGGTGATGGACAGGGAGGCCTGGCGTGCTGCAGTTCATGGGTTCACAAAGAGTCGGACACGACTAAGCGACTGAACTGAACTCAGAAGTAATGGTGGTTTAGTCACTAAGTCATGTCCGACTCTTGTGACCCTATGGACTGTAACCTTCTAGACTCCTCTGTCCATGGGATTCTTCAGGCAAGAATACTGAAGTGGGTTGCCATCTCCCTTTCCAAAGTTATAACTTCTCAGAAGTTATATCCACCATTTTATCTTCCAGCTCACTGATTCGTTCTTCTGCTTCAGATATTGTGCTATTGATTCCTTCTAGAGTATTTTTAATTTCAATAATGGTGTTGTTTTTCTCTGTATGTTTATCCTTTAATTCTTCTCAGTTCAGTTCAGTTCAGTCGCTCAGTCATGTCCGACTCTTTGCGATCCCATGAAACACAGCACGCTAGGCCTTCCCTGTCCATCACCAACTCCTGGGGTTCACTCAAACTCATGTCCATCGAGTCGGTGATGTCATCCAGCCATCTCATCCTCTGTCGTCCCCTTCTTCTGCTGCCCCGAATCCCTCCCAGCATCAGGGTCTTCTCCAATGAGTCAACTCTTTGCATGAGGTGGCCATCTATTGGAGTTTCAGCTTCAGCATCAGTCCTTCCAACGAATTTATTCAGGACTGATCTCCTTTAGGATGGACTGGTTGGATCTCCTTGCAGTCCAAGGGACTCTCAAGAGTCTTCTCCAACACCACAGTTCAAAAGCATCAGTTCTTCGGCGCTCAGCTTTCTTCACAGTCCAACTCTCACATCCATACATGACCACTGGAAAAACCATAGCCTTGACCAGACGGACCTTTGTTGGCAAAGTAATGTCTCTGCTTTTTAATATGCTATCTGCAGCTGCTGCTGCTAAGTCGCTTCAGTCGTGTCCGACTCTGTGCGACCCCATGGATGGCAGCCCACCAGGCTCCCCCATCCCTGGGATTCTGCAGGCAAGAACACTGGAGTGGGTTGCCATTTCCTTCTCCAGTGCATGAAAGTGAAAAGTGAAAGTGAAGTCGCTCAGTCGTGTCCGATTCTTAGCGACCCCATGGACTGCAGCCCACCAGGCTGCTCCATCCATGGGATTTTCCAGGCAAGAGTACTGGAGTGGGTTGCCATTGCCTTCTCCAATATGCTGTCTAGGTTGGTCATAACTTTCCTTCCAAAGAGTAAGCGTCTTTTAATTTCATGGCTGCTTCTAGGTCTTTGTTAATTGATTCCTGCATTTTCTCCATTTTGTTTTCAAGATTTTTTTATCATCTTTACTATCATTATTCTGTATTCTTTTTCAGGTAGTTTGCCTGTTTTTTCTTCATGTATTTGAACTTCTGTGTTTCTGATTTATTCCTTCATTTGTGTAGTATTTCTCTGCCCTTGCATTATTTTTTTTAACTTACTATGTTTGAGGTCTCTTTTGTCCAGGCTTCAAGTTTGAATTCTTTCCTCCTTTTGGTTTCTGCCTCCTAAGTTTGGTTCAGTGGTTTGTGCAAGTTTTGTATAGGTTGAGTTTTGTGCTGAGTTTTTCTTTGTTTTTCCTCTGATGGGTAAGGCTGAGTGAGGGTAATCCTGTCTGCTGATGATTGGGTTTGTATTTTTGTTTTGTTTGTAGTTTAGATGACAAATCAAGCACAGGGTGCTGCTGATGGTTAGGTGATGCTCGGTCTTATATTCAACTGGTTTCCTTTGTGTGAGTTCTCACTATTTGACACTCCCTAGGGTTAGTTCTCTGGTAGTCTAGGTTCCTAGAGTCAATTCTCCCATTCTGAAGGCTCAGGGCTTGGTCTTTGGTTAGGAACGTAGATTCCACAAATGGTTTGTTATGGCATTAAGTGAGATTAAAATAAATATCCAAAAACGAGAAACCAAAGATGAGCCCCACACAAATGGCAGTTATAAAATCAGGCAAATAATAGTTAAAATAATTGGATATACATATACACCCATGAGCAAAGTCAAAACAGTCCAAGAGAAATACGGTACAATAGATTGATCTGGTGAACAAAGGAAATCAAAAATTATATTTACCAGTTAAGAACAAAATTAACTAAAGCACAAACTGGAAAACAAAACTAAAGCAAGGTGCCAAGTGGGGGATAAAACAATGAAAACAAAACTAGCAAGTACATTGAGAGGAAAGGAAAGAAAGAAAAGAAAGAATAGATATGAAAAGCTAAATAGAGATAGATAAGGAAGGTTTATATATATATCAAAGATTGACTGCAGCGGGCAAAGAACAGTAGGAAAAGCAAACAAATGGATATTGTAGAAAAAATAATAATAGGTTTAAAATATTAAAAATTAAAATTGCAAAAAGAAAAAAGAAAAAGAAAGGAAAACTCCACAGAACTGCAAAAGCCCAGTAGTGGTAGAGGTTTATAACAACCATAAAAAGTGTGACTGAGAATAAAAAGCTAAAAAGCTTAATTAGATTTCATAGTGCCAATAAAATTGACAACTACAACAAAGGATGGGGGAGAAAGGAAAAATAGAAAAAGAAAAAATCCATCTCCGGACGCCCGGCTCTGGGTGGTGCTGGGTGTGGGGCGGCTCCAGGCCAGGGATGGCTGTAGCCACTGTTGCGGAGGCTCCAGGACCAGCTGGAGGAGCCCGGGGAGCACCATGATATGGGCCGGCTCCCAATAGTGGGGAGGACACTGTTTCTTATTACAACTTCTCAGAAGCACCACTGGACGCTCAGATATGGGTGCCCCAGCTCCTCCTCCCAGCACAGAGGAGTGCAGGGGAGGCTCAAAAAGCCCGTTCTGATGCCCCAAGGAGCAAGCCGACACGTCCCAGGTTCCAGGAATACCACAAAGCGATATGAAACCTGTTCATGAGAGGAGTCAGGAATGCCTTGCCCCCTGTGACCAGAGAGGATATGGGGAGAACCACCAGCTGCTCAACTAACCACACCCCCTCCAGTGATGCCTCTGAATGGTCCCGAGCGGTTGTGGTGGCCGGGCAGAGCCAGACAGGAGCCAGAGTCAGCCTGGGGGTGATGGAGCCGGGGCCATCACTGGTCTGACGGTGGACCAGTATGGCATGCTGTATATGGTGGCTGTGCCACCTGCCACCTTCTCCTCAACTAGCCTCCCATCTGTAGTGAACATGAGCCCCTTGCACCCCACAAAAGAAAAAGAAAAAAATCCAGAAGAATCTACGGAACAAATCAAAACATTAGAATAGTAAATGTTTTACTTGAGTCACTGCTGTCAGAGTCCTTTCCCTCGCTGGGAGTCACAGTCCACCTCACCTCCTTAAGATGTGCTCCAACACTGAGCTGATCTGTGGACCTGCTGTGGGGGCAGCTCAGGTTCTAACCTGGTCCTCCCCCTGTGCGTTCTTGCCTCCAGTGTTCACAGCCATCAGAACTAGCGTGTTTCTCTTGTGGGAGCTCTCAGTGTCCTTTTATACATTCCATAGACACAGAGTCTGCCTAGTTGATCCTGTGGATTTAATCTGCAGCTTGTACAGCTGGTGGGAGGGTTTTGGGTCTTCTTCCTTAGCCACACTGCCCCTGGGTTTCAACTGTGGTTTTATTTCCACCTCTGCATGTGGGTCATGCACAGGGGTTTGCTCCTGAGGCTGCCCTGGAGAACTTGGGTTTGCCCCTGTGAGGGCCAGGTGTGGAGGTGCTGCAGCTGCTTGGGTTGCAGGGGTTCTGGCAGCAGCAGGTACTCAGGGGAGTTGGCGGCTCAGGCAGCAAGAGATATAGTGCTCTAGAAGGGTATGGCAACCAGTATTGGTCAATACGCTCCAGTATTCTTGACTGGAGAATCCCCCTCCCTGGCAGAGAAGCCTGGCAAGCCACAGTCTACAGGGTTGCAAAGAGTCAGACACTACCGAGGCGACCCTGCGCGCATAGGCACAAGACTTTTTGCCTGTGGCAGCTCTGCCCCAGTGAGAGTTGAGCGTGAAGGTGGTGCAGCTGCTTGGCTTGCCAGGACCCTGGTGGTGCCAATTTTGCAGAGACCCGGACTGCCTCTGCTGCAGGAATTATGGTCCTATCAGTCTCTTTTTTAGCCTCTTGTAGCTGGTGATCAGAAGACCTCTTTGGCCAGTCTCTCCAGAGCTCTGCCCATTCAGGCACTTAGAGGGCTCCCTTGCCTGGGGTCCTTCTCTGTTGTTCAGTGCATCAGCCACATAGAGGGGCCTCCCTGGTGGGGTCTTACTCTGTAGTTCAGTGCGTCAGGCGTTTGATTGGTCAGCCTCTCTATTGTTCAGCTGCCAATGCTGGCCTGGGGAGAGAGAGGCTATGGTAATGGCCACACCCACTACTCTTGATTCAGCAGTATCGCCTTGCTTCCATGGCTCTCCGGCTTTTCTCCACAGGCATTTTCCCCCACAATCTCCTTCCTCACATCTCCTCGATCCAACTTTCTACAGTCAACATCAGCCCTCGCCCTGGGATTGCTCCACAATCCCTAAACTCCAGCTCCCAGCCACTGCGCCTTCAGTGGATCTGCATCCCTGTCCATGGTATGTATGGCTGTAGCAAGGACTGTCTGATTCTCATTCCATTTAGGCTGCCACAGATCAGCTGTTTCACTCTCAGCCTTAAATGTTTCTCCTCTGGCTCAGACAATTGCCCCGATGTGGGGCTCAGACCCCTGCTTCAGTTCCCCCACCAGCCCAGGGCAGGTCCAGTCCTACTAACACTCCTGTTTTTCCCCCTGGTTGCTTTGTCCTACCCAGTTTCGTGTGGTTCTATATATTCTTTTCCACTGTTCAGGTACTCCTGTCTGCGCTCAGCAGGTGTTCTGCATGAGCTTCTGTGTCTGAAGGTGTGTCCCTGATGTATGTGTGGAGAGAGATGTGCTCCATGTCCACCTACTCCTCCGCCATCTTGTTTTCCCTCTTCATTTATTTTTGAGGTGGTTGATTTTAAAGATATATAATTTTCAGCACACTCCCCAAAATCAAAGTACTTAAAAGTACTTTCTTATGCATAAAACATTCTGGAGACAATTATAAGTTGTATAATTTGTCACTGCTTCAATTTTGTAAACAATCAAAACAATCCTAAGTTGCAACTCAACTAAGTATTTATAAAGCAGATATATGACAGAATTAGAATTAGAAATAAAACAGCCTTGCCCCTAAAGTCTTACCTTGCCTATTATCAGGCTTCATGTCCCCAAAGCTGATGTATTTTTTTTTTTTAAGCTGATGTATTTTTATGTCAATCAAACTGATTGTATTTTTTTCAATAAATTGAAGTCATCATCCTTCCACAAAGCATGATTTTGGAAGAATCAAGAAGTCTTGTCTTACAACAAAATTATCACTTCCTCAATATATGCTTTTATGGTTTCTTGGTGTTTTTATTTCATTCTTTGGAAGTTCTTAATTTCTATAATTGTATTATGTTACATAATTTGGTGATTTTAAATGATCAGTTCATGAGTGCATATGGACACTTGATTTAGATTAGAATAAGGCTCAATCATAGTAAGTCCAAAATGGTTGCTTTGAATCCTATTATTTCCAATTAGTTTAATTCTTTCCCGATGACAATAAGCTGTATGCATGGATCTCATTAGCATTTTATATATATGAAGAAAAAAACACTGAGATGAGAGGGCAGTACAAGTATGTTTATGGAATGCTCAATCCAACTCATTTTCTTCTTGTCAATAAAATAAGTGAATGATAACAATTCATCAATTAAATTATTTTAGTTTTTTGATTGGAAAAAATGTTTGCTATGAGTAAGGGTCAAAATAGTTCAGTTCAGGTCAGTTGCTCAGTCTGCGACCCCATGGACTGCAGCACACAAGGCCTCCCAATCCATCACCGACTCCCGAAGTTTACTCAAACTCATGTCCATTGAGTCAGTGATGCCATCGAACCATCTCATCCTGTCGTCCCCTTCTTCTCTTGCCTTGAATCTTTCCCAGTATCAGGGTCTTTCAAATGAGTCAGTTCTTCCCATCAGGTGGCCAAAGTATTGGAGTTTCAGCTTCAGCATCAGTCCTTCCAATGAATATTCAGAACTGACTTCCTTTAGGGTGGACTTGTTGGGTCTCCTTGCAGTCCAAGGGTCAAGAGTTTTCTCGACTCACTGTGATATTGACAACAGCCCATCCATTAAGTTCCCCATCAGCCTTTCACTTAATGCTTCCATTTATGATCGTTGTCCTGATCCATTATTTTATTAGATCTTACAAAATGGTAATATTTAGCATTTTCCATGCATCTAATAGCAGTGATTTTTCCATGAATAAGAGATTCTCTCTCATAAACTATTAAGTATTCTGAAATATGTCTGTACGGAAAAGACAGAAGAAATAACTGAATTCTCCCTTTTATTGATTGTCCAAAAAAATGAGTTGATGCCTTAGCTACTTCCAAAAGTGTTCAAGAGGTTTGTGTTTTTGCTTTTATGCTTTTTTGATTTTACTTTGAGTATCATGAAGTGTTTCATGGTATTGTGTCATTATTCTTTTGTCCCATCCTTGAGCAGTGGGAGCCCTTCAGGTTTGCTGCTGTGTAATTTTGACATGATCATAATATGCTTGGATAGCTTTCTTTTATCTGCCTGACAAGATGTCCCAGGCTCATCTTGTACAATTCCTGCCCTGACTTCCAATCAGTCATTTCTCTAAAGGGCCTTGGTTTCTTTTAGTGGAAAATGGGACTTAGAAGCATCTGTCTGAGTTCTAGAATAATCATTGTGACTATGTGGTTATTGCCACTAGTGTTTTCAGAGTATGAAGCTAGAAAATGTATTTTTTCAGATAGAGAAAAAGAAATAAGTATATGCACCTCCAATTCAAGTTAACACAGGATTTTTACTTAACTTTTTTATTTGATATTTTATCTTTTTTTCTCTTAGTCTGAATATCCTAGTTCCTAACATTAACATAATTATTTATTTGCTTTTCAGTATCTATGTATCTATTAATAATAGTTTTAAATTAACAATGCCGGTATCACCAGCAGTAGTACCACTGAATGCAGTTTAATATTTCTTTGTGTTTCCTTTGTCTTTACAGTATATCCCACTAGTCATGTAAAATCAAAATACTATGTTCAAAAAGCACTGAAAATCATTCTTTGCATAGTTTTCTGTGACATACAATTAAGTTCTTTAACTTCGGTTTGTTTTCTAGTTTACAGATTGATTTTAAAATTAATTTTATTTTAAAATTAATTCTGTTTTTAACTACATGAAATACTTACATGATTCCCAAGCCAAAACTATACAACAAAGCAGCTTAGTAGAGGTCTAGCTTCCATCCCTGTCTCTTTCCCACTTTTCTCCACATTCTTGTAAGTAATCATTTTATTGCTTTTGGGCTCTGTTTCTTTTTGAAAACATTAGCAGTACATGCACAGAGACACATACATATTCACCATACAAGCCAATACTTTTTACTTGAGAAGAAACTTACAGTATGCATTCTTCTGTTCATGGTATTTTTAATTAATGAAATATTTTGAAGATCCAAACATTTTTAGTCAGCTCTATTTTACAGATGTACCATCATTCTACACTAGAAGGCTATTTTTTAATAATTAAAAAATAATATTTAAATAATTTTGTAAGTAGTTTATTATCCCTAAAGAGATTTAAAATTTTTTAGCCTCTGACACTTTATTTCTCATTGAAATAAAATTAACTCTGTACTTTTCTAGGAACATTCCTCTTTCAAGCACAAAATGGCTGACTCTCATGTGAAAATATATATGTCCACAATGTAAAAAGTGAATTACAATTTTGTTTAAAAAAGTGAAATTTGTGGTTAGTGTTCCCCCTTTGACATGAATTGAAATATAGATTTTACTCTGTAGGTTGTAGAACACAGAAAATAAGCAATAAATTATAGGTTTAAGGTCATAAACACTACCATTCCTTATAAATTTTGATGGTGATAAGAACTTTCTAAAATATATGACAAATTTGAAAAATAAAAGTGTTTAGTCCAACAAGTTCACATTTTTCATAACACATCTCCATTGCCTCTGCCAACACAGAAATGGCATAAATTTTGAATTCACGTATGCAAAATTACTGAATACATAAACACATCACAAGAATATATCAAGTGAACTTGTCGACAGGCAGGAGTCATAAAGGATATTCCATCAAACAATTCAACAATCATATATTGGGTCAAGCACTCCACTAGCTGCTGGGAATATAAAGCTGAATTGGTTTCCTTAGTCTATCTTTTCTACTAACCTGTGAATTTTTAAAGGGTTGACAAAAGACAGGATTAATTTACAAATTCTGGAAGAGTATGCTAGAGACAATAATTATTTACAAGCTGCAGTAGAGGTAGCACAGAGGTGACATTCGGGTGCTTAATTCATGGGGGAGCTTCCAGCAGAATGACAGCTGGACTGGGCTGTGAAGGATAAATTACTCTGGGTAGAAGATGGGCAAATGAATCCCTGGCAAAGGGAAAAGCAAATATACTATATTATCCATTAGAAAACACTGCAAAAGTCCTCTCCCAGAACTCAGTATATTTCTAGGGGCTTTAAAAATATTCAGGCCTGGGTGAACACCACCCCTGCAAACAAACATTCAGATCAATAACCCTCAGGTGAACCTGAGTGTAAATTTTTTTTTAATTTCTCCAGGTAATCAGTGTGACCCCATGGCTGACAAGCATTGCAATAATTGATGTCTGGAACTATCCAAAAAGATTTGAACCCTGTGTGCATAGGTCTTTTTAGCTCTAAAATAGAGGGATATCCTTTTTGCTTATAGAAATCCTATAACTGCTGTCTGACACTACAGACTGGGTACAATGTTCTAAACATTTCCCTCTATCACTTTCATGTCAAGAAATTGTCACTTTTTTCAATGCATGTTAACATCAGCATTCTAAAATTATGTCATTGTTTTACTTGTTTCTATAAACATAAAGGAGGGGTGATGCTGTTAGCATCTAGTAAAAAATTAGGCTTCACCTTAAGCCACAATTTAGTGCCAGTGAAAAATTACCCATCTTTTTTGGCCATTAATGCTTAATTATACATTTCATTAAGTAAAGTTTTTACTTTAAAAGGTTCATTAGTAACAATTAGTCTTCTCCATTTTCTAATTTATATGCACCTGTTTCTAATTACAGTGCCTCCATGTCAGCCTTAGAAAATGCATCTTAAACTCTTTAAGACAACCTGCATATTTCTGCCTACCCAAAGATATTCACCATCCTGTTTAAAAAATAACTCTACCTTTTTTCACCTTAAATGTGTTTTCTGTACTTTTCTGGTATAACATGTTTGTGGTTCTCCAGTATTTAAAAGATAAACATAAGCATTAAGACTTTCATCTTTGAACAAGTAGGTAGTGAGCGTGTCTGAAAGGAAAGGAAGTAAGAAATCACTCCTGCCTCAAATCATTAGATTTGTAATCATTAATTTGTATTCATTATATTTAAGAATTTTTATTATCTTCTATGACTGAATGTTTGTGTCCTCTAACCCCCCAAATTCATATGTTGAAGCCCTAATCCCTGATGTGGCGGCACTAGGGGCTTTAGGGGAGTAACTAGATTTAGACCGGTCATGAGGGTGGGTCCCTTCTGATTGTGGTGTTTCAATCGCTCAGTCATGTCCGACTCTTTGTGACTCCACGGGCTGCAGCATGCCAGGCTTCCCTGTCCTTCACAATCTCCTGGAGTTTGCTCAAACTCATGTTCCTTGAATCAGTGATGCCATCCAACCGTCTGTCATCCCCTTCTCCTCCTGCCTTCAGTCTTTCCCAGCATCAGGGTCTTTTACAGTGAGTCAGCTCTTCACATTAAGAGGCCAAAAGATTGTAGCTTCAGCTTTGAAATCAGGGCTTCCAACGAATATTCAGGGTTGATTTCCTTTTGGCTTGACTGGTTTAATCTCCTTGCAGTCCAGGGGACTCTCAAGTGTCTTTGCCAACACCACAGTTCAAAAGCATCCATTCTTCAGCACTCAGCCTTCTTTACAGTTTAACTCTCACATCCACACATGACCACTAATACTGATGGTATTAGTGCCCTTATAAAAAGAGGATGAGGCTAGAACCCCTCTTTCTCCATCATGTGGAGAGAATTTCAATACAAATAGTCCAACAAGATATTTTCTTAAAAAGAATGATATTTAAACAGATCATTTAATTTTTTTTAGGTTTTGATTATATAACATATATATAAACTGAAGCCATGAATGCTACTTTAGAAAAAATAATCAAAATTAATTCCCTGTAAATACAGCAAAAGAAATTCTCTTACCAGGGCAAAGCATGAGGAAAATCTGTTTTTTACATTTCACTCTTCGCCTAGGGTATTTTCTTATTTATCTCTCCTTGACTGTCAAATTCCATATGCTATCTTTGATATTTTGCCGCAAGATATATTTATATCATATATTTTACAAAACGTGGCTTTCCTTTTTACCATATCCTCTGATCTCAGTTTTCTGGCAAGGACTTGAACAAATTCTTATACATACATTTGTGAATGATAGTCAAGTTCATTTCAAGTACAGTTATGAATCTTCTTAATTGTCATCTAGAGCTTCTATATTGACATGAGTAAGTTATCCTGATGCTGTGAATTGAAGCGATATGGGGGGAGATGTACTAAATAATATACTAAAAGACCTAGTTTCACAACTCACTTAACCTTTGTGATCCTCAATTTTAACAATTGACACATTTATATAATATCCACCTTCTTTGTTGTGAGGATTATATGGAAGTTAAAAGTACTTTGAAGCTTTTAATATTTATGGGATTATTACATTTATATGTATATATGTGACTAAATATGCACACACATAAATAAGATAGTATTTACTCAATATGGTGGAATCCATGGACCTTTTAGTTCTGCCTTTTAAATTTTTCAAACAAATAAATGACCAGTTAAATTATTAGATGAAAAAGGAAAGAGAAATGACCTTTCAACAGAAAAGGATTGCTATATACCTTGGAGACTACCACTGAGATGCCCAGAGAAATGGCTTTTAGAAAAATTGTCACCATTTCATACCTTTAGCTTTCCAAGTCCAATATAGCTGAATTTGACACAGTGGGGGAATATAGAATAAAAATGACCCTGCAGGTAATTTCATCCTATTATGTTTATATGAAAGGAAGACTGTGAACTCTATGCATTTTTTTTCAGTGTTCTTTCTTACAGTTTTAGTGCACTGATCAGAACCAACGGAAAGCTATGTGCTGAGGGCTATAATTTCATAGGAAGTAGCTCAGTAAAAAACCTGATGGATGTGTACCCATAAGCAGATAACCTAGGGAAGGCATCAGAAGCAAAATAAGATTGTCTTAAGTAAATCCATTTAGGACTTGCCTATCACATAGACTCCACAACTATCAAATTATGGATTGGTCAGAAACAGCCAAAAAGCTTGTAAAATATGCTGAGGAAACAAGTCCAGGCTAGTGTATAATCTTAAAGCTGCTGAAGCAGGAAAATCACTAATTGCATTTTCTGAGTGACATTTTTGATCATCCTATCTTCTCATGAAAGAGGATTTTCTGAAAACTGAAAGGGTGTTAGAATGTTGAGAAATCAGCTATGTGGTGATGTGTTTGCCCAGAATATAATTTTCTGTTTTTGTGGAGATTAGCAGCAAGAATTGGGGGGGGGGGGGGGGGGGGGGCTTGTTTGTTATTTTTTTTTATTTTACTCTAAAAATATTTATTATTGGAATATAATTGCTTTACAATATTGTGTTAGTTTCTGCTGTACAATAAGTGTTTTCTTGTTGTTTTTTTCCAGAAATCATACTGTGTCCATGCAGCTATTTAGAAAGGCCCTTATACACAATAGTCCTGACATGACTACTAAAGTGGATAGAAATTCATGCCAACAGGACATAAATGTCATTGGCTCCCTTTCCTTGTAATTTTTCAGAAGAATCTTATACAAATGTACCGATGGGCACAGCCAGTAGTGGGATTCCTCGTGAGGAAAAGAAAGCACAATGTAATGAATGGTGAGCTTCCGGGCAAGAACAACATCAGCAGGAGATGAGGAGAAGCTGAGCTGTGCTCAGACTGAAAAATTATCAGGGAAGCAGCAGATTCATCTCTGCTAATATGTTCGTGGCTGTATGACTATAGCAGCTGTATCACTCATGTTGTCATAACTATTATGTTCTGTCTGGAGAAAGAATCTAAACACCCAGAATGTGGTGCTGCTGAATAGATGAAATTCTAGCACTTTAATAGAATCATTTAAGGGAGGGCACTGGGCTTTTGGAAAGAGAGCACTTCTCATATCTGAAAAGCCATGAAATCATCTGGGGAAACTGATGAAATAACCGACAATCAAGTAAGTGGGCTGAGCAAGGAAGAGGACAGAAGGGCCAGTGGAGCTAACCGAGCTCAGCTGGTAAAGAATCTGCCTGCAATGCAGGAGACCACGGATCAATTCCCGGGTTGGGAAGATCCGCTGGAGAAGGGATAGGCTACCCACTCCAGTGTTCTTGGGCTTCCCTTGTGGCTCAGCTGGTAAAGAATCTGCCTGCAATGTGGGAGACCTGGGTTCAATCCCTGGATTGGGAAGATCCCCTGGAGGAGTGCATGGCATCCCACTCCAGTATTCTTGCCTGGAGAAACCCCATGGACAGAGAAGCCTAGTGAGCTATAGTCCATGGGGTCGCAAAGAGTCACACACAACTGAGCGACCAAGTACAGAACACTACCTGCCTAAGGCAGAAAAGATTATCACCTTCTCACCTCATTCAGGGTCATCTTTTCTGCCCACAGGCCCAGAAATGCTTAACTTCACTGTTTAAAAATCTCTGACACGGTGGTAGAATACAGAATTAAAATAGCCCTGCAGATAATTTCATCTTACATATGTTTATGTAACACCCAAATTGTAAAAATTGCATTAAAAGTATAAGATAATAATTTAGGTTTTCAAAAATAATGATTAGATAGACACGAGATGAGTAACTTACTGTATGCATCAAAATTAGCGCGCACAGCAATGTAAAATGTTGGCAACAATTATTTTGCTATTTGGATTTTCTTCCTTCTTGCATTTTTAAAGTAACAAAGTAAATGGGAAAAGGTAAAAAAAAAAAAAAAAAAAAACCCTCTGGCTTTGTGTGGTTTACTAAAGAAGTCCTAAAAGCATTATCATTCTAATTCAAAATGGATGTGCATTGTCACATTCTCAGGCTTACAAAGTTTGCCAATAAAAGATCAGTATAGGGAAGCCTAAGGCCAAAGTAAAGAGGTCATTTGGGCACATCTAGGAAAGAAGTTTCTCCCCTGTTGATCAGGTAAGCAAGATGAATCCCAAGTAGAAACAGTGCTAGCCTTATAGTGAATTTCAGGTAAGCTGGAACCAATGTAGGGAAACTGATAATCCAGGTCAGGACAAGCCTATACATGGCCACAGCATTACAGTTGAGGATCCAGGAGATGCACTTATGGTTCTGACAACCCCTACTGAAAATCTGGTGCAAAATGTCACTCATGGTTTTACATAGTCTTATAAGAGGGCCTGAGGTATAGCTGTGTTATAGCCTTTGTTATAGCCTATAGTTATAGACCTGTGTTATAGCTGAGCACCGAAGAATTGATGCTTCTGAACTGTGGTGTTGGAGAAGACTCTTGCGAGTCCCTTGGACTGCAAGGAGATCCAGCCAGTCTATCCTAAAGGAAATCAGTCTTGAATGTTCATTGGAAGGACTGATGCTGAAGCTGAAACTCCAATGCTTTGGCCACCTGATGCGAAGAACTGACTCAATAGAAAAGACCCTGATGCTGGGAAAGATTGAAGGTGGGAGGAGAAGGGGATGACAGAGGATGAGATGGTTGGATGGCATCACCGACTCAATCAACATGAGTTTGAGTAAACTTTGGGAGATGGTGATGGACAGGGAAGCCTGGTGTGCTGCAATCCATGGGTCACAAACAGTTGGACATGACTCAGTGACTGAACTTATAATAGGGCCAGGAAAAAGTTATTTTGCTCACTGCTTCTTCCTCTGAACTACTGTTTACTCTATTTGCCCCTGAGCTTATATGTCTTTATACTGCTATGTGCTAAGTCGCTTCACATTTTGTCATACTGAAGACTTCTGACAAAACTGGAACGGGTGAATTCAACTCAGATGACCCTTATATCTACTACTGTGGGCAAGAATCCCTTAGAAGAAATGGAGTAGTCCTCATACGCAACAAAAGAGCCCAAAATGCAGAACTTAGGTGCAATTTCAAACATCACAGAATCATCTCTGTTCATTTCCAAGACAAATCATGCAATATCACAGTAATCCAAGTCTATATCCCAACCACTAATGCCAAAGAAGCTGAAGTTGAATGGCTTTATGAACACTTAAAAGACCTTCTAGAACTAACACCCAAAAAAGATGTGCTTTTCATCATAGGGGACTAGAATGCAAAAGTAGGAAGTCAAGAGATACCTGAAATAATAGGCAAGTTTGACCTTGGAGTCCAAATGAAGCAGGGCAAGGCTAACAGAGTTTTGCCAAGAGAATGCACTGGTCATAGCAAACACCCTCTTCCAAAAACACAAAAGGCAACTTTACACATGGACATCACCAGATGGTCAATACTGAAATCAGATTGATTATATTCTTTGCAACCAAAGATGGAGAAGCTCTATACAGTCAGCAAAAACAAGACCAGAGGCTGACTGGCTTAGATCATGAACTCCTTATTGCACAATTCAGGCTGAAATTTAAGAAAGTAGGGAAAACCACTAGACCATTCAGATATGAAATACATCAAATCCCTTACAATTATACAGTGGAAGTGACAAATAGATTCAAGGGGTTAGATCTGATAGACAGAATGTTTGAAGAACAATGAACAGAGGTTCATCAAATTGTACAGGAGGCAGGGAAAAAGACCATCCCCAAGAAAAAAGAAATGAAAAGGCAAAATAGCTGTGAAAAGAAGTGAAAGACTGAGGAGAAAAGGAAAGATATACCCATTTGAATGCAGAGTTCCAAAGAATAGCGAGGAGAGATAAGAAAGCCTTCCTCAGTGATCAATGCAAAGACATAGAGGAAAACAATAGAATGGTAAAGATTAGAGATCTCTTCAAGAAAATTAGAGATACCAAGGGAGAATTTCATGAAAAGATGGGCACAGGAAAGGACAGAAATGGTATGGACCTAACAGAAGCAGAAGATATTAAGAAGAGGTGGCAAGAATATACAGAAGAACTGAACAACAAAGATATCAAAGACCCAGATAACCACAATGGAGTGATCACTCATCTAGAGCCAGCCATCCTGCAGTGAGAGGTCAAATGGGCCTTAGAAAGCATCACTAGGAACAAAGCAAGTGGAGGTGATGGAATTCCAGCTGAGTCCTAAAAGATGATGCTGTGAAAGTGCTACACTCAATATGCCAGCAACTTTGGAAAACTGAGCAGTGGCCACAGGACTGGACAAGGTCAGTTTTCATTCTAATTCCAAAAAAAGGCAATGCCAAAGAATGTCCAAACTACTGCACAACACTCATCTCACATGCTAGCAAAGTAATGCTCAAAATTCTCCAAGCCAGGCTTCAAAAGTACATGAACCGAGAACTTCCAGATGTTCAAGCTGGATTTAGGAAAGGCAGAGGAACCAAAGATCAAATTGCCAACATCCACTGGATCATTGAAAAATCAAGAGAGTTCCAGAAAAACATCTACTTCTGCTTTATTGACTATGTCAAAGACTTTGACTGTGTGAATCACAACAAACTGTGGGAAATTCTGAAAGAGAAGGATATACCAGAACACCTTACCTGCCTCCTGAGAAATCTGAATGCAGGTCAAGAAGCAACAGTTAGAACTGGATATGGAACAGGGACTGGTTCCAAATTGGGAAAGTATTACATCAAGGCTGTATATTGTTACCCTGCTTACTTAACTTATATGCTGAGTACATCATGTGAAATGCCCCAGCTGGATGAAGCACAAGCTGAAATCAAGATTACTGGGAGAAATATCAGTAACCTCAGATACGCAAATGACACCACCCTTATGGCAGAAAGCAAAGAGGAACTAAAGAGCCTCTTGATGAAAGTGAAAGAGGAGAGTGAAAAGCTGATTTAAAACTCAACATTCAAAAAACTAAGATAATGGCATCCAGTCCCACCACTTCATGGCAAATAAGTGGGGAAACAATGGAAACCATGACAGAGTTTATTTTCTTGGACTCCAAAATCACTGAAGATGGTGACTGCAGCCATGAAATTAAAAGATGCTTGCTCCTTGAAAGAAAAACTATGACCAACCTAGACAGCATATTAAAAAGCAGAGACATTACTTTGCCAACACAGGTCCGTCTAATCAAAGCCATGGTTTTTCCAGTAGTCATGTATGGATGTGAGAGTTGGACCATAAAGAAAGCTGAGCACTGAAGAATTGATGCTTTTGAACTGTGGTGTTGGAGAAGACTCTTGAGAGTCCCTTGGACTGCAAGGAGATCCAACCAGTCAATCCTAAAGGAAATCAGTCCTGAATGTTCATTGGAAGGACTGATGCTGAAGCTGAAGATCCAGTGCTCTGGCCACCTGATGGGAAGAGCTGACTCATTTGAAAAGACCCTGATGCTGGGAAAGATTAAAGGCAGGAGGAGAAGAGAATGAGAGAGGATGAGATGGTTGAATGGCATCACCACCTCAATGGACATGAGTTTGAGAAAACTCCAGGAGTTGGTGATGCACAGGGCGGCCTGACATGCTGCAGTCCATGGGTTGCAAAGAGTTGGACAAGACTGAGTGACTGAACTGAACTGAACTGAAGTTGCTGCAGCTATATCTGACTCTGCGACACTATGGACAGCAGCCCACCAGTCTTCTCTGTCCATGGGATTCTCCAGGCAAGAATACTGGAGTGGGTTGCTGTTTCCTTCTCAGGGGATCTTTCCCAACCAGGGATCAAACCTATGTCTCTTTATGTCTCCTTCATTGTCAGGAGAGTTCTTTACCACTAGAGCCTCCTGGGAAGCCCTCATATTGTTGTTGGGTTGGCCAAAATGTTCCTTCAGGTCTTTCTGTAAGATGTTACAGGAAATCTGAATGAACTTTTTGACAAATCCAAAGTTAATCATCTTGCAGTACTTCCCCAACTGTTCTATAAAACTCTCTCAAATCTTCCAAAACCCAGTGCATAATTGTTGTGTAACAAGACAATATATTTTTAAACAGATTAGAGTATTTTCTTTTGCTAACGTCCTTGTGTGTGATCTTTTTCTCTTTTAACCCATTGCCCAAGGGAGAATAAAAATTTTTATAGCAGAAATACAGAATCTGTACCTTCTGCTTTTGACACCCAAAATAAATATGTAAAGCCCAATTTTCTCTTAGTCTAACTTTATTAAGAAAGTAAAAGATTTTCTAAATTTCAAAAGTATTCCATTATATAACAAGACAAGCCTGGCTAACTCAGATCAAAGAGCTGTGCTGTGGAGATAAGGGAAAACATAGTGTGTGTAGGAAGCTTCTAACAGGAAGAGAAAATAGGAAATCTTTTAAAATAGTAAGAATAAGAGTCATTTAAAGAGGATGATATAAAATAAGGGTTATTCGGGAGTTAGGGGAAAGATCTATTCCCTCTATTTTCCAGGGTCTTAACCAAAGGGAGGGCTTCCCATGTGGCACTAGTGGTAAAGAACCCATCTGCCAATGCAGGAGACATAAAAGATGCTGGTTCAATCCCTGGGTCAGGAAGATCCTCTGAAGGAGGACATGGCAACCCTCTCCACTATTCTTGCCTGGAGGAGAATCCCAGGGACAGAGGAACTTGGCAGGCTACAAGTCCATAGGGTTGCAAACAGTTGGACACAACTGAAGCAACTTAGCACACACAACCAAAGAGAACAGATGTATGAGAGTATAAAAATGCCAGTATAACCCCAGATAGGTTTCTGAAAGAATATGACAGTATCTAATTTGGGTTATATCTACCCACCTCATCCAGCATGTTAAGGCAGGTATGACAGTAATGACTAATAGAAGTATCTCATCTAGATGGATATGATGGATGATATGATGGATATGATATTATATGTCAACCTGGATAGGCCATGTTGCCCAGTTCTTTGATCAAACATCAGTTAGGTGTTGCTATGAAAGTATTTTTCAAAGATGATTAGCATTTAAATGAGCAAACTTTAAGTAAAGCAGCCAAATATTGAGGGTGAGGTGCTCCTATCAGTGGTAAGACTTAAAAGACTGAAGTCTCCTGAAGACAAAGTAATTCTGCATTCCTACTGTCTTTGGACTTGAGAATACAGCATCAACTCTTCCCTGGGTCTCTAGCCTGTGGGCCTGCCTTGCTGATTTTGGACTTGCCAGCCCCTACATTTATGTGAGCCAGTTCCTTGAAATAAATTTCTCTCTCTCTTGCTCTCTCTCTCTCTCAGTATATATATATTCAAAAAAATACACTCATACACGCATGCTTACATACTGGGTGTAATATATATACATGTATTTATATATATATATGAAAGTGAAAGTGAAGTCGCTCAGTCGGGTCCGACTCTTTGCGACCCCTGTACTGCAGCCTACCAGGTTCCTCCGTCCTTGGGATTTTCTAGACAAGAGTACTGGATCGGGTTGCCATTTTCTTCTCCAGGAGATCTTCCCGACCAGGGATTGAACCCAGGTCTCCCACATGGTAGGCAGATGCTTTACCTTTACCGTCTGAGCCACCAGGGAAGTGGCTATATATATATATATATATATATATATATATAGTGTACTATACATCTTATTAATTCTATTTCTCTACAGAACTCTGACTAATATAGTAGATAAGCCTAACCTAACCTCACTCATTCTCTATAAAATCTTCTTATTAAAAAAAAGGAAAAAAAATAAAATAAAAATAAAAAAAGAAGGAAAATTAGAACTGATATTTTTCTCAGGGAGAAGCCTGGACAGCATTTTACCTGAGAATACTGAAAATGCACACTGTCCTCCTAGTCTGAACATTTGCCACTTTACTTGCATTGTCCTAATTTCATCTCTAAAACATTTTCAGGACACAATGGCTATTGCCATCCCATTCTGCATGGTTAATCTGAATGTCTGGGCTATTTTTGAATTGTCACTTTGGTTTTATGAGCTGAGCCTTCCCTTGTTTTTGAATGCACTTGTATTTAATTCTCATCAGTTTTATGACAAAGTAAAACAGGGATCAAATTTACTATGCAAGCTCTGATTCATGAAATTGTTTGAACAATATTAGCATTGGACTGTAAAGACTATTACTTTCTAATAACTAATACATTTTCAAATAGGTAACAAATCAGGGATATTTATTTTCTGAAAATGTATTATATCAAAAAACAATAAGGTACTATTGGAAGTAGTCATAAGTACCTTATTAAACCATGTTTTGGCATGAGTATGGTTTAGAATATGAAAATGGTTGTTAATGGGTCTCAAGCAGCTTAAAATAGATTTATAGTCATGGCTACTAGGGGCACTAAAAGTACTGTATCATAAAAAAAGAACTAAAGAAAGTTAAGAGACATGAATATAAGATGTGGTCAAAATATCCTTAAACATCAACGATTCAGATAAAAATTAGACCTTACCATGTAGTGCATTTTAATTTATTAGACCAAATATGAAAGTTAATGATACAGATAAAAGTCCTAGGTTCTTTTAACATTTTAATTTTAGCGGTCATTATGTATGTACAGGGCTTCATCATAACTCAGTTGGTAAAGAATCCACCTGCAATGCAGGAGACCCCATTTAGATTCCTGGGTTGGAAAGGTATGCTGGAGAAGGGATAGACTACCCACTCCAGTGTTCTTGGGCTTTCCTTGTGGCTCAGCTGGTAAAGAATCAGCCTGCAATGTGGGAGACCTGGGTTCGATCCCTGGGTTGGAAAGATCCCCTGGAGAAGGGAAAGGCTACCCACTCTATTATTCTGGCCTGGAGAATTCCATGAACTGTATAGTCCATGGGGTTGCAAAGAGTCAGACATGACTGAGCAACTTTCACTTTTTGGCTAGGAAAAGTAAGAGAAATAATTGATATATGAAACTTGTTTCAGTCATCCATATGCAGGTGTGTGTGAAGTGGATATTCATTTATATACAATAATGTGCCTATCAAGATGAAAATGCAATTCTTACTAAGTGTAATGGTAAAAAAATTTTAAACATAAATTTCTTAGAATATCAAGATTATTTCCTTGGTCAATTTTTAATTCCTTCTATAGTTGAAGAGTATTTTCAGAATATATGTTTCCCTTCTTGTGACTCATAAAATTTTTGTTGCTTATGCAATTTTGCTTTGGAAAAACTCATAAAATATTTTCTTACACACTATTTTTTTTGCTGAATTATATAAACCTAGAATTATGACTCTTGCAAAATGAGACTAATTTTTAAAGTTTGATGTATGATTTGTGGCATGAATGCTATTTAGTCTTCATGTCAATGAGTAGTTCACAATGTGTGTGTATCAGCCAAGTTAAATTGCTATTAGAATTGATGATATAGTGAAGTGAGTGTTTTTTTCTGTGTGTAGTGCTATGTTGAAGCATCAGTTCGTTAACAACAAATACCATTCATTTGTCATATAAAATACATGGAGACATTTAAAAAAGTATTTTTCCACATTTCTTTGTCACAAATTCCCTTTAATAGAAACAAAACTTGGGTTAATTTCAAGATAATGTAAATCTTTCCTACAGGAAAAATGAGATATTGCACCTAACTGAGTAATATAACATAGGGCTTGGGAATGGCATTACAGAGACCTTCACATGTTTCTTTTATACCATTATGGGAAAAAATCTGTTTTCCCAAAGCAAAATAGATTCACTACCTTTCTGATGCTATAATTTTTAGGTATATTAATCAAAGATCTTTGAAAGTCTAGAAATGGCATCAAACAAACCTTAACTATTTAAAAATGTGATGTAGTATATATATATATTTGAAGTTTGTAATTAAGTTTCCCCTGAAGATTTAATGACTATGATTCTTGAAACTCCCTTTCTAAACTTCTAACCCTTTAATCAGTTGCTTCATTATGTAACAGCAACAAAGACCCAGTGCAACCAAAAATAAATATTCCAAGTTCTCCTTATTTTTTCACGAGTCTTAAAATTGTTGAGATCCAAATTGGACATATCCCATAATTTATTATTAAATGATCTCTATCATCATACCACTCCATCTTGTGAGCACTGGTCTAGGAGTCAGGAGATTTAGCATCTATTTCTGCCTTTCCTGCTTCCCAGGTAGTGCTGGGTAAAGAATCTCCCTGCCAATGCAGGAGATGCAAAAGACTCGGTTTCTATCCCTGGATTGGGAAGATCCCCTGGAGTAGAAAATGGCTATCTATTCTAGTATTCTTGCCTAGAAAATTCCATGGACAGAGGGGCCTGGTGGGTTACAGTCCATGGGGCCACAGAGTCGGACACGACTGAGCACAAAAACAAAAACACAATCCCCCGTTCCTGCTTATTAGCTGTTCTGAGTTGTGTTAAGTCATCCAACTCATCTGCATTCCAGTGTACTTATATATAGATGGTAGGAACTGGACTAGAAGATCTTTATTGTCTCATGGTTTTATGATTTTCTCCAGTGAAACAATTTTAATGGATATATTTGTGTGACTAATGTTTTGCATTCTCTTCTGCAGGTTTTTTTCTTCACAAATAAAATTATCTTCCATTTATCCCCTGAGGGCTTCATTTTATTTATTTCTTCAGCTTGTCAAAGTCATTCAGAATTCTAATTTTCTACAAGGCAAAGGATTTGCCTAAAATATCAGTGTTTCAATGCTACAGTGCAGTATCTAGGAAGAAAGAACTCAGAATATTCTTTTGTATAGTGAATCAGTTTCAGGAATTTATATAAGATAAACAAATATGTTTATACCTAGTCTCATAAAAGAAAAGTTTAACAGGATAAAGAATAGGTCAAAAGGTGAAATTAGGGAATTCTCTGGCAGTCAGTGTTTACGACTCTGTGCTTTCACTGCCAAGGGCCCAGGTTAACTCCTTGGATGAAGAGCTAAGATCCTGCAAGTCTCATAGCATGGCCAATAAAAAGGAGGAGTGGGGTTAGCCAATATTTACTGCTCCTCCTCCATTGTTTCCTCTTGCACTAATATTTATTTAATACTCCCATTTACTGTGCTCAGTGCTATGCCAAGAAAGAATAACAGATGTATTTCTTGTCCTTGCAGAACTCACATCCTAAAATAGGTATCATTGAAGTGAGAAAAAGGGTAAAAAAATAGACTTAAAATATGCAGAGAATAAATGACTATTTCAAAGTATATGTACTTTTACCAATATGTGCTTGTTGGAATCTGGTGGTAAAAGGTTCATCTTTATCAAGTCTAAACTTATGGCTTGAACAATGACTTCTACCTTGTTCACCTTCATATGACTTTTAAGAGGAATCTTGTCTGGAAACAGATAGTGTCTTTATTCTTATACCACTTATGTTTATTTACACCTACTCCTCCTCATTCCTTCCCTTCTCCTTCTCCTTCTCATCTCCCCTCTCTTTCCTGTCCCGTATGCACACACACACACACACACACAAACACACACACACAGTATTTCCTCCAATTTAGCTACTTCATGTAGAGTGAGTCCCACAGACTCCTTTGAACCAGGTTTCCCAAAATTCGTCTCAACTTTTTCTTAAAATTGCTCTCAAATCTTTCTTCTTGAGAAGGAAATCAAAGGATTCTTGAGAAATAATAATAATGGTAGATCAAGCACAGCTTTTTCCCACCAAGGCTTTGAATCTCTGGTATACGGACTATAAGTAATTTTTGCTGGAGTAAGTTGTGCATATTCTTAAACTTCTGTCCTCATAGTTGGAAAGGTCATGAGAACTATAAAGGAAGAGTTGGAAATTTTCTTGGAGAACTGAAATGGGAAGAGATAAGTTTTAGAAATATTCTAACAGTATTTGAGAATATGTGGAGTGTTCTAAGGAGTAAATATAACAGAGAAAAGAGCTAGTGGAATAAGCAGTATGGATATATCTTTATATTCTAATTTGTAACTCTGGATGAAGGATTAGACAGTAAAGAAGAGAGACAGCAAAAGAAGAATTTTATTGAGTGGTTTGATAGTTGAAGTGATGGATCACTAACACTACTCCTGACAAAACACATAAACACCCACTTTTCTTTCTTTGTAAAATGTGGCTAAATGCACTCCCCTACTGAGTGAATGTCAAAAATAACAAACAATAAAAATCATTGAAAAGTTACCATAAAAAATCCCTTAAATAAAAGCTTAAAAATCCCTTAAACAGAAGCTTTTCTCCAGAATTTTTTTCTAAGCTTTATTCAACTTTTCTATAAATTTATTTTAATATGCCATTTTTTATTCTAGTAGAGTACATCTATCCCATTGGGAGATCTAAAAGAATTTTTTCCTTTGTCAACTGAAACATGTAATTATAATAGTGTTCATTGTAAAGTAACATAAGTTTTGTACTTTTTTCTTTAAAAAAATCATATACTAGAGCAAGACTGGTGATGACAATGACAGTAAATAAAAAAATGATAATGGGGATATGCTAAATCAGATGAGCCACAATATTTAATATAAACCAAACCTTTTAAAATTCCTTTTACATTACAACACCCAAGACATGGAAGCAATCTAAAAGTCCATCAACAGAGGAATGGATAGAGAAGACGTAGTACATATATACAATGGAATATTACTCAGCCATAAAAGGAACAAAATTGTGCCATGCAGAGGGATTGATGGACCTAGAGACTTTCATAGAGAGTGAAGTAAGTCAGAAAGAAAAAAAAGCAAATATATTATCACTTATATGTGGAATCTAGAAATATGGAACAGATGAACTTGTTTACTAAGTAGAAACAGAGTTACAGATGTAGAGAACCACAGGCGGAAGGGAGGTGTGGGATGCATTGGGAGATTGGAATCAACATGTATACACTGCTATATATAAAATAGATAACTAATGAGAACTTACTGTATAGCACAGGGAACTCTGCTCAATGCTCTGTGGTGACCGAAATGGGAGGAAATACAAAAATAGGGAACATATGTATCAGTTCAGTTCAGTTCAGTCACTCAGTCATGTCTGACTCTTTGCAATCCCATGGACTGCGTCATGACAGGCCTCCCTGTCCATCACCAACTCCTGGAGTTTACTTAAACTTGTGTCTCTTCAGTCGGTGATGGCATCCAGCCATCTCATCCTCTGTCATCCCCTTCTCCTTTCGCCTTCAATCTTTTCCAGCATCAGAGACTTTTCCAAGGAGTCAGTTCTTAACATCAAGTGGCCAAAGTACTGGAGTTTCAGCTTCAACATCAGTCCTTCCAATGAACACCCAGGACTGATCTCCTTTAGGAGACTGGTTGGATCTCCTTGCAGTCCAAGGGACTCTCAAGAGTCTTCTCCAACACCACAGTTCAAAAGCATCAATTTTTCGGCACTCAGCTTTCTTCACAGTCCAACTCTCACATCCATACATGACGACTGAAAAAGTCATAGCTTTGACTAGACAGACCTTTATTGGCAAAATAATGTCTTTGCTTTTTAATATGCTGTCTAGGTTCATCATAGCTTTTCTTCCAAGGAGCAAGAGTCTTTTAATTTCACGACTGCAGTCACCATCTGCACTGATTTTGAAGCCCCAGAAATAAAGTCTGTCATGATTTCCATTGTTTCCCCATCATTTGCCATGAAGTGATGGGACCAGATGCCATGATCTTAGTTTTCTGAATGTTGAGCTTTAAGCCAACTTTTTCACTCTCCTCTTTCACTTTCATCAAGAGGCTCTTTAGTTCTTCTTCACTTTTTGCCACAAGGGTCATGTCATCTGCATATCCCAGGTTATTGATATTTCTCCCAGCAATCCTGATTCCAGCTTGTGCTTCATCCAATCCAGCGTTTCTCATGATGTACTCTGCATATAAGTTAAATAAGCAGGGTGACAATATACAGGCTTGACGTACTCCTTTCCCAATATGGAACCAGTCTGTTGCTCCATGTCCAGTTCTAACTGTTGCTTCCTGACTTGCATATAGGCTTCTCAAGAGGCAGATCATGCGGTCTGGTGTTTCCATCTCTTTCAGAATTTTCCACAGTTGGTTGTGATCCACACAAAGTCTTTGACATAGTCAATAAAGCAGAAGTAGATGTTTTTCTGGAATTCTCTTGATTTTTCAATGATCCAGTGTATGTTGGCAATTTGATCTCTGGTTCCTCTGTCTTTTCTAAATCCAGCTTGAACATCTGGAAATTCATGGTTCACGTACTGTCGAAGCCTGGCTTGGAGAATTTTGAGCATTACTTTACTAGGGTGTGAGATGAATGCAATTGTGTGGTAGTTTGCACATTCTTTGGCATTGCCTTTCTTTGGGATTGGAATGAAAACTGACCTTTTCCAGTCCTGTGGCCACTGCTGAGTTTTCCAAATTTGCTGGCATATTGAGTGCAGCACTTTCAAAGCTTTGTCTTTTAGGATTTGAAACAGCTCAACTGGAATTCCATCACCTCCACTAATTGATACACTTTGCTGTAAAGCAAAAACTAATACAACATTATAAAGCAACTATACTCCAATAAAATTAATAAAAATAAAATAAAATTCCTTTTACAGAAGCAGATGCATTTAAATCACTATTTAGGTACCCCTACAGTTTACTTTTTATAAGGTATGTTTTAAATCCACTGCTCAATCGCTTCTCGGCCTTTTGGCTAAGATCAAGTGTAAATCCACTGCTCATTTAGTTATGACTCAGTTGGTGTGTATGTGTCAATGAACAAGGTAGATAGGGTTTGAGCCCTTTAAGACATACTAATATTTTCAAACAAGTTAAAAGGGTCTTCCCCTCAGCAGGGGCCCATGTAGAAAAACACTGATTTTATATTGCTTCTGGTGAATGTTAGAGTTTATAAAATTTAGATCTAAATGCTTGATGAGATTTGTATATTCAGTAGAAATAAAACAGTGCAGTTGTGTTCACAGCCTTTTTGGTTTTTGCTTGGGGTTTAAAAAGTGCTTCTAGAAGGGGTGAATGTTTTATTGATTAGCCAACCCAACAATTTTTTACTGTATATAAATAATTGCTAGGTGTTTCAGCAAATTCAAGTTGTAAAAGTGACTGGAGTCAAAATTATTTGGTAAATTACTACCAGTCCTTACTAAACATTTTTCATATTTCAATTAACTTTTTTCCTCCACTAAGTACTAAACAATAAAATAACTGTGCAGTTAGATACCATTTTATCATGCCTGAACATTACTATTTTACAAAGAGTAATAATTTTTGGATGCATAAGCTGTCAGTTAAATAATTTCATTTACCTTTAAATGATATATAAGCCTCTTTAAGACCATCATTAACAAACCTCCTTTAATGATTAGCCAGGAAATGTCTTCATATAATTAGCAATTTTCTTATGCCAAGCAGAACACTTTTATTATAGAGAAGAGGGTGGGAGAGCTTTGAGGAGGACCTCCAAAAGACAAATCTAGGCCAGATAGTCCCAATGGTCACAGAGGATAAATATCTGGAACCATTTAACAAAGCCCCCATGGGGAGTCAGTATCATCATCATTTTGTAAACGATGGAGGTGGATGTCAAACATTCTTCTTTCCTGTGTGTAAATGTGGAACATCTGTGGGAGCAAATGCCTGTGCAGGCTGTGCAAACAAAAATAGAAAGATTTCCATTTTGAAATCTCTTTCTGGAGTGTGGTTGGAGATAAGAAAGAGAAGACCAGATTCTTGTTATGGCATTTAAGATTGGTGTTTACAAAGGATAATCAGGTTTGCCCATTGTTTCAGGATGGTGGTCTTAATTGATAATTTTCTTAAGTTCCCAAGCATAAGATTCACCCATATAGACAGAGACTGGTTGATGTAATGCTTTTGGCAAAGAGGTGGATTATGTTACTCTGCTCGTTTCAAAGTCTCTGTGATGGTCACAGATCAGAAAGTAATTTGGAAAGGATGAATCTAATTCCCCCTTGCTTTCTGCTTAAGTAGTTAGGATTGCTATTCCAGATTAGTTTTTATTGATAAAACTCACATGTTGACTTTTTCCAAGTAATAATTAAAATATTTCAGTTAGATTTGGCTCATAATAATCTTTTTTGGCTATCACAATCTTAGACTAACTTCCCTAATTATACCAAGTTAATTTATACTATCTGACTGAAATAATGGAGGGAAGTAGCAGCTATAGCATTTTAAGTCATTTTGTTTTTTTCCACCTCTCAGATGTTTATTGTAATTTTCAATGGACCAGTGAACACATCACATTTTGAGGCTAGAAATTTTATACATAATAATTGGAATTAAACAAATAGACTACTTGTGTTTGTGGTTGAAGAGAGACATATTTTAAAATTATACTTAAAACATATTTAGAAATACATGTTTACACATATATTTATAAATTATATTTTAAATTACTCTGTAATTGCCAGTTTTGATTGTCTTGTAAGAAAGTCCACTCTGATTCTATGATTCTATTCACTGTATGGGCTTCTCTGGTGGCTCAGATGGTAAAGAATTTGCCTGCAATGTGGGAGACTTGTGTTCAGTCCCTGGGTGGGAAAGATCCCCTGGAGAAGGGAATGGCTACCCACTCCAGTATCCTTGCCTGGAGAATTCCATGGACAGAGGAGCCTGGAGGGCTACAGTCCATGGATTTCCTAATTTGGGACATTCATCAGATAATTATCAGGGCCTTCTTTTGCTCCTGTCAGAGAAGTTATTTTAAAAACACTTTAGGAGAAATGTGCCATATATTGAAAAGTGCATGTTGTGAATGTTATTTAATATGTTCTATTTAGGGGGGAGAATGTGAAAGCCCTAGGTCTCTAACCAGGGTCTCCTGCATTACAGGCAGATTCTTTACCATCTTAGCCACCAGGGAAGCCTTCTATGTGGGAAATGTCATGCCAATCATGTATTTATAAACATATCTCAAAGAAAAGAGGTATATTGTGTCCCAGTTTAATTTAAATGTTACTTAGTATAAAGCAGTAGTATTTTAATCCATTGAAGAAAACCCTTATGGTTGTTGGCAGGGCAGGGAAAAAAGTTTTTTTGAGATTAGGCACCAATTTTTTAAGCTGTGAAAGAATGACACACCACTATTGATATGTTAATGAAAAGGTGATACCATACAAAGTAAAAAGCCTGAGATATTTTGAAAATTTTACTTGGTCTGTTCAACTGGAAAGTTGCTGATAATAGATTATAAAAATTCTTCTAGAACTTCCCTGCAAATGAGATTAGTACTGTCTCACCCCAAACTATCCTGTCAATTCCATATTTAAAAAGTAACTAGCCATATGATATATGTAAAATGCAAAATGGTATTCACTACATTCATTGAAAAGGATTGAGTATTTTTGCTGAATGGAGAGAGGATTGTAAAACCCTTGGGTGACTTTTTCCTGCATGGTTTTATTGTTCTTAATTTTATAACATTTCCCTCCATCTCTGCTTTCTACAGTTTGAGAATGTGAGAGAAATTGTTGTTATAAAGTTTATACATTTTGTTGTGGTTTATGTGTGGTACAGAGTCTAACTCATCAAAAAGTGTATTATGTGGGTCTGATTAGGTCCCTTGCAAACGTCTTTTGGAATACATACCATATATTCTGCGTGCAATCAAGAGTAAGAATAAGGATGAATATAGGGAAAACTGAGGTGGTACCCTTGATTATGCTTACAGAATTCCAGAATTGAAATGAAACATGGTTTCATAATTACCATTTATTTTAGCTTCATGTCAGCCTCTAACTGAATCCCTTTTTACAAAAAAAACAATCATACAGATAAAAAAAACTTTAAAAATACGATTAGATGTTATGAAGGTTATGAAACAAAGTAAGCTGGGATTTCTGTTCTTAAGAGTCTAATGATTTAACATGGGAGATAAGATATGTAAATAACCATAAAACAGAGAGATGACAGGTGAAATGAAAGGAATCACTTGGATAATTTAGTGAAGAGGAAAATTCCTTCAGAGAAGGCCTGGTGAGGAAAACAGCAGCTGAATTTGGGGAATGAGTCTGGTAGAAATAATCAGTAGATGAGAAAGCATGGATGTTCATAGTGCATAAAATTACTAATAATGAGAGAGTGATCATAACATTAAATTATTGGGATTGGGGAGCTGCAGCTGCTGCTGGAACAGAACAGGGGAGACCTGGGGGCTGTGATTCTGTTCATTTTCAGCTCTTCCACGTTTGCCTTTTCATATTTCAATAGCCAACTCTGTGAATGTTGTGAATATTGAGGGCGGCTAAGGGACTCCTTGCAATTTATTTTCTCTTTTTGCTATTCCATTTTTAATGAACAGACTAACACATTGGGGAGGTTCATTTTCTAACAATGTTCGTTTCACACATAGAACCAAATTCCAAGGCAGTATCTGAAGCTGAATCCTCAATTTAGAGCACTGGAGGGCTGTGCAGATGATGACAGAAAAGTGATCTTTCAGAAGAGGCACAATGGGGCCAAGCTGACACCAGAAGAATTTTGGGTCCTTAGAGATCTTCATGCCATTTTCTGCTAAAGGAATAATGTCAACCTCAAGTCCTGGGTAGATGCCAACAAGGATAATTGCTCGTGGAAAAATTAACTTGGATAAGTTGAAAACTACCCTTTGCCCAAATATTAAACAATCTAGAAACTCTCATTTTTTCATCCAATTTTTTATTGTTATTGTTTCTAGGCAGCCTGATTATGGCTCAAGGCTGTATTTTTCATATTCACTTGCTGGACATGAGATAAATAGAAAAAGTTTAGACAAGTGAGTTAAATTGTGGGTAGACTATTTCAAAGATGTAAGTATTGGGGTGAACTGCATTCCTGGTCCTTTTAAGGCAGTCATTAACAAGCGCATTGTGACCACCACAGGTGAACTTTATCTCATTAATTTTAATTGGGGAAAGTCATCTTTACTTCCTTTTCCTAAAGCCCACACTTCACTTTATGGTTTAATTATGTTATTAGTGCACCTCACCAAAAGAAGCAGTTCATCTCTTCTTGATCTCATAATAAGCGTCTTGCAACAGTTCATCCGAAACTTCCCCACTGTTTCCGAGACCTCATTTCTCCACACTCCTCATTCTCAACAAATGAGCTCACTCATATTTTACAGAGGAGCTAAAGGTCACTTAGCATAGACTCCCTTACCTGTTCTCTTCTCTGGCTTGATTTCTACACCTATCATGTCACTTTCCTTAATCAATTCTCAGAGAAAGAGGTCTTCCTTTCATTTCACTGAGTCTGGTCCCCTTGCTTCTCTAAGTGTGTCCTGAAGAACAGAAGCATCAGCATCACCTGAGAGCTTGTTAAAAATGCAGACTCTTGTGACCCATGTTGGACCAAAGAATCAAATCTGGAGGCCTAGGTAATTTGCACACATTCACATTTGATTTTAGATCCTTGTCAGTCCTACATTCCCCATGACTATTTTCCTTCATTTACTTCTATTGTAAAACGTCATTTTAATATATCTCCATTTCTCTTCACTTTTTAAGTGCTTATAAGGAGCTTCTCTTTTTCCTGTCTTGTCAAGTCCTTCTCTTTCCACCACTTCTCACTCAAATTACATTTTGTGAAATTCTAGCTCATTCTTACCCATTGTCTTGGTTCTTACCCAATGTTCTAGCATCCTTTCATAACAACTCCTGACACTTCACGTCCAAACATACCCTTGAAAGTGACCACTGATCTCCAGTTCCCTAATCCAACAATCTAGTCTTAGTCTTCCTACCTTTAAATTTTTATAGAATTTGGCATTGCTTGGTGGCTTCTTGAAATTTTCTCCTCTTGCTCTCATGACACTAGGCTTTCTCCCAAGTTTTAGGGCATGGTGTTGTCTTTTCTTTCCTGTTGTTATCTGTGGTCAAGGGACTGGCATGGAAGGATACTTGGCTATAAAAGCTATCTATTTTAGAATTAGGGTGCCATTATTGCAGTGTTCAAGGGTAAATAAAAGTGAAATCCAGAACTTGAAAACATATTTGTTCAAAACAAAAGGGAAGGAGACTTATGGGAAAATCCTGGGACTATAAGTGCTACAGTCCCTATTAGATTTTTCCAGATGCCATCTTCTAAGACAGGCAAAAAATGAGCTGAACAGCTTTTAGACTTTTTTCTCATGATTTGGGGATTTTTGGTATCTTAGTTATTCCTTTGCTGGAAAGTTTTTGGCTGAATTCTCCCTTCTCCCCCAGTTTGGTGGAATAAATTTAGGAGTCAGAAAAAATTTCACTAATACAGAAATTTAGCAAGAAAAAAATGGTCCATATTCTACCCCCCCAGAGATAATTACAGTTAGTGCTTCGAGATTCATCTTTCTAAATTTTAATTCATTCAAAGAGATCGATAATGTGTGTGCATGTGCATATATGCATTCACATATATAAGTATGTATATATGTATAAACTTCAGCATTTTTTTTACCATTTTGTCTATCAAAAAAATGAAAACTTTTACTTATATAGTATAGCTCAAGTGCCTATGTAAAACCATCTATGTCTACATCTTTTTAATTACTCAATATTATTCTGATGAGTGGCTATGGCATAAATTATTTGAATAATTGTTTATCATTCTTTGCAATGTTTTGCTCTTTTAAACAATGTTTAAATGAGCATTAATGTGCTTATTAATGTACCTCATGGACTGTAACCTGCCAGGCTTCTCTGTCCATGGAATTCTCAAGGCAAGAATACTGGAGTGGATTGCCATTCCCTTCTCCAGGGGAACTTCCCAACCTGGGGATTGAACCCAGGTCTCCTGCCTAGTCTGCATCACAGATAGATTTCTTTACCCTTTGTTCTACAGGGAAGTCCTAGCCAAAAAGTGAAAGTTCCTCAATTGTGTCCGATTCTTTGCAGTTCCATGGACTATACAGTTCATGAAATTCTCTGAGCCAGAATACTGTAGTGAGTAGCCTTTCCCTTCTCCAGGGAATCCTGAACCCAGGGATCAAACCCAGGTCTCCCACATTGCAGGCAGATTCCTTACCAACTAAGCCACAAGGGAAGCCCAAGAATACTGGAGTGGGTAGCCTATCCCTTCTCCAGGGGACTTCCCCACCCAGGAATCAAATCAGGGTCTCCTGCATTGCAGGCAGATTCTTTACCAACTGAGCTATCAGGGAAGCCCAATGTGTTGATACCTTTATTCATTTATCATATTGTTTTATTATAAATTCCCAAAAGTGGAATTTTTATGTCAAGGACTATGTATTTTTCAACTGTAGATATATATTGCCAAATCGCCCACTAACTTAAAGGTCATTCACAATGTACCTGAGTGTCATTTCTCCTGATATTCACCATGATTTGCAGGGCCAGAATTAAGGTCATATAAATGCAGGGTTGGATCCTGCCTTTATTTAAAACTTTTATATTTTCTTCATCATGGATGTTTTGGATTAATTTTCACCAAAATATTATTTATTTTTATTATTAGGGTCTGACATTAAAAGAAAAAAATTCCAGTTTTTAAATAATTGTTAGTTGTTACTTTATTTTGCATTTTTAAAAATTTCTAGTAAGTGTAAGCAATTTTACATATTTACTGAAAATTTATGTTTCTTCCTCTAGATTGTGTTCTTTGTTCTTTGAAAACTTTTATATGAGACACTGTCTTTTGCATTTGAATTTGTAAAAGCTCTTTCTCTCTTTATCATGTACATTGGAATAATTTCCCCAGTTTTTTTTTTTTTCTTTCAATACTTTGGGGAATGATATTTTTCTACACAGACATTTAAAAAAAAAAACTGTAGTTATGATGTGGTGAATGTTTTGAAATGCACCCTTAAAATCCATTATAGCAGAAAAAGAGGGAGAGGAGAAGGCGGGAAAGGAGACACAGAGTGGAGACAGGCATTAGAGGGGAGTTTCCCACCACTGTAAAGAACTTGTTAAAAGAGAAAAGACTTCTGGTCTCGCAGCTGCTCCTGGCAGGGCTCTGGGAGGTGGTGAAACCCCAGAGAAGGTTGCATCACTTCCAGGCAGAGGTGGCTGGTTCCCTAAGTTTCCATGTGACACAGAAACTACAGACAGCTACCTGACCAAGGACCGACCATGGACTTGGACACTGAGAATGACAGCATGAGAAACTCCCTGGAAATTAATAGAACTGGCATTTGTGTCCTGTTATCCCTTCCCACTCCACCGTCAACTGGCCTGCTTTTCTCCCTACCACATAATGCTCTCTGATTTCATGCAACTTGAGGGAGAGAAGATGGCATCAACTAGATCAAGGTTGGGATTCACTGACAACCTATTAGAAGATTGAAATTAGAAAACAAAGTCTTGACTGCATACTAAAGTTCGGGGTCTGAGTTTCATGCTTGCTAAATGATTATATTTTAAAATATTTTCTTAAATATATTTTTGATTTTGAGATAGTGCTAAGAATATGCTTTACCATCCAAGAATGTATTTTCTTGGCCTGTAAATTTTTCTAGTACATCAATGGTTTTATTTTAAAATCTTTAATTCATTTCCAGTTAATTTTGTTGTTCTGTATATAGTAGGAATTTAATTTTATAATCATTTCCAAAATGATTAGCCAGTTTAATTATTATGTCAAACATATATAAAATTCCCAATGGCATAAACTGAACATCTTGGGAATACAAAGCCAGCGGTTGTTCCTTTTTTCCATTCCTTACAATCTTTGGCCAATCTCTTTCACTAATTTCTTTTGGCTTTATTTCTTTCACTTTATCCCACTCTGCATCAAAAGTGAGCTTCCTAAAACGAATCTGCCCATGCTATAATGCTGCTGCTGCAGCTGCTAAGTCGCTTCAGTCGTGTCCGACTCTGTGCGACCCCATAGACGGCAGCCCACCAGGCTCCCCCATCCCTGGGATTCTCCAGGCAAGAATACTGGAATGGTTGCCATTTCCTTCTCCAATGCATGAAAGTGAAAAGTGAAAGTGAAGTTGCTCAGTCGTGTCTGACTCTTAGCGACACCATGAACTGCAGCCTACCAGGCTCCTCCGTCCATGGGATTTTCCGGGCAAGAGTACTGGAGTGGGGTGCCATTGCCTTCTCCCCATGCCATAATAGTTGCTGACAAATATTTGAAGGGCTATGTTATGTAAGAGGAATCTGCCCTGTCAAGCAGAGCCAGGACTCCTGGCAGGAAAATTTGGCACAAATTTAAATCGTCAAACACTGAAATGTCTTTAGTATAAGGAAGTGGGCTTCTTGCTTGGGTTCTCTGTGAAAATATTTCAACCTGGAGCACTCATCAGACATGCCATGGAAGAGATTCCTTCATAGGCAGAATATTAGAATCTTGATTTCAAGATTCTACAATAGTGCTAAGTGTGTGGAGTTCCATAGAACCAGAACTTAAAATGCAACAAACTAGGGGAAAAATCACAATTGCTAAGGCATCTCCTGTTTAAACATATACACGTTTTCTATAAAGTGTTACTTGTTCTATTAAATGCTATTTTTATTAACGGTTTTATAATGATGAAATTGAATTTTCTAAATTTCTAATGTATTTTTGTAACCATAATTTTCCATTGCTATTGGTAAATGGTATTGCAAAATGATATTCTTATGAAATGTTAATGTATATTCTTATGTCTCTGTTTTAGTTATCTAATTAATTACAATGGCTTAAGTATGTGGAAACATATGAGACAGGATTTTATCTTAACTCATTAAAATGATTTCTTTCTATTAATGTGGGGTAACGTTATTGAACTGTAGTTTGGTAAAAAAAAAAAATGTGGGGAAAAGAAATTTCTTATACTTTTTAGCAATATCCATCAGCTCAACACTGATTATCATAAGAAATGGGAGCAAAGAGAGGATCTGAACTTCATGGTTCAAAGATTTGGTCTCTGAACCACAATCTAGTTAAGAGCAGAGCCTCAGGGTTACTACTATATTAGGACTAAGGTCACAGAAGGGAATCAAGTGCCTTGATTGATTATTATTAAATGTTTCCCTTCAGGAACATCACATTAATTTTTCATTTCAGGAAGAAAATTACTTTTGCAGTTAGAATAGGGCACTAACTAGGTTCCTCCAAAATCTGGACATTTGCCAGTTGCCTTGAGATGTTCTTGACAGATAATTTCCTTTCCTGTCCTCCACATATGTGCTATGTTCTAATTGTCTAGTAGACAATTGTCTAATTTGGTGCTAAATAAATTTCCACAGATACCATTTGGAATACCTATATGATCTGACTGCTAATTCACATGGGACCATTTCCCTGGATAAAGACTTTAAATATATGGTGCCTTTGTATTTCTTTGTATTTGCCTTAAATATACTTGTAGTTCAGTTCAGTCGCTCAGTCATATCTGACTCTTTGGAACCCCATGAACCGCAGCACGCCAGGCCTCCCTGTCCATCACCAACTCCCGAAGTTTACTCAAACCCATGTCCATGGAGTCAGTTATTCCATCCAACCATCTCGTCCTCTAACATGCCCCTCTCCTCCTGCCTTCAATCTTTCCCAGCATCAGAGTCTTTTCCAATGAGTCAATTCTTCACATCAGGTGGCCTAAGTATTGGAGTTTCGGCTTCAAATTCAGTCCTTCCAATGAACACCCAGGACTGATCTCCGTTAGGATGGACTGGTTGGATCTCCTTGCAGTCCAAGGGACTCTCAGGAGTCTTTTCCAATACCACAGTTCAAAAGCATCAATTCTTCAGCACTCAACTTTCTTTATAGTCCAACTCTCACATCCATAAATGACTACTGGAGAAACCATAGCCTTGACTAAATGGACCTTTGTTGACAAAGTAATGTCTCTCATTTTTAATGTGCTGTCTAGGTTGGTCATAACTTTCCTTCCAAGGAGTAAGCGTCTTTTAATTTCATGGCTGCAATCAACATCTGCAGTGATTTTGGAGCCCAAAAAACTAACGTCTGACACTGTTTCCACTATTTCCCCATCTATTTGCCATGAAGTGATGGGACCAGATTCCATGATCTGTTTTCTGAATGTTGAGCTTTAAGCCAACTTTTTCACTCTCCTCTTTCACATTCATCAAGAGGCTCTTTTGTTCTTCACTTTATGCCATAAGGATGGTGCCATCTGCATATCTAAGGTTATTGACATTTCTCCCTGCAATCTTGATTCCAGCTTGTGCTTCTTCCAGCCCAGCGTTTCTTATGATATACTCTGCATATACATTAAATAAGCAGGGTGACAATATACAGCCTTGACATACTCCTTTTCCTATTTGGAACCAGTCTGTTGTTCCATGTCCAGTTCTAACTGTTGCTTCCTGACCTGCATACAGGTTTCTCAAGAGGCAAGTCAGGTGGTCTGGTATTGCCATCTCTTTCAGAATTTTCCACAGTTTATTGTGATCCACACAGTGAAAGGCTTTGGCATAGTCAATAGAGCAGAAACAGATGTTTTTCTGGAAATCTCTTGCTTTTTTTATGATCCAGTGGCTGTTGGCAATTTGATCTCTGGTTCCTCCGCCTTTTCTAAAACCAGCTTGAACATCTGGAAGTTCATGTTTCACATATTGCTGAAGCCTGGCTTGGAGAATTTTGAGCATTACTTTACTAGCGTGTGAGATGAGTGCAATTGTGCAGTAGTCTGAGCCTTCTTTTGCATTGCCTTTCTTTGGGATAGGAATGAAAACTGACTTTTTCCTGTCCTGTGGCCACTGCTGAGTTTTCCAAATTTGCAGACATATTGAGTGCAGCACTTTCACAGCACCATCTTTCAGGATTTGAAAAAGCTCAGGAGGAATTCCATTACCTCCACTAGCTTTGTTCATAGTGATGCTTCCTAAGGCCCGCTTGACTTCACTCACATTCCAGGATGTCTGGCTCTAGGTGAGTGATCACACCATTGTGATTATCTGGGTCATGAAGATCTTTTTTGTACAGTTCTTCTGTGTATTCTTGCCACCTCTCCTTAGTATCCTCTGCTTCTGTTAGGTCCATAGTATTTCTGTCCTTTATCGAGCCCATGTTTGCATGAAGTGTTCCCTTGGTATTTCTCATTTACTTGAAGAGATCTCTAGTCTTTCCCATTCTATTGTTTTCCTCTATTTCTTCATACTGATTGCTGAGGAAGGCTTTCTTATCTCTCCTTGCTATTCAGTGGAACTCTGCATTCAAATGGGAATATCTTTCCTTTTCTCCTTTGCTTTTCACTTCTCTTCTTTTTACAGCTATTTGTAAGGCCTCCTCAGACAGTCATTTTCCTTTTTTGCATTTCTTTTTCTTGGAGATGGTCTTGATCACTACCTCCTGTATAATGTCTTGAACCTCCATCCATAGTTCATCAGACACCCTGTCTTTCAGATCTAGTCCCTTCTCACTTCCCCCTTCTCACTTCCACTGTATAATCATAATGGATTTGACTTAGGTCATAATTGAATGGTCTAGTCGTTTTCCCCACTTTCTTCAGTTTAAGTCTGAATTTGGCAATAAGGATTTCATGATTTGAGCCACAGTCAGCTCCCAGTCTTGTTTTTGCTGACTGTATAGAGCTTCTCCATCTTTGGCTGCAAGGAATAGAATCAATCTGATATCGGTGTTGGCCATCTGGTGATGTCCATGTGTAGAGTCTTCTCTTTTGTTGTTGGAAGAGGGTGTTTGCTATGACCAGTGGGTTCTCTTTGCAAAACTCTATTAGCCTTTACCCTGCTTCATTCTGTACTCCACGGCCAAATTTGCCTGTTACTCCAGGTGTTTCTTGACTTTCTACTTTTGCATTCCTGTCCCCTATAATGAAAAGGACATCTTTTTGGGGTGTTAGTTCTAAAAGGTCTTGTAGGTCTTCATAGAACCATTCAACTTCAGCTTCTTCAGCGTTACTGGTTGGGGCATAGGCTTGGATAACCGTGATATTGAATGGTTTGCCTTGGAAATGAACAGAGATCATTCTGTCATTTTTGAGATTTCATCCAAGTACTGCATTTTGGACACTTTTGTTGACTATGATGGCTACTCCATTTCTTGTAAGGGATTCCTGCCCACAGTAGTAGATATAATGGTCATCTGAGTTAAATTCACCCAGTCCAGTCCATTTTAGTTCACTGATTCCTAGAATGTCAATGTTCACTCTTGCCATCTCCTGTTTAACCACTTCCAATTTACCTTGATTCATGGACCTAACATTCCAGCTTCTTATGCAATATTGCTCTTTACAGCATCGGACCTTGCTTCTATCATCAGTCACATCCTCAGCAGGGTGTTGCTTTTGCTTTGGCTTCATCCCTTCATTCTTTCTAGAGTTATTTCTCCACTGATCTCTATTAGCATATTGGGCACCTACCAACCTGGAGAGTTCATCTTTCAGTATCCTATCTTTTTACATTTTCATGCTGTTCATTGGGTTCTCAAGGCAAGAATACTGAAATGGTTTGCATTCTCTTCTCCAGTGGACCACATTCTGTCAGACCTCTACACCATGACCCAACCCCACACGGCCCCACATGGCATGGCTTAGATTCATTGTGTTAGACAAGGCTGTGGTCCATGTGATCAAATTGGCTAGTTTCCTGTGATTGTGGTTTCAGTCTGTCTGCCCTCTGATGCCCTCTCTCAGCGCCTACCATCTTACTTGGGTTTCTCTTACCTTGGACATGGGGTATCTCTTTATGGCGGCTCCAGCAAAGTGCAGCCACTGCTCCTTCCCTTGCTCCCAGCTGGTCCTGTGCTGCATAGCAGCAGTAATGTTTTTAGTACCATTACTCTATTTTTGATGTATAAGATTAAAAATGTGATAGTGCTTAGCAAATAGAGGAAGGGCATGTAAAAAACTAATAGCTCATCCAATCTGCAGATGATTGAATGTCTACATATTGCTGTTGTTCAGTTGATACGTCAAGTAGTGTCCAACTTTTTGCAACCCCATTAACTGCAGCATTCCACGCTTCCCTATCCTTCACTGTCTTCCAGAGTTTGCTCAAACTCATGTCCATTGAGTCAGTGATGCCATCCAACCATCTCATCCTCTGTTGTCCCTTTCCCTTTTTACCTTCATCAAGGTCTTCCTATGAGTCACTTCTTCATATAAGGTGCCCAAAGTATGGGAAAGTGAAGAGGAACTAAAAAGCCTCTTGATGAAAGTAAAAGAGGAGAGTGAAAAAGTTGGCTTAAAACTTAACATTCAGAAAACTAAGATCATGGCATCTGGTCCCATCACCTCATGGGAAATGGATGGGGAGACAGTGGAAACAGTGTCAGACTTTATTTTGGGGGGCTCCAAAATCACTGCAGATGGTGACTGCAGCCATGAAATTAAAAGATGCTTACTCCTCGGAAGGAAAGTTATGATCAACCTAGACATCATATTAAAAAACAGAAACATTACTTTGCCAACAAAGGTCCGTCTGGTCAAGGCTATGGTTTTTCCAGTGGTCATGTATGGATGTGAGAGTTGGACAGTGAAGAAAGTTGAGCGCCAAAAAATTGATGCTTTTGAACTATGGTGTTGGAGAAGACTTTTGAGAGTCCCTTGGACTGCAAGGAGATCCAACCAGTCCATCCTAAAGGAGATAAGTTCTGGGTGTTCATTGGAAGGACTGATGCTGAAGCTTAAACTCCAGTACTTTGGCCACCTGATGCGAAGAGTTGATTCATTGGGAAAGACCCTGATGCTGGGAGGGAGTGGGGGCAGGAGGAGAAGGGGATGACAGAAGATGAGATGGCTGGATGGCATCACTGACTCGATGGGCATGAGTTTGAGTAAACTCTGGGAGTTGGTGATGGACAGGGAGGCCTGGCATACTGCGATTCATGGGGTTGCAAAGAGTTGGACACGACTGAGCGACTGAACTGAACTGAGTTGAACTGAAAGTATTGGAGCTTCAGCTTCAGCAACCATCCTTCTAATAAATATTTAGGGTTGATTTACTTTAGGACTGACTAGTTTGATCTTCTTGCAGTCCAAGGGACTCACAAGAGTCTTTTCCAGCACCACAATTTGAAAGCACAGTCTAAAACATAAAGATATTGAAACTCCATAATAAGCTTTTAAGATGCTTAGAACTGTTACACAAGGCTGGACATAGTGTAATGTCTCAAAAATAATTTGAATTCCATTTTGATGAATTAAATGGAATGAAATATCTGTTTGTTAGTTTGTTGGTTTGTTTGCTGAGACCAGTGCAGTATCATATACTGGAAGAAAAGGAGCCTGGAAGTTGCTTCTTTGAAGAAGTCACAGTTTCAAATCCTTATCCCCTTACATAATGAATAACCTTGGGAAGAATCATAAAACAGGTATAATATACTCTGTCTATCTAGGCTATTGTGATCATAAATAAGTAGGTAAACCATCTAATATGTTAGAAAGCATCAGTTCTTCAGCATTCAGTCTTCTTTATGGTCCAAGTCTCACATCTACATAAGACTACTGGAAAAACCTTTGACAATAAGAATCTGTGTTGGCAAAGTTATTTCTCTGCTTTTTAATATGCTGTCTAGGTTTGTCATAGCTTTTCTTCCAAGGAGCAAGTGTCTTTTAATTTCATGGCAGTCACCATCCACAGTGATTTTGGAGCTCAATAAAGGAAAATCTGTCACTGCTTCCACTTTTTCCCCGTCTGTTTGCCATGAACTGATGGGATCAAATGCCATTATCTTAGTTTTTTGAATGTTGAGTTTTAAGTCGGCTTTTTCACTCTCCTCATTAACCCTCATCGGAGACTCTTTAGTTCCTCTTCACTTTCTGCCATTAGAGTGGTATCATCTGCATATCTCAGATTGTTGATATTTCTCCCTACAGTTTTGATTCCAGTTTGTGATTCCTCCAGCCTGGCATTTCACATGGTGTACTCAGCATACAAGTTAACAAGCAAAGTAACAATATACAGCCTTGATGTACTCCTTTCCCAATTTTGAACCAGTCTATTGTCCCATGTCCAGTTCTAACTGTTGCTTCTTGACTCACATACAGATTTTTCAAAAGGCAGGTAAAGTGGTCTGGTATTCCCATCTCCTTAAGAATTTTCCACAGTTTGTTGTGATCCACACATTCAAAAGCTTTAGTTAATCAATGAAACAGAAATTGATGGTTTTTTTGGAATTCCCTTGCCCTATCTATGATCCAACATATGTTGGCAATTTGATCTCTAACTCCTCTGCCTTTTCTAAATCCAGCTTGTACGTCTGAAAGTTCTAAGTTCACATACTGCTGAAGCCTAGTTTGAAGGATTTTGAGCATTCCCTTGCTAGCATATCATACTATACACATAATTCCCTCAAAATTTCATCTCTCAAGGATAACATATTTATTTGTATTGTGTGAAAATTACATGTATATTGTGCAAGGGAGGATTAAAATTTATCAGAACATTACAGGCTTTGAAAATTTTACTTTACTTGCCAATATATGCATACACTTGTTTTGATATTAATTGAGACTGTTTCCAAAAATACTGTAATTTTTGTACCACTATATATATGGTCCAAGTTGTTAATTCCTTCACTCTTTCAACTTCCCAAATGTTACTTTTTTGTGAGATTAAAATCCAGCTCCTCAGAATTATCTGGATAGGACCTAAACTCAAAAAATTGTATTTTTTCTTCTAACACTTGTGTCATAGATAATTCAAACAACACTTGTCAGAAGATGGGATTGTGTTTCCATTCAGTCTCTGCTTTTTGAAGGTAGAAAATGTTTTAAAATTCATCTTGCTCAACCCCAATCCAAAAAATGAAGCACTTATTGAGTGTATTTCAGTTGTAATGTGCCAACTATTTCTTTGTGGCAAATCACTGAAAAAGTCTATGACTTCAAACAACCATCACTGATTATTTATCATGATTCTGTGACTTGACTGGGAGAGTCTTCTTCTGGCGTTCTCAGATGGGGTGACTGAATCTCTCTTCATCTTCTAGGAAGTAGAATCCTGGGCTGCTTCATAGGTTTGGCTTCTTCATGTAGCAGCTGAATTCAGAAGGTGAAATTTGAAGAAGCGAGGCCTGTGGATGCCTTGGCTTGGCATTCACACAGTGTCACTTTTCCTACATTCTATTATCCAAAGAAAGTCACAAGGCCAGCTTAAATTCAAGAAAATAAAGAAGTAGACAACAATTCTTGATTGGAAAGTGATGATGTCACTTCCTAGGATGAGGGAAATTAAGGACCTTATTTTGTAGTCTACCACCTCTAGGGCATAAGGAAGGGACTATGGCTGAAATCTAGTCAATTGCCATAATTAAGTCAAAATTTCAGTAAACTACAAAATATATGTGGCTTATCACTCAGTTCAGTCACTCAGTTGTGTCTGACTCTTTGTGACCCATGGACTGCAGCATGCCAGGCCTCCCTGTCCATTACCAATTCCTGGAGTTTGCTCAAATTCATGTCCATTGAGTTGGTGATGCCATCCAACCATCTCATCCTCTCTTGTCCCCTTCTCCTCCTGCCTTCAATGTTTCCCAGCATCAGGGTCTTTTCCAATGAGGCAGTTCTTCACATCAGGTGGCCAAAATATTGGAGCTTCAGCTTCAGCATCAGTCCTTCCAATGAATATTAAGGACTCGTGTCCTTTAGGATGGACTGGTTGGATCTCCTTGCAGTCCAAGGGACGCTCAAGAGTCTTCTCCAATACCACAGTTCAAAAGCATCAATTCTTCAGCACTCAGCTTTCTTTATAGCCCAACTCTCACATCCTTACATGACTACAGGAAAAACCATAGCTTTGACTAGACAGACCTTTGTTGGCAAAGTAATGTCTCTGCTTTTTAATATGCTGTCTAGGTTGGTCACAGTATTTCTTTCAAGGAGCAAGCATCTTTTAATTTCATGGCTGTAGTCACCATCTGCAGTAATTTTGGAGCTCAAGAAAATAAAGTCTGTCGTGATTTCCACTGTTTCCCCATCTATTTGCCATGAAGTGATGGGACCCAATGCCATGATTTTAGTTTTTTGAATGCTAAGTTTTAAGTCAGCTTTTTCACTCTCCTCTTTCACTTTCATCAAGAGGCTCTTTAGTTCCTCTTCATTTTCTGCCATAAGGGTCGTGTCATCTATATATCTGAGGTTACTGATATTTCTCCCAGAAATCTTGATTCCAGCTTGTGCTTCATCCAACCTGGCATTTCACATGATGTACTCTGCATATAAGTTATATAAGCAGAGTGACAATATACAGCCTTGACATACTCCTTTCCTGATTTGGAATCAGTCTGTTGTTCCATGTCTGGTTCTAAATACATACACATTTCTTAGGAGGCAGGTTAGGTGGCCTGGTATACCCATCTCTTGAAGAATTTTCCACAGTTCAGTGTAACCTACACAGTCAAAGGCTTTGGCATAGTTAATATAGCAGAAGTAGATGTTTTTCTGGAACTCTCTTGCTTTTTCTATGAAACAAGGGATGTTGGCAATTTGATCTCTGGTTCCTCTGCCTTTTCCAAATCCAGCTTGAATATCTGGAAGTTCATGGTTCACGTACTGTTGAAGACTGGCTTGGATAATTTTGAGCAACACTTTACTAGGATGTGAGATGAGTGCAATTGTGTGGTAGTTTGCACATTTTTTGACATTGCTCTTCTTTGGGATTGGAATGAAAACTGACCTTTTCCAGTCCTGTGGCCACTGCTCAGTTTTCCAAGTTGCTGGCATGGTGAGTGCAGCACTTTCGCAGCATCATCTTTTAGGACTTGAAATAACTCAGGAGGAATTCCATCACCTCCACTAGCTTTGTTCCTAGTGATGCTTCCTAAAGTCCACTTGTCTTTGCATTCCAGAAAGTCTGGCTCTAGGTTATTAATCACACCATCATGGTTATTTGGGTCATGAAGATCTTTTTTGTACAGTTCTTTTATGTATTCTTGCCACCTCTTCTTAATATCTTCTACTTCTATTAGGTCCATAACATTTCTGTCCTTTCCTGTGCACATCTTTTCATGAAATGCTCCCTTGCTATCTCTAATTTTCTTGAAGAGATCTCTAGTCTTTCCCATTCTATTGTTTTCCTTTATTTCTTTGTATTGGTCACTGTGGAAGGCTTTCTTACCTCTCCTTGCTCATCTTTGGAACTCTGCATTCAAATGGGTATATCTTTCCTTTTCTCCTTTGCCTTTCACTTCTCTTCTTTTCTCCACTATTTGTACAGCCTCCTCAGACAACCATTTTGCCTTTTTGCCTTTCTTTTTCTTGGGGATGGTCTTGATCCCTGCCTCCTGTACAATGTCACGAACCTCCACGCATAGTTCTTCAGATACTCTGTCTATGAGATCTAATGCCTTGAATCTATTTGTCCCTTCCACTGTATAATAGTAAGGGATTTGATTTAGGTCATACCTGAATGGTCTAGTGATTTTCCCTACTTCTTCAATTTCAGTCTGAATTTTGCAATAAGGAGTTCATGATCTGAGCCATAATCAGCTTCTGGTCTTGTTTTTGCTGACTGTATAGAGGTCCGTCTTTGGCTGCAAAGAATGTAATCCATCTGATTTCGATGTTGACCATCTGGTGATGGCCATCTCTTTTGTTGTTGGATGAGGGTGTTTACTATGACCAGTGTGTTCTCTTGGCAAAATTGCATGTACACTGCTGACTGAATATGTAGCTCATACAATCCATTTAAACAACAGAATTTTAATTGGCAAAATTTGAATGGACATTTCACAAAATAGACGTATAAATGGTCAATAGGACAAGCAAAGATGCTCAACATCATTAAAAATCAGGAAAATGCAAAACACCAGAGTGAGGTAACACACAAAACACACTTTACTCATTGTCTCATTTGTTTAGTCAACTAACATGTATTATTTTCTTAGTGCCATGCATTGAAATAAGTGATACTTTTATAAAGATGCCTCATGCTTCTTGACACTTTTAATAAAGATGAACAAGTTGATAGCAAAACAGAGTAATGACAGTTATAATAAAGAGTACATAAAATTTAGGTAGGACAAAGGAAGAGGTAACCAAACTTTGGGAGACTGGAGGAGAAGGCAGAGTGAGTTCTAGATAGTGTTGAAGAAAGGGTAAGAGTTACATGAAATAATAGGAAAAAGAGATATCCTAAGGGAAAAAAAAAACCCTGCACCAAAGCACATAGGCATGGAGAGCATGGTGGGTTTGGAAAAATATAAGGAGGTTTGACCTTCAAGGGAAAGCAGTGAGGCTGTTTGTGACTGATGGGTGAGTGGATGGCGCACTTGGTCATGAGAGGCTCATGATATCACTCCTGCTCTACCTATGTTTCATTCTTGGTGGACGAGCACAAAAACTCCACAGAGTTCTTCAAATTCTCCCTCCTGTCTTCCCCTCCCCCTAGCAGGAAAAAAAATAATAATAAGTCCTACCTTCCCTTGAGCTTCAGTAATAATTTATTTATATTCTTAGCACATTTTGCCTCATATTTAGGTTCTTTTTCTTCATGAATAATTTTCCCTATTAGACTGACAGCTCTTATTATGGCAGAACCTAAGTCATTGCTTTATTTACTTATTTGGGCTTCCCTGGGGACTTGGTGGTGAAGAATCCAACTGCCAATGCAGAAGATGTGGGTTCAGTCCCTGGGTTGGAAGGATCCACTGGACTAGGAAATGGCAGCCCATTCCAATACTCTTGCCTGGGAAATCCCATGGACAGAGGAGCCTGTGGCTACAGTCCATGGGGTCGCAAAAGGTCAGACACAACGGTGACAGCACACACACTGACAGATTAAAATAAGACCAAATACAGACTATTGACTGCAATTGCCTCATAAGTTCTAGGTGAAAATAAACTCAAATTGTCAAACTTAATCTTCTACATCGTAGGCTTGCTCTAAAACCAAGTGATTTTACATTTTAAAAAAATTTTTTGTTTCTTGTTATGTATTTTTTAAATTTTGAAATATTTATCATTTAAAACATAGATTCCTTTATGCTGTATTTTAACTATTTATCATCTAAAATATAGATTTCTTTATGCTGTGTTTCATTCTAGTCTTACACACTATGATTTGCTCTGAGTACTAGCTCTTTTTCCTGGAATCACTTTCTGGCAGTAATTAATGAAAGATATATTAAATACATTGGCAATATGAGATACAAAATGCTTTTATATGTGGACTAATGATAAGCTCAAAACAGACTCTGGCGATTCTCAGAGGGTGGATTTGGGAATAATGAGGAATCTTTTCTTTTTTTTTAAGCATTTCAAAGAATGCAATGTGGATAGTTTGAAAATTTAGATTTGCATTAACTATTATGTATTAATTATTTTCAGACTAAAATTGCACAGAACAAGGGTTGGCTGATATATGTGAAGATCAAGTGGAAAAAAAAATACAAAAAGGTAAGAAAATGACACTGCAATAATACATAGTGTGTACTGGGCTTACGTGTATTAAGTGAGAACTATCTGCATAATTTAAGAAAGAAAAAAGGTGTGGTTTTTTTTATTCACAAAATTAACAAAGTTCATTAAGCATCTATTTTGTGGGGGATACATGAGGGCTTTCATTATTTAGCTATATTCAGATAAAAACTTTTACCTTCTACTTTATATTACATGTCTAGACAGAGCCCTAGTTTTTACTTAGAATTAAAGGACACTTAAATAATTTATTCCTAGGTGAAAGGATTTATCCTGTAGCTCCTGTCAATCTTTCTCCATCAATCAGGCCAGTCCCTAACTAAATAGATGGGATTTTTCACCAAGCTCTGACGGCCAACAGGCATTGTTAAGTCAAGAATGAAAATTAATTCCGCAGACAATGACCTTCTTCTGAAAATGCTTACATAGTCAAGGTTTGCATTCAATCATTCAAGGAAGATGTATTCTACTTGATTTAAGAGAGGCTTTTCCTTCTATTACTATATTGCTTGCTATTGAACAAGTATTCGTAGGGAAAGTGTTTGTGAGAAGACAGGGTTCTCTGCCTCTTTCTAAAAGATGAGGTTCAGGTCATTTAAAATACAGCTTTCCATTTGTAAAAGAAGATAGTAATGGTCACCTCCTCTCCAACTGCAATGATAATATTCGGTGCATAAAGAACCACAATAATTGGTAATGTATTTCAGTGTCATGATGCAAATGTCGTTAGCATTTTTACAGACAATTTATTATTGATACCTTTATTTCAGTGGCTCCTATGAGGAAGTATCATTATTCCCATTTTATAAGCAAAGAAACTGAGATTTAGTGATGTTAAGTGATTTGGCCAAGCTAGCATTTCAAGTTAGTGCTGGAAATAAGATTTAGAACAGTAGGTTTTAACTTCAAGTCCACAACTCTCTTAATTCTTCCACCTTTCTCTTTCTCTCCTTCTCTCTCTCTCTTTTTTTTTTTTTTTGCCTCTTCTTTACTTTTTTCCAGTTTTATTGAGATATAATTGACAGAGAGCACTGTATAAGCTTAAGATATATAGTATAATAATTTGACTTACATGCATTACAAAATGATTACCACAATAAATTTAGTGAACATCTGTCATGTCATATAGACACAAAATTAAAGAAATAGAAAAAAGTATTTTTTTGCTTGTGATGAGAACTCTTGGGATTTATTCTCTTAACAATTGCTGTATATAACTTACAGCAGTTAATTATACTTATCATGCTGTACTTAAATTAATAACTGGAAGTTTGTACTTTTTGACTGCTTTCATACAATTCCTTCCCCACTTCCGTTTCAGTGGGCCATGGGCAATAGCTGCTGCATCTGGCGCTTCAATCAACACCATCGTGCCAGACCCATGAGGTGTCCCCCTGCCCTCCCAAGCGAGCAGCCCGCCCCTCTAAAGCAGCCCTGCCCACAGCCTGGCGGGGGGAGCCTGTACACCAGAATTCACGCCTCTTCATTCTCTGATCCTTTATTTCTGAATCAAACTGGGTTTCCTGCTATTGAACCCAGACAAAAGGACCACTGCTGGCGACTGGCTTGGGGAGGGCTGTTAACAGAACCTCTTAATACCCATCAGCTACTTCTTTCCTGTGCTCACCTACCTTTTCCTCCCAGAGAAATGCTATGCTTGCAGAAGTTTCTCTGGTGTGTGTGAAGTAACCCTCCAGTGTAAATTTTATAAACTTCAAGCCTGACTTTTCCCCTCTACTTCCAGTGATGAAGATCTCATAGCATACCACCTCCAAGGAAATTTGTCATTGCCTCGAAAACAGACTGGTTTACAAACAAAAATAGTCCTTCATAGTTTCATCCGTGACTAAAGTGTCTCAAGCAATCCTTATCCCAAAACATTTAGAATCAGCCATTAGACCATACTACTCTGCCTTTTAAACATATTTTTAATCAAAATGAAAGCCTAAATGGTATTAATACAGCTTCGAAAAAAAAGTTCCTAACTTTAGCTGAATTCAACAATGAAGTTGGGATCTTTTCTCGTCCTACAGAAGTAATTAATTCACCACCTGGCTCAGTGCCTCCAAAGGATTAAATATAAAACATGAAAATTGCTTTCAGTTAAGGGGCAGTGAGATGAAATCACATAAGAACTTAGTAAAAGACTCACGAGATTAAAGACCGCACATTGGCAGCAGGTCAGGGGTATCTGTTTAAGCACAACTACTCTCCTGGTTCAAACAATTGGCATTTATGAGGCACTATGAATAAGCAGGCTTCATCAAAAAAGGTGGCCAGTTTCTGCTTTGTAGAAACCTCCGATAAGAGGTATATTTCTCCTGGATTTTTGTGCTTATTGGCTACCAACAGGTTTTTTGGAACCAACTATCATTGGCAAAAAGGGAGAGACATCCATGGATTTTCATAACAACAAAATAACTGAAGAAGAGAGATTCATCTGTTTAGTAGTTCATCATTCTAAATATCCCTTTTAGGCCTTAGAGGAAGTGTTCAGATCATATTCATATTTGTCTCCCTTCTTTTTAGCACGTATCTTGGCACATAATAGGCTTTCCAAAAAATATTTGATGTCAGGATAGAGTTGTTAAGTCAGGGACATCCACAGTGTATATCTATCAAGGAGTCACTAGAGTCAGTGATTATACTCTGGAGTCAGACTGTCTAGGATTAAATATTAATTCCATCACTTACTAGCTTTATGATCTGATTCATTATAAAAAAAGAGAAAGAAGTGGCAAAAATACACTAAATTAAATGTAGTATGTAATAAATTTACCACAGTACCCAGAAGATAGTAGCTCAGTTCAGTTCAGTCGCTCAGTCATGTCCAACTCTTTGCGGCCCCATGAACTGCAACACACCAGGCCTACCTGTCCATCACCAACTCCCGGAGTCCACCCAAACCCATGTTCATTGAGTCAGTGATGCCATCCAACCATCTCATCCTGGGTCATCCCCTTCTCCTCCTGCCCTCAATCGTTCCCAGCATCAGGGTCTTTCCAAAAGAGTCAGCTCTTTGCATCAGGTGGCCGAAGTGTTGGAGTTTCCTCTTCAGCATCAGTCCCTCCAATGAACACCCAGGACTGATCTCCTTTAGGATGGACTGGGTGGATCTCCTTGCAGTCCAAGAGACTCTCAAGAATCTTCTCCAACACCACAGTTCAAAAGCATCAATTCTTCTGTGCTCAGCTTTCTTCACAGCCCAACTCTCACATCCATACATGACCACTGGGAAAACCATAGCCTTGACTAGAAGGACCTTTGGTGGCAAAGTAACGGCTCTGCTTTTTGATATGCTGTCTAGGTTGGTCATAACTTTCCTTCCAAGGAGTAAGCATCTTTTAATTTCATGGCTGTAGTCACCATCTGCAGTGATTTTGTAACCCAGAAAAATAAAGTCAGCCACTGTTTCCACTCTCTCCCCATCTATTTCCCATGAGGTGATGGGACCAGATGCCATGGTCTTAGTTTTCTGAGTTTGAGCTTTAAGCCAACTTTTTCACTCTCCTCTTTCACTTTCATCAAGAGGCTCTTTAGTTCTTCACTTTCTTCCATGAGGGTGGTGTCATCCACTCTTATGAAGATAGTAAGTACTTAGTAAATGCTAGCATTTTTGGTTATTATTAGTAGTATAGATCTCAGTATTTACTAACTTTAATCTTCATATCCTTGTGGCTTACAGAAAAAAGAAAATAGGATGAATGATGGTTCTATCAGGTGAATAACAACTGGATAAAAGATTGTATAAAAGAGTGTTGATAAATGACCTGAAGGAGATCGTAGGAGCTGTACTTCAGGGCTCTATCTATCTGGCGTCTTCTAATCAATATTTTTATCAGTGACTTGGTTGGAGATTTTTCACATTAAAAACTGTCTTACATACCTGGTATAAAATGGCATCTAAGATTCCCTGATTCAGACTTTCTCAGCTTCTCACTAAAATATGTTTAAAAAAAAAACAAAAAACAGCAGATTGTCAAAATGGTAAAAAACTGAAACTGGTGATCCTTGAATTGTGGGAATCCAAGAGGCATCTTCACTATCAATATGACTTAAAATGCTTTTATATTAATTTATCATAACAAAAACTTTCCTGAAATGTATTCATTTTACCCAACTAATGTTTATTGATTGCCCACAATGTGTTCAGCACTGTTCCAGGAACTTGGGATCTATCAGTAAACAAAGATCCCTATCCTCATGGAACATTGGGATAAGCAATGTAATCATAACTAGTAAATTAAATAAAATACATTGTGTTGGATGGTTTTAAATGCTATGAAATAAAATGGGGGTGGGGTGGTGGATATGGGCAGAAGATGGGGGTTGCAGTGTTCAACAAAATGGTTAGGGAAGGAAGGCCTCATTGAGAAGGTGGAATAGGAGCCAGAGCTTAAGGAATTAAGGAAGTTGGCTATGGGGACAACTGAAGGAGGAACATTCCAGGTAGAGAGAAGAATTGGAGGAAATGCTATCAGGTGGAAGGAACAAAGAAAACAAGATAAACTGGCTTTTTGCATGCTTGTCCCTAACTGGACAAAACATAAAGTGAGCCAGAAGAGTCTGTTTTATTAACAAAAAAGAGGAATAATATGTACATTGAATAACAGAGTCAGAATTACAATTGAAGGAAGGCCAAACTGAATAAAATGAAATGTAATAGGGATAAATATACAGTATTGCAATTGAGTTTTAAAAAAGAAGTACTTAGCTATAGTCCCTTGGACAGCAAGGAGATCAACCTAGTCAATCCTAAAAGAAATCAACCCTAAATATTCATGGAATGACTGATGCTAAAGCTGAAACTCAAATACTTTGGCCACCTGATGTGAAGAACTGACTCATTGGAAAAGACCCTGATGCTGGGAAAGATTGAAGGTGGGAGGAGAAGGAGTGAGAGAGGATGAGATGATTGGATGGAGTCACCCACTCAGTGAACATGAGTTTGATCAAGCTCTGGGAGATGGTGAAGGACAGGGAAACCTGGTGTGTGGCAGGCCATGGGGTCGAAAAGAGCTGGACAGGATTGGGCTACTGAACAACTACAATTTATTAATGACATAGCTCAATGTCCAGATATATCAAAGCCCTTGGGAATTTTAGTTGATTTTTTTCCAGCCCAGTTTGAGTCCACACTGGGAGTGGCTGCCAAAAGAGCTCTAATATTAAAATGCCTCACAACATTTAGTGTCTAAAACCAGGAAATTGATATTTTGACCCACTCTCTGTGGTTGGTCAAGTCTGAAGAATATTAACAAATTTTGTGGTCCACACTTAAAAGTACGCTCAGAGGAGTGCAAAGTGAAAGTGAAAGTTACTCAGTCATGTCCTACTCTTTGTGACCCTACAGACTATACAGTCCATGGGATTCTCTAGGCATGGAGTGGGTAGCCTTTCCCTTCTCCAGGGGATCTTCCCAGGGATCAAACCCAGGTCTCCTGTATTGCAGGTAGATTCTTTACCAACTGAGGCACAAGGGAGTGCAACCAGAAGACCAACTATGGCATCTGATAAACAGTTTATGGCAATGAAACTGAAAAGGAAAGGCATGAGATAAAGATAAAAACATGTTTGGTTTAGTCACTAAGTCATGTCCGACTCTTGCAGCCCCATGGACTGTATGTTTGCCCGCCAGGCTCCTCCATCCATGGGATTCTCCAGGCAAGAATACTGGAGTGGGTTGCCATTTCCTTCTCCAAAAACATGTTTAAATTGTTATAAATAATAACTTCATACATAGAGTACTTTGTTTTTCTTGTTAAATCTTCAATATTCAGAAAGGTAATTGCTGTTATTACCAACTTTATTGCCACCTCAGTTTGGGGGGGGGGCAATTTTCAGAAATACAAGTATATTTATATATTTTGCTGATTTTGAACAAAGCAACTCAATGGAGAAAGGTAATCTCCAAGAAATGGCCCTAGAATAAATGAATATTCCTTTTTTTAACAGATATATTGATTGCATACACTATGACCATTATTGCACAAGTGCCACCTCATTTTTTAAACATCGAAAGACTCAGAGAGATTGAGGAGAGGCCAGGTCAGACCTGCACTATGGGGCCTGGCTCCAAACCAAGTGCACTCACTCAGCTTCAACGCTGCCTCACAAACAGTCTCCATTTAAAGCACTTCTTTACCTGCTTGTTCCTGGAGAGACAGACTGAGCGCCAGTGTTCCTGGTTGCCAAATGACTGGCAATTAACTGAAGTCAGTCTTATTTCTTCCCCATTTACTTTTTTGTCTTCTCCTTTTAGTTCTCATTCCCTTCAGCTTCCAGCAAATTTCATTCTTCCTTCTGCATCAAAAATATAATTATGAATATCTATTAAGTACAGCAAGAGAGTTCCAAAAAAACATCTGTTTCTGCTTTATTGGCTATGCCACAGCCTTTAACTATGTGGATCACAACAAACTGTGGAAATTCTGAAAGACATGGGAATACCCATGACCTGACCTGCCTCTTGAGAAATCTATATGCAGGTCAGGAAGCAACAGTTAGAACTGGACATGGAACAACAGCCTGGTTCCAAATCAGGAAAGGAGTATGTCAAGGCTGTATATTGTCACCCTGCTTATTTAATTTATATGCAGAGTACATCATGAGAAATGCTGGACTGGATGGAGCACAAGCTGGAATCAAAATTGCCGGGAGAAATATCAATAACCTCAGATATGCAGATGACACCACCCTTATGGCGGTAAGCAAAGAAGAACTAAAGAGTCTCTTGATGAAAATGAAAGAGAAGAGTGAAAAAGTTGGCTTAAAACTCAACATTCAGTAAACTAAGATCATGGCATCTGGTCCCATCACTTCATGGCAAATAGATGAGGAAACAGTGGAAACAGTGGCATACTTTATTTTGGGGGGCTTCAAAATCACTGCAGATGGTGACTGCAGCCATGAAATTAAAAGACACTCCTTGGGAAAAAAAGTTGTGACCAACCTAGAAAGCATATTAAAAAGCAGAGACATTACTTTGCCAACATATGTCCATCTAGTCAAGGCTACAGTTTTTCCAGTAGTCATGTATGAATGTGAGATTTGGACTATCAAGAAAGCTGAGCCCCAGAGAATTGATGCTTTTGAACTGTGGTGTTGGAGAAGACTCTTGAGAGTCCCTTGGACTGCAAGGAGATCCAGCCAGTCCATCCTAAAGGAAATCAGTCCAGAATATTCATTGGAAGAAATGATGTTGACACTGAAGCGCCAATACTTTGGCCACCTGATTCGAAGAGCTGACTAATTTGAAAAGACCCTGATGCTGGGAAAGATTGAAGGTGGGAGAAGAAGGGGACGGCAGAGAATGAGATGGTTGGCTGGCATCACCAACTCAATGGACATGAGTTTGAGTAAAGTCCAGGAGTTGGTGATGGACAGGGAGGCCTGGAGTGCTGCAGTCCATGGGGTCTCAAAGAGTCAGACACAACTGAGTGACTGAACTGGCTCACTAATGGGAGTGGGAGGTGTGAATAGAAACAAACAGGAATAAACTATCATATTTAATATCTTAGAAATATATATATCATTGAACTTCCCAGGTGGTACTAATGTAGGAGACATAAGACATGCAGGTTCAATCCCTGAGTCAGGAAGATCTCCTGAAGGAGGACACGGCAACCCACTCCAGTATTCTTACCTGGAGGGTCCCATGGACAGAGGAGCCTGGCAGGCTCCATGGGGTCACAAAGACTCAGACATGACTGAATTGAGTTAGTACACATGAACACACTCTGCAAGATAAATAAGCAGGATGACAATATACAGCCTTGTCCTACTCCTTCCCCAATTTGGAACCAGTCAGTTGTTCCATGTAAGCTTGTAACTATTGCTTCTTGACTTGTATACAGGCTTCTCAGGAGGCAGGTGACGTGGCCTGGTATTCCCATCTCTCAAGAATTTTCCAGTTTGTTGCAATCAACACAGTCAAAGGCTTTAGTGTAGTCAATGAACCAGAAGTAGATGTTTTTCTGGAATTCCCATGCTTTCTCTATGATCCAGTGGATTTTGGCAATTAGATCTGTGGTTCCTTCTCCTAAACCCAGCATGTACATATGGAAGTTTTCTGCTCACATACTGCTGAAGCCTAGCTTGAAGGATTTTGAGTATAACCTTACTAGCATGCAAAATGAGTGCACTGGTATGGAAATTTGAACATTCTTTGGGACTGGAAAGAAATTGACTTTTTCCAGTCCTGTGGCCACTATTGAGTTTTCCAAATTTGTTAAAGTGCAGCACTTTAACAGCATCATCTTTACAGATTTTAAATAGCTTAGCTGGAATTTCAGCTGAGCTTTGTTTGTAGCAGTACTTCCAAAGACCCACTTGACTTCAGACTCGAGGATGTTTGGCTCCAGGTGCATGACCACACCATCATGGCAAGTCATTAAGACATTTTTGTATAGTTCTTCTGTGTATTCTTGCCACCTCTTCTTAATCTCTTCTGCCTCTGTTAGGTCCTTACCATTTCTGTCCTTTATTGTGCCTGAACTTGCATAAAATGTTCCCTGTGTATCTCCAGTTTTCTTGAACAGACCTCTAGTCTTTGCCATTCTACTGTTTTCCTCTACTTCTTTGCACTCTTCATTGAAGAAGGCTTTCTTATCTCTCCTTGCTATTCTCTGGAACTCTGAATTCAAATGGGTATATCTTTCCCTTTCTCCCTTGCTTTTCACTTCTCTTTTCTCAGCTATTTAAAAGACCTCCTCAGATAACCACTTTGCCTTCTTGCATTTCTTTTTCTTTGGGATGGTTTTTGTCACTGCCTCCTGGACAATGTTATGAACTTCTGTCCATATTTCTACAGGCAGTCTATCTACCAGATCTAATCCCTTGAATCCATTCATTATCTCCACTGTATAATCATAACAGACTTGATTTAGGTCATCCCTGAAAAGCCTAGTGGTTTTCCCTACTTTCTTCAATTTAAGTCTGAATTTGGCAATAAGCATTTTATGATCTGAGCCACAGTCTGCTCCAGGTCTTGTTTTTGCTGACTCTTTAGAACATCATCTTTGGCTGCAAAGAATATAATCAGTCTGATTTCAGCATTGACCATCTGGTGATGTCTATGTGTACAGTTGTCTCTTATGTTGTTGGAAGAGGGTGTTTGTTATGACCAGTGCATTCTCTTGACAAAACTCTGTTAGCCTTTGCCCTACTTCATTTTCTACTCCAAAACCAAACTTGCCTGTTACTCCAGGTATCTCTTGACTTCCTACTTTTGCATTCTAGTCCCCTGTGGTGAAAATGACATCTTTTTGTGTGTGTTACTTCTAGGTCTTTTAGGTCCTCATAGAACTGTTCAACTTCATCTTCTTCAGCATCAGTGATTAGGGCATAGACTCAGATTATTGTGATGTTGAATGGTTTCCCTTTGAAACAAACAGAGATCACCCTCTTGTTTTTGAGATTGCACCCAAGTACTACATTTCAAACTCTTTTGCTGACTATGAGGGCTACTCCATTTCTTCTAAGGGATTCTTGCCCACAGTAGTAGATATAATGGTCATTTGAACTAAATTCACCCATAGCTCAGTTGGTAAAGAATCCACCTGCAATGCAGGAGACCTGGGTTCAATCCCTGGGTTGGGAAGATCTCCTGGAGAAGGGAAAGGCTACCCACTCCAGTATTCTGGCCTGCAGAATTCCATGGACTGTGTAGTCCATGGAGTCGCAAAGAGTCAGACATGACTGAGAGACTTTCACTTTCACCCATTTCCATCCTGTTTTGTTCACTGATTCCTAAGATATCGACATTCACTCTTGCCATCTCCTGCTTACCCAGGTCCAATTAACCTTGATTCATGGACCTAACATTCCAGGTTCCTATGCAATACTGTTCTTTACAGCCTCGGCCTTTACTCTATATACATATCTATGTGTACATATATGTGCATGCATTTGTGTGTGTGTCTACTTGCCCCTTTCCTTTTGAGTTGTCTTTCTCATCATTTTATTTCCTTTTCTGTTCAGATGTATCTATCTAGTCTTTTACCCAACAGAGATGAGTTGTCCTGGAAGGAGTGAATAGAAGACCCAGCTGAGAATACTTTCATCTGGATCTTAAGCTTTATTTTTCTCAGGCTTCTTACCTTTGTATCTTTGCCTAGAATGCCCATCTCCATTGTCTGATATAAATTCTTACCCATCCTTCAATATTCAAGTTAAACCAGTCTCTTCTCAAACACTTTCCAATTACCCTGAATTAAAATTTAATTCTCCTTTCTCTCACTTTCTCAGCACCTTTCTCACTCACTCTTTTAGCATGCCTTGTGAAATCATTCATATATGTCTATCTTCCTACTAAATTGATTTCCTCTAGAGACTGTGACTTTTATTTTACATTATCTCTGAATTCCTCAGAACCTAACACAGGTAGCAGAATATAGGAGGTGCTCAACAGATGCTCTTTTAATCCTGAAACTTGATTCTCTGAAAGCTGTTCGATTTCTAAACACCACATTGCCTGGAGCCAATGTCTTTTTTCCATTCTCCTAACACTAGTTTTATGATCTGTAACTACACCTATCTAGACTCTGAATCAATAGCTTGTCCCTCTCTCTTTCCTGCAGATGTCTCCTGGCCTGAAATATCCATCAGCTCATTCCTTTCATAGCCCTCAGCACACTGTCTCGTCCTCTGTGTGCAACATGTATATGTTTCTACTTTCATATCAATACTACTTATTTTTAATTTTGAGAGCTGCAAACTAGGGGTCAACATGATTGAACTGAATTAGACAATTTTTCAGAGTTATTTCTGTGTTAATCTCAACATTCTCCACATATATAGTCTTGGCAGACAATATCAGCAAAAATTGATGAACAAGCTGCTTTTAACTGGATCTCCCAATTAATGGCAAGACTAGAAAGTTAATCAGGTTGGAAGAGGATTTACTTGAAGCTCTATGAGTTTTCTGAAAGTCATTCTGAATTAGCAGATAATGGGGAGCATTTTTTCTTTGATAGCAAATTTGTAATTGAATTCAGCTGAAGAGTAACCCCAAAGGAAATGCACTTGTATAGCATAATTCTGATGTTTTATAAACAGATAGGTTCTTAGGACCAGATTAGGACCAAGCAGTCCAAATTATACTTTCTCTCTCTCTCCTTTTTCTTTCTGATCCCATCTTTCTGGGTTTACTTCTGTCCTTACTGAATCAATCCTTTACTAGTTCTTTCCAAAAAATCTGTGACTGACAAGATAACACACTCTTTTTTCTAAAAAGTGACTTCTTTTACCTTGAAGTTTAAATGATGCTTTGATCTCTTTTGTCTTGACATCTATTACTAACTGAAGTCTAGTGTCTATTTGATTACCATGCCTTTGGAAGTAACCTGTCTTTTTGCTCCATGTAGGTTTCAATATTTTCCACTTGTAAGTTATTTTCCCTTTTACTTTACATTTCTAAGTATAATTTTTAAACTTATTCTGTTCATTGCAAATCATTCAAATCTTGTTTTTAAAAATTCTTCTAGATAACTATGAGGCATAAATTAGAGTTTATCAGTCTGATCTCCCTTGCTCTTTTTAAATCTTTTTATTTTATATTGGAGTATAGATGATTAACAGTGTTTTCATAGTTTCAGGTGGACAGCAAAGGAACTCAGCCATACATACACATGTATCCATTCTCTCCCAAAGCTCTTAGATATATTTTCATACCTTCAGGTCTTTTTTTCTCTATGGTGTTCTGAGTAAATTCATCAGTACAATTTTCCAATTTATTAATCCTCTGTTCAAGTTGTGTTCAATTTAGAGGCTTGATGTGTTCTGCAATTTTAGTTTGCCAGCTCATTTTTAGAGATAAGTATTCTTTCTCTCTCACATTTACTTATAGCTTCCAAACCTAGCCATTTAGGGGATTCATCTGCACAATCTTCCAGGGAAACCAGCTCAGAAACTTTCATCAAAGGCTTAGAGCTCCTGCCCTGGGGTGAAAATAAATGCACAGCTTGCTCAGATCATTCCTTAAAGTTAATCTGTCTCCTCCTGCCTTCCTAGCCAAGCATCTGGTTTAGCCTAGCCCTGTGGCAACTGTCATTAGCAACTCTGTATAGCCTTCCTGAGAGAACCATCAGGCCTCTAGTTTCAGTTGCTTCTCCTAGACCTAGTAGACTACCTTATGCACACTTTCATTCTTCCTGTATCTAAAAACACAAACCCTGGCTGGCCCGCAGCTTTAGCACCTCTCAATATTTTCATTCTGTTGTTGTCCTGCCCTTGGACATGTCTTATCTTGACCATGGTTATGTCATTTTAGTTTTGGTTTTACACATTTTCATCTCTAAGTGTGTAGCTGGAGTTAGGGGAAAGGGTGACTGGAGTCACTATCACCTTCACTCTAGCTCTTCTTTTGGCGATTCTGCTTTTCTTACCTAAAACTTCCTTTCTTCTACCAGTTTAAGTTGTGAGTATTAGCTTATGAGATTTGAGTTCCTGCAAAGGAGCCCAGGATCATTATATTGTTCCTTAGATGGGAGCAATCACTCTTGTTTGTGTCCATAAACTCTTTATTCACAGTTAAATATTTGATAAAGGTGTGTTCATTGTTCTCCACTGATAATGGGGCAGTAGTATCATTTCACACAACCAGTCAGCAATTCACATCTATTAAATCTGATGAGTTAACAAGACGGAGGGTACATAGCTCCTATGTTAAGAGAATTTCACACTGCACAAGAACTGAGACGCTCCAATTATGTAGAGCCTGACACTGAATTAGTTAGAGTAGACAGTTGAAAGAGCAGCATTTTCTCCTTTATGTTTTCCCTTGAGGATATATCCTCTTAGTGGAAACTGCAAAATTTCGATAGATGGTAGATAGATACATAGATACACATGGACAAGGCTTCTTGAAAGGGGAAAAGGGGGACTTGTTTCCAAGTTGTATCTATAATACAAAAATACTATTTCTACATAGATTATATGTTTAAACTGGTAGACTTATAAGAAGCCTGGTGAATATGTCAGTAATTGGCTGGTTACAGAATAAACTGGTAACCCATAGCAAAAATCACCACTCTCAAACAGCACTTTCAAAAATAATTAAGAATTTAACCACCACTTTTTAAATATTACTTAATTAATACTATGTCTTCAAATACTTACATAGATTTGTTTGTATGGGAGAGATGAAAAAGAGAAACAAGTATTAATGGAGGATGGAATTAGTTTAAAGCTCTGGTCGAGAATCTCCTACTTTAGACTTTCAGTATCACTTCAAGTGCATCACATAATTTCTCTGCTTACAAAGAAGAAATGCTAACATTTGCCAAATCATCAACTGATAAACACTCTTTGAACAACTAGAATAAAGACTCAATGTAAATACAGCAGACTGCTATTTTTACTAACATTTTTCAAAGCTTCTAAAATTTTTAATCCACTTGGAAATAATCATTTAATTACATGAAAAAACATGAACACCTGACCAAACTAAGATTTCACACCCTGTGGGAGAATTCACATAGAGTTGTCCCATGAATTTACAGAAGGAATAAATTGGACCTATAAACTTGGAGCCTCAGGTCAGGTTTACTCCAGTCTAAAACTTTTTTCCAACTGTAAGGAAAATTTAACCTTGTTTTATGAGATGAAAAAGTCATAAAACATACTGGTCTTACACAACTGAGTGACTCACAGTGCTATTTTCTCTCAGCAATTATCATATGAGCTGCTGGAATCAAATGAACTCAGGGAATGCTGCAGGCCACTGTAAGATGCCTGTGTTGGTGTTTAAATGAAATAGTTAAACACTGTCAAATGAAGAGCTGTGTTATGAACAGTGCTAGCATTTAAAATGGAACCATGCCTACTTATTCATCACCCACGTCTGTGTGTGTTGGAAGGGGAGAAGAGTGAGTTTAGACTGGCCCACATTTGCTTTCTTCATTTTTTACCACATGTTTATTTTTTAAACAGCTCTTCAAATGTCACTAATGATTGATGACTGCAAACTTGCCAAAATCAGGATTCTTTCCTTGAATCTGCGGCATAAATGTCTCCCTTTTCTAAAACATCTTAAATATGTGTTGAGACAGAACACAGCACTTCTCAGATTCCTCTGATAACCTTGAATGAATCTTTCTCCATTTTTACATACTGTAAAGCTTCTTTATTCACTCTTCTCTACTTTGTTTCCACTGTCATCTATACTGAAAACTCCCCAAACTGAATATTTAGCCCAACCCCTCTCCCAATCTCTAAATTCACATTTCTAAAGTTTTCACTGATTTGGTCCAGAAATCCATCAATTCAGCATTGTCCCTGAGTACCCTATTATAGGAGCCATCCAATAACTATTTAATTTCACTCTGTTCTAAGTCTTTGTCTAGTGCTTGTTACAATCAAATCTTTTCTACTGGTTCTGTTATCATTCTTGCTGTTGTTCATTGTTGTCTCTACTAACATGAGACTAGAGACATTGTCCATTGTACTCATCACTCAATCCTGAATCTGTAGAATAGTGTCTGGCACATGGTAGGAGCAAAATAAATATTTAATTAATAGTTGGCTTCCCTGGTGGCTCAGATGGTAAAGAATCTGCCTGCAATGCAGGAGACCCAGATTTGATCCCTGGGTTGGGAAGATCACCTGGAGAAGAAAATGCAACCCTCTCCAGTATTCTTGCCTGGAGAATTCCATGGACGGAGGAACCTGGTGGGCTGCAATCCGTGGGGTCCCAAAGAGTCAAACATGATTGAGTGACTAACACTTTCACTTCCCACTGAATAAATTAATAACCTTTTGTTAAAATTATTAATTCTTCTTTCCTAATGGCACTGTTATTTTTCTAGTCACCCTTGTATGAAATATAGTTAATTTGCTTCATCTTTTTCATTCTCCTAGTCACTGTATCACTTAGAATTCAGCTATAAGAATCAAAGACCAAAACAATATTTCCTTTCACCCCCACAAACAATTATTTTAACCAGTAATTTAAAAAAATACATTTACCTAAGTAAATACCTGAAAGTGCACTCACTTTACTGTGTGAAATATGTACTTACATATACCTAAACTGGTATGTCATCAAGGAGCCAGGATTTCCCCCAGGCTTTCTACTATTATCCTTGCATATGACTTTTGTCTTGACCATAGTCTAAAATGGCTAGTCGAATCCCAAATACAGTGTCCACATTCTGAGCAGAAAAGATGGGTAGGGCAAGTAAATGACAACTATGAATGTCCATTATGTTACCATCTTTTTGAAAAGTTTTCCTGGAATACCACTCAACTTTTTCTGGACACTACTATCTACAAGGAAGGCAAGGAAATATCAATTTTTAAATAAAAATACTGAAACCATTCCTCCCACAGTTGAAGCCTGTTATAAGGAAGTTAATGGAAAGGGTACTATGTAGGCAACTAGTCAACAACTAGTCACTGTCTGGAGTTGTATCAATTCTATATTTGCAATCTCCCCCTCTCAACCATTCCATTCTAATCACACTTCAAAAACCTTAATTCAAGTTCCTTGTTATTTCCCACCTAAACTACTTCAATAATCTCCTAACTGATCCTAGTGGCTTCTCTTTGCAAGCCTGAGAAGTTCAAAACCTTAGGGATATGGCTCTGCCTTCCTGTTCTAGACTTATTTATCACACCTCCTCCACACACACTCAACACTCCTATCAAACCAGATGTGATGGTTAATTTTATGTGTTAACTCAACTGGGCTAAGGGATGCCTAGATAGCTGGCAAAATGCTATTTCTTGGTGTGTCTTTGAGTGTTTCTTGAAGAGAGCAGCATTTGATTCAGAAGAATACCCTCACAAATACAGGTGGATGTCATTCAATCCATTGACAGCTGAAATAGAACAAAAATGCAAAACAAAAGTAAACTTGTTCTTTGCTTGAGCTGACACTTCCACTTCTCCTGCCCTCAGACATCTATACTCCTCTTTATCAGACTTTCAGACTTGGACCAGGACTTACACCATTGATTTTTATGGTTCTTGGGGCTACACCATTGGCTGGTTTTTCTGGCCCTCTAACTTTCAGGCAACAGATCTTGGGACCAGCCATTTCCCCATCTATCTCTTTTTTCTTGGGCCTCCCTATTCCCTAAGACACAACAGTAGTGAAATTATGCCAATTTAATGGCCTCTTAGTTTTCACATGAAAGAGTCACATGTCTCTCACTTTAAATCGAAAGCTAGAAATAATTAAGCTTAGTGAGGAAGGCATGTCAAAAGCTGAAATAGACCAAAAGACAGGCTTCTTGGACCAAACAGCTAGCTAAGTTGTGAATGCAAAGGAAAAGTTCTTGAAGGAAATTAAAAACGCTACTCCAGTGAACACACAAATGGTTAGAAAGCAAAACTGCCTTATTACTGATGTAGAGAAAGCCTTAGTGATTTGGACAGGAGATCAAAACAGCCACAACATTCCCTTAAGCCATAGCCTAATCCAGAGGAAGGCCCTTACTCTCTTTACTTCTATAAAGGCTGGGAGAGATGAGGAAGCTAAAGAAGAAAAGCTTGAATCAGCAGAGGTTGGATGATAGGTTTAAGGAAAGAAGCATCCATAACATAAAAGTGCAAGGTGAAGCAGCAAGTGCTGAGGTAGAAGCTACAGCAAATTATCCAGAAGATCTAGCTCAGATAATTAACAAAGGAGGCCCCACTAAACAAGAGATTTTTCAATGTAGATGAAACAGCTTTCTATTGGAAGAAGATTTAGAACTCTTATAGCCAGACAGGAGAAGTCAATGTCTGACTTCAAAGCTTCAGAAAACAGGCTCACTCTCTTGTTAAGGAGTAATACAGCTGGTGACTTGAAGTTGAAGCTAATTAATGCTCATTTGCCATTCTGAAAATCCTAGGGCCATTAAGAATTATGCTAAATCTACTCTGCCTATGCTCTACAAATGGAGCAACAACACCTAGATGAGAGCACACCTGTTTACAGCATGGTTTACTGAATATTTTAAGACCACTTTTGAGACCTACTGCTCAAGAAAAAAAATTCATTTCAAAATATTACTGCACATTAAAAGCAAACTTAAAGTTACCAAAGGAAAAGGGGGACTGTGGGAGGGATAAATTAGGAGGCCGGAATTAACATATACACATGACTGTATAAAATAGATAATCAACAAGGATCTATTCTAAAGGATAGGGAACTATGCTTAATATTATGCAATAAACTATAAGGAAAAGAATCTAGAAAAGAATATATATATATAACTAAACTGCTGTGCCACATACTTGAAACTTATATGATATTATAAATCAATTATGAAGTGAAGTGAAATTGCTCAGTCATGTCCGGCTTTTTGCAACCCCATGGACTGTAGCCTACCAGGCTTCTCTGTCCATGGGATTTTCCAGGCAAGAGTACTGGAGTGGGTTGCCATTTCCTTAACTTCAATCAAAAATTTTAAAAATCAGTTCTTAATGAAAAATAGTGAAAAATAACTGGTAAATGGATAAATAAAATATGATAAATTCATGAAAAAATGTTGCTCATATATAATGCACCTGGTCACCCAAGAACTCTGATGAAGATGTACTGAAGGCTAATGCTGTCTTAATGCCTGCTAGTTCAACATACATTCTGCGGACCATGAATCAAGGAGTACTTTTGATTTCCAAGTTGTCCTCTTTATGAAACACATTTCATAAAGCTATAGCTCAAATAGGTAGTGATTCTTCTGATGAATCTGAGCAAAATAAATTGTACATCTTCTGGAAATGATTCACCATTCTATCAATAGATGCTATAAAGAACATTTGTGTTTCAAGGGAATAGGTCAAAATATAAACAGTTAACAGGAGTTTGGAAAAAGTGAATCAACTTTAGATTAGAATCATAACCCTCATGGATGACTTTGAGGTGTTCAAGACTTCAGTGGCAGGATTTCCCTGGTGGTACAGTGTATAAGAATCTGCCTGCCAATTCAGACAACATGGGTTTGATCCCTAGTTTGAGAAGATTCCCCATGCTGTGGAGTAGCTAAGCCGGAGTGCCACAACTACTGAGCCCACGCTCTAGTTCGCAGGAGCCATGACTACTGAGCTCACACGCTTCGACCACTGAAGCCGACACGCCCTTGAGCCTAAACACCACAACAGGAGAAGACACCGCAACAGGAAGCCTGTGCACCTCAACAAAGAGGAGTCCCCATTTGCACAACTAGAGAAATTTCTCATTCAGCAGCAAAGATCCAGTGCAACCAATAAATTAATTAGTTAATCTTTTAAGACTTCAGTGGTGGAGGAAACTGCACATGTGGCAGAAAATAGCAAAAGAACTAGAATTAGAAGTGGAGACTGAAGGTGAAACTGAATTGCTGAAATCTAATGATCAAACTTGAATATATGAGGAGTTGCTTCTATGGATGAGCAGAGAGCAGCTTCTTGAGATGAAATCTACTCCTAGTTGAAGAAGCTGTGAAAATTGTTAAATAGGCAACAGAAGGTTTAGAATATTACAAAAACTTACTTAATAAAACAGTGACAGGGCTCAGTTCAGTTCAGTTGCTCGATAGTGTCTGACTCTTTGCAACCCCATGGACTACAACACGCCAGGGTTCCTGTCCATCACCAACTCCTGGAGCCTGCTCAAACTCATGTCCATTGAGTTGGTGATACCATCCAACCACCTCATCCTCTGTCACCCCATTCTCCTCCTTCCTTAAATCTTTCCCAGCATCAGGGTCTTTTACAGTGAGTCACTTCTTTGCATCAGGTGGCCAAAGAATTGGAGCTTCAGCTTCAGCATCACTCCTTCCAATGAATATTCAGGACTGATTTCCTTGAGGATTGACTGATTGGATCTCCTTGCAGTCCAAGGGACCCTCAAGAGTCTTCTCCAACACCATAGTTCAAAAGCATCAGTTCTTCAGAGCTCAGCTCTCTTTATGGTCCAATTCTCACATCCATACACGACTACTGGAAAAACCATGGCTTTGACTAGACAGATCTTTGTTAACAAAGCAATGTCTCTGCTTTATAATATGCTGTCTATGTTGGTCATAGCTTTTCTACCAAAGAGCAAGAGTCTTTTACTTTCATGGCCGCAGTCACCGCCTGCACTGACTTTGGAGCCCAAAATAATAAAGTCTGTCACTGTTTCTACTGTTTCACTATCTATTTGCCATGAAGTGATGGAACCAGATGCCATGATCTTAGTTTTCTGAATGTTGAGTTTTAAGCCAACTTTTTCACTCTCCTCTTTCACTTTCATCAAGAGGCTCTTTAGTTCTTCACTTTATGCCATAAGGATGGTGTCATCTGCATATCTGAGGTTATTGATATTTCTCCTGGCAATCTTGATTCCAGCTTGTGCTTCATCCAGCCCAGTGTTTCTCATGATGTACTCTGCATATAAGTTAAATAAGCAGGGTGACAATATACAGCCTTGACATACTCCTTTCCTGACTTGGAACCAATCTGTTGTTCCATGTCTGATTCTAACTGTTGCTTCCTGACCTGCATCCAGATTTCTCAAGATGCAGGTCAGGTGGCCTGGTGTTCCTGTCTCTTGAAGAATTTTCCAGTTTGTTGTGATCCACACAGTCAAAGGCTTTGGCATAGTCAAAAATAGCAGAAATAGATGTTTTTCTGGAACTCTTGCTTTTTTGGTGATCCAGCAGATGTTGGCAATTTGATCTCTGATTCCTCTGCCTTTTCTAAATCCAGCTTGAACATTTGGAAGTTCACGGTTCACGTACTATTGAAGCCTGGCTTGGAGAATTTTGAACAATACTTTACTAGCATGTGAGATGAGTGCAATTGTGGGATAATCTGAGCATTCTCTGGCATTGCCTTTCTTTGGGATTAGAATGAAAACTGACCTTTTCCAGTCCTGTGGCCATTGCTGAGTTTTCCAGATTTGCTGGCATATTGAGTGCAGCACTTTCACAGCATCATCTTTTACAATTTGAAATAGCTCAACTGGAATTCCATCACCTGTACTAGCTTTGTTCGTAGGGGTGCTTCCTAAGGCCCACTTGACTTCGCATTCCAGGATGTCTGGCTCTAGATGAGTGATCACACCATCATGATTATCTGAGTCATGAAGATCTATTTCGTACAGTTCTGTGTTTCTTGCCACCTCTTCTTAATATCTTCTGTTTCTGTTAGGTCCATATCATTTCTTTCCTTTAATCTATTTGTCACTTCCACTGTATAATAGTAAGGGATTTGATTTAGGTCATACCTAAATGGTCTAGTGTTATGTGTATTTGTTTTTAGTTATGCAATAACTAGACACAGTGTTATTGTACACTTAACATACTACAGTATAGAGTAAACATAACATTTACATGTCCTGAGAAACCAAAAAAAATTGTGTGACTTGCTTTATTGAGACATTTATTTTATTTCTGTGGTATGGAATGGGACCCACAATATCTCTAAAGGTACTTTATAATGTTGATGTACCATAATTTATTCAATAACTCTCTTATATGTGGGTATTTACGTTGCTCTCAAAATTCTGCAATTATAAACAGTGCTGCAGTGAATAGCCTTGCACATATATATTTTCTTATTGTTGGTGGTATATCTTCAGAATAAATTCCTGAAAATGGGATTGTTTGTCAAAAGGTAGACCCATATATCTTGCTAAATTTTCCCTGAGAAGGATTGTATCAGTCTGTATGCCCAGCAACAGTGTATGAAAATATGTATTTCCCCACCATCTTGCCAACATAATGTATTCTCAAACTTTTGATATTTTTTATTTTTTTTTAATCTATTTATTTTTGGCTGTACCATGCGGCTTGTGGGATCTTAGGTCCCAACCAGAGATAGAACCCTGGCTCCCAACAGTGAAAGCTCAGAGTTCTAACCACTGTACCACCAGAGAATTCCTATTCTCAAATTTTTTTAATGTTTCCAATATTCTAGGTTAAACGTGTTATATCCATGCTGTTTTGATTACCATTTCTCTAATTTTAATAAGTTCAAACTTTTTAAACATGGTGTAAGTAACCTGCTGATTTGTTTCATTTGTATGTTGCCATATGTTTATTACTATAGTGTAGCTAACACATCTATCACATCACATAATTATTTCTTTTTTGTGGTGGGAACAATAAAGGTCTATTCTCTTAGAACTTTAAAGTTTATAATACACTATTGTTGACTATAATGACTATACTGTGCATTAGATCACTTTTATATCTTGTTTTTATATATATGAATTATGTGTTCATGTCTGTTTCTCTTTTCTCCTCTTTCCTTCATTTCTCAGTTCTCTCTCTAGCAGGAGCATTAACCCTTTATGGTACATGTTGCAAATGTTCCCACCAGCTTGTCAGTTGGCTTTGTCTTTTGTTTACAGCATTTTTGCCATGCCGAGAAATGTTTATGTAATCAAATTACCACTCTTTTCTTTTACTGCCTCTGAGTTTGAGCCAGTTAGAAAGCTTTCCTTGATTTGAGGCAGAAGAGAAATTCATCCACCTCCTCATTCTTCTAATACTTTGTTCTGTCCTTTAGTTACTTGTTTTGATCTCCACTACCACCACCAATAATTTCTCCCTTCCCCTTTAAACTTCAAACTCGCTGAAGGAAACCTCATCTTTATTTTATGATCCCTCAAGTAATTAACCCATCACTTTCTTTATATTAATCTTTAATAAAAAAATTTTAATGAGTTAAATTGAATTGAATTTACATGAAGATATCAGCTGTACTCTAATAAACACCATATTTCAAAAGTCAGTGGAGGTTTAAACAAGTCAGTTATCAGTTTCTCCAAAAGTAAGTAGACTGATTTACAAAATAATGATTCTGGAAGGAAATGCAAAGAATAACTTACTGAAGCCCTTTGTTTTGCAAATAAGGAAACTGACATTCATGTAGCTTAAATGGCTTACCTCTGTCTTATAGCCCGGAGATAAAGGATGGACTCATTGGTCTAAGAAGTCCAATCAAATTCTTAGTCTAGTAAACTTCCCATCCTACTGTCCCAAACTTTCTCAACTTTTCTTTCTAATTAAGTAAATCTGGTTTTCAGTATTTCAGTAATATAGACTAGCCATAAAGTTGATAAGGAGTAAAAGATTTTTCTAAAAGGTTAAAAGAAGCTGCCAGCCTTTGGAATGCCTAGGTGTGGTTAGGTTGCACTTTGAAAAAACACCATGGATTTTTATTCCAACAAGAACTTTCTTCCAAATACACTCTTACTAGAAAGGCAACTATGTTGTGTGTAAAAGACAGGATTTCCTGTTGATAAATACGGAACCAAGTGCTCAAACACAGCTCAATAAATATATCCTGCAGAGGTTTCAAACTAGTGGCCACAGGCCAAATACAGCTAATAGACCTATTTCCTTGAAGTACTCTTATCCAATACTGAGAAATGTTATTTTTACATTAAGAAATTACTTATAAAAATACCCATGTTCACTGTTTCCTAAAAAATTAGAGGAACTGGCAACTTTGAGCTCACATTTCTGCAGGGTATAAATCGGCCAGAATTGAAAAGTGACTGATTCTTTTGGACATATTTTGAGCTCTTTAATTTACCACCATCTCTACTACTTCCAACACAACCCACTTCATTCATCTCTGTTCTGCCTAGACGCTGCAGGCAATGGAGTTTGCAGTCATTGATCGGGAGTTTACTTTGGATGCTAATAGGTAATTAACTCAGTTTTGACTGACATTATTTAAATAGTAGGTACCATTTATTAATCATTTTAGGTGCCAGAAATTTTTAAGTACTTTATATACATAACATAATCTTACAAAAAAGTTCTGTGAGGGAGGTGAAATCCTCCTATTCCACCAAAAAGAAATCTGAGGCTCCAAAACTTAACTTGATTAAGAGTATGCTGCTACAAAGTGACACTTTGCACGGGGATCCAAAGAACTTAAGAGACAGCAGATGGTGAAAACAGACGGAGTGAAATTATAGAGGAGATTCAAGAAGTTTGTGCAAGAGAAGGTTGTGGAAAAACTAGAAAACATAGCAGAAAACTTACAGAAGAGTAAAATAGTGTAGCAAAGGAAGAGAACAGAACATGAAAGTCAAGTTACAAGAACACTCAGCAAGAATAAGCCAGAGCAGTGAGTATTCAGACACAGCAGGAAGGTGAGACTGGGAAAGATGCTGAGGAGACAGCAAGATTCACAGCAAGAAGGGTGGAGTGGTACATCATCTTAGAGGAGGGACCGCAGGCACACTTGGCCCATTGGGTAGAGAGCAAAGTAATTCTCTGGCTCCCTTCACATTGAGTTAATCATTCATGATCTGCTTGGTGAATCTGTTTCTAACTTCACCCACAGCAGTTGTGGATTTTCTGAAGTACTTTGGAATGCAGGCAAACATCAGTCCTGTTTGCTGCCCTATCTGCCTAAGCCAAATGCCAGCATTTGAAATGCCTAGGTGCAGTTAGGTTTCACTTTGAAAAAACACCATGGATTTTTATTCCAACCAAAACTTTCTTCCAAATACACTCTTACTAGAAAGCAGCTACATTGTGTGTGAAAGATAGTCACAATCTCAGTGCTAACCCTCATTCCTCAGTCATTTCCTGAAACCTATTCCCTTTCTGTTCCTAACCTTCTCAAGTCCAGTTTGCAGTTAACTTTTTCTCTTGTCATTCTTATTCTTCCTTTGTTTTCATTGGTATGCTGCTAAATATTTAGTAGAGGGCTCTTCAAGAAACAAAGACCAAGAGAGGATGGAGAAAGGCAGGGAGGTGGGAAAGGAAAAACAAAAGGAATGAAAGGAGGAAAGAAGAAAAGAAAGGAAGAAAAATAGAAATAAAATTCCTGGTTTGTAGTGTTTGCCTGCTTCCATATTTCAGCTGTAACTATTTCAGCTGTGGCCAATTTCAAGCTCCCTATGTGATGTCACTGAAAACCATGTTAGTGAAAGATGTGAAGTTGGCCTTCCCTGCTGGCTCAGCGGTAAAGAATCCATCTGCAGTGAGAAGAGACATAGGAGATGCACATTCGATCCCTGGGTCAGGAGGATCTCCTGGAGGAGGGCATGGCAACTTACTCCAGTATTCTTGCCTGGAGAGTCCCAAGGACAGAGGAACCTGACAGGCTCCACAGTCCATAGGGTCACAGAGTCAGACACAACTGGAGTGACTTAGCATGCATGCACATAACACCTTTTATAGTATTCCCATCATACTATACACATAGATACATCGGGAGTATAAGTAGTAATAAAATGTAAATTGATACCATTTAATATTTCATAGTGGCTGTGCTTAACAACCACCTAACAAAATACCTGAAAATGTAACAGTTGGCTCTCTTGAGCTAGCACACACCACTGCTTGTGTGTCAGACTTCTAGAGGACATGAGACACTTAAGTGAGCTAGACATCATATTTTAGTAATTTTTATAATTAACTTTAATCTTTGACCTTGAACCCCTCTAAAAGAAAAGCACGCTTCTCCTACATGCCTCCTCTACACAGCTCTCTACAATCACAAATCCAGGTTGGTATCTATGGTTCTTCCCAACTGACTATGAACTGGCAGTTCTCAGGACCTCCTTCCTCAGATTGAATTAATTTCCTAGAGCAGCTTGCTAAACTCAGGAATACAGTTTACTTACTAGATGCTGGTTTATTATAAGAGAATGCAACTCACAGACAGCCCTTTGGAAGACATGGGGGCAAAGTATGGTGGAAGATGTGAAGCGCTTCAGTGCACAGCACCCTCCAAGCACCCCTATGTGTTCACCAACCCAGAAGCTCTCCAAACCCCGTACTTTTGGGTTCTTATGGAGGTTTCAGTACATAGACATGACTGATCAAATCTTTGGCTATCAGTGACTGACTCAACCTCCAAACCCTCTCTCCTTCCACAGAAGATAGAGGGGTGGGACTGAAAGCTCCAACCCTCTAGTCAATGGTTGGTTCCACTGGCAAACAGTTCCCATCTTTGTGGACTTTACAGAAGTTACCTTATTAACATAAGCTCAAGTGTGGTTGAAAGGCGCTTGTTATGAAAGTAAGACACTCTTTTCCTCTTTATGTCTCTGGAGCTGTTTCAGGAATGGAGGACAAAGAACCAAGCACTATAATAAAGGTGTCTCATTGCTGTCATCACTAAGAAATTCCAAGCATTTTAGGAATTCTCTGCCAAAATTGGAGATGAAGACCAAACATATATTTCTTCTTGTAAATCACAGTATCACAGACCCCCAGTCTGTCAGAATGCAATAAGAAAGAGCAAATTTAATCCCAGTCTTTTCTTTGTACCACCTCTCCTATAAATTGTGTCACCCAGTTCTGAGCTCTTTCCAAGTATTTACAGGGAGCCAACCTGGCTCCAACCATTCTTTGCTGCTCTGGGCCTTGGCTGGAAAGCTAAGGGCCAGAGGTTTTTCAGTGACTTACCCAAGGCCACACCACTACCCAGGAAAAGTCTAGGCAGCGACTCAGGTCTTCCTCCTCTGAGCCAACAATGCATTGGAAGCTCTTTTTTATCTGATTCCGGCCCACATGCTTCTTTCTGTAGTATTCCCCAGCTCTCAGCCTTGCTGGGCTTTTCACTTATGCTGTTTTCATCACATGAAAGCCTTTCCCTCATTAACTTGCTCCCATTCTAAACAAGAGCTGATAAATTCCAACTGATCTTCCAACTCATCATTTGCTGAGGAGTCTGCTCCTCTGGACTTCAGTGCTTGTTCCTCTTATAGTTCTTATCACATCTTATTGTCATTGTCTGTGTTTGTCTCACCTGTTGAACAGTGAATTCCTTGAAAGGCAGAGTCAGTATTTTGCTCATCATTAGCACAATGCCTAGCAGAAATATTTATTTTATTAAAATGACCTTAAAAATGGGTGAGTCTCATTTAGTAACTTTTAAAAAGGATCATTCATTATATGAATAATCTATTGACTACAAATGTAACCAATGGTCTAGTTAAGGAAGATATTAGCTGGATTTCAGCAGGTCACATATACCCCTGAAATAAAACTTGAGGAATCACCCCAGTGTAGATCATCTGAAACTACCTGCCATGAAAGGGGGGAGTGGGGCATTCTCTGTATCCTCCTTCCCAGCAGCCTTTGCAGTGAATCCACCTACCCTTGGGTTTTAATCCAAGCTACTATTCACTCACTGTTTACCTTATCAACAAAAATACACAAGTACCACCCACAAACAGAAGAAAGTTTTCTATTTTAATTATTAAGGAAATCACATTTTTATAATTCTTAAGATTCAAGAATTATATTCAAGAATTCAAGGAAGAAGAAAGTCCAGCCACAACACTTCACTAAATCAAGTCAAAAAAGGCTAATTATGATATGAGACGAACCAAAAGGACAAAGGTCAGTGGAAGAGAACTCTCTGAAGGTACAGACTATTTAAATGTACAGTACTTTGCCTAACTTCCAGTATAATAACTGTTTCTTGCTGAAGACTTAGGTTAAAGCAAAAGAAATTAACATGATCTACTTCCCATTTCTATTCTATCAGTACACATAGGCAAAGTCGTGTCTGACTCTTTTTGACCCCATGGACTGTAACCCACCAGGCTCTGCTGTCCATGGAATTCTCCAGGCAAGAATACCAGAATGGGTTGCCCTTCCCTTCTCCAGGGTATCTTCCTGAACCAGGGATTGAACCCAGGTCTCCTACATTTCATGCGGATTCTTTACCATCTGAGCCACCGGGGGAAACCCTTTCAAACACAAGCAAAGGAGCCACAGTGGACTGCTAAAGCCTTTAAAACCATTTTCCTGCTCCTTTAATGCAAGATACAAAGAAGTTTCCTCTTACATCTCTTTTCTGTTGAAAGAAATCTGATAGATTTTTTTACCAGCTGAGCCATCAGGGAAGCCCCTTCTATTCTATGATCATTGCCAATTAATACAAAAATAGTAATAAATTTTTCATAGTGTCTAAATCAAGAGAGATGAAATGCATTTCTAATTTGTAATATAAGCAAAGTCAAAAGGCCACAAGAAAAAAATTCAGCAGGATGCCCTTTTTTGACTAGATTCACAAAAAAATTGTATGTGGAAAAAACCTTTCTTCCTCCCTGCCCTGGTCAAAAACACATGTGTAATCTTTCCTTTAATCATCCCTTTGCTTCTTGTCATGGGTTGAATTGTATACCTCTACACTTCAGATACTCAAGTTTTAACTCCTAGAACCACAGACTGTGATCTTATTTGAAGGTGGAATCTTTACACAGGTTAAACTCACAGGTTAAAGTGAGGTCAGTAGGGTGGGCCCTAATACAATATGGTATGCCTTCATGTAGAGGGAAATTCAGAGACAAAAATACACTAGGAGAGTGCAATGTGACACAGGGAGAAGATGGCCACAACCCATTAAGGAGAGAAGCCTGGAGAATATCATTCCATTGAGGCCCTCAGGAGAAGCCAACCTTCTTAATACCTTGATTTCAGACTCAGAGCCTCCAGAACCATGAGTCACTATGTCGGTTCCAGGAAATGAATTACACTCCTCCAGACATTTTTCTTCAAATATCCTTCATCCCTGTTCTTCCAACATCTCCCAGGATAGAAAAAAATGACTTCACATATGTATATTATACATCTTACATTTTCATTTGCCTTCTTTGAACATCAGTGTATAATTTTGCCTCACAAAGTTAGATGTCATATGGGGAAAACTTCTACAATTTTCAAACTCATAATAATCAAGTTCTACAATCACCGAAAAAGAAGTGTACGAAAGAAAACCAACGCTGAGGACTCCCATAAAGCAAGTACAAAGGCAAAAGACAAAATTGGCTGTGCACTATCATTAACTAGAGCTATCACAGTCCCTTTGTCATCCTAAGCAACTATTCCATGATCTTTTCACTTGCAATAATGAACTGAGCTTTTGACAAAAGAAAATATTTGATCTCCTTTTAGCCAAAAATCTCCCCTCTATAAGTTCGTTTAATATTCTAGAAGGGTTTTCTTTTCCATTGAAGAAGTATAAGTTTGACATTCTAAAGGCATTTGTATTTTAAAGCCCACAAAAAGATTTTGGAGAGTGCCTGGTAAAGTGCTGACCGGCCTCTGCGGCTCCAGAGTCCAATTATTATAGACATATTTCTCAGAATGGCATTTCTACCTTTTAACCTTCATCTGAATAATGTTCATTTCTCTTTCACTGTGATAGAGTTCAAGCCCTTGGAACACACTGTTAAAGTTATAGGAGATACACAGTTGCGCTTCTTTTCTTTATTCCTGGATTTTAAATGTCTGCCTATACCCCCAAATAAAATAAAACTTCATGTTTTCTGCAGATACAAGTTTCCCAAAAAGCGATCAGTACAGATTGATTGCAATTCTCTCAGAGTGTAAGAATGCATCATGCAAACATATCTTTTCTATTGTGTTTTTCACTTGAAATACAAGAAATAGATTTCTTAGTTTTGTAAAGCTGACTCCTCTAATAGCATTTCTAAACTGTGAGAAAATTGTCTCAGCAAAGAGGAGTGAGACTCTTTTTCCCAAATTTACATGATTTGCAGAGAAGGCTCAAACACATCTTAACAGGCAGCTTATATTTGTTGTAGGTGGACAGGGCTACAGAAAAAGGATTGAACATGACAAGACTCAGCTTTAAAAAACTGAATTTATTTGGCAACTAATAAAAAGAATTGTGCCTACTTGATTCATGGCATTTTTCCCATATGAGAAGCAGTAAAATTCAAATGAAGTAAAATGAAGAAAGTTGACTAAGATGTAATTTGAAAATGTGGCTGAAAACAAATCAGCAGTGGAATGACCTTGACTACTATATTGGTCAGGGTTCTTTGTTGGTAAGCAGCAAAAACTGACTCTGCCTAACTTAAGCAGAAAGAAACTTAAACTTGCAGGAAGAACATGAAGGAGCTCAAAAGAATAAACCTGCAAGACAGGATCCAGAGTATCTCCAATGTGGGTGGCAAGACCTAATGGGCAGTTTGGCCTGGGCGCTACTCTGGGATGAATCAGATCCAATTGTTTTCCACTAGATTGAGTCTGGGGAGATTCATTTTTTTCAAACTTTCTATTTTGTATTGGGGTATAGTCGATTAATGGGCTTCCTTGATGGCTCAAACGAAAAAGAATCTGCCTGCAATGCAGGAGACCTGGGTTCAATCCCTGGGCCAGGAAGATCCCCTGGAGAGGGGAATGGCAACCCACTCCAGTATTCTTGCCTGGAGAATTCCATGAACAGGGGGCCCTGGCAGGCTATAGTCCATGGGGTCACAAAGAGTCGGACTCGACTGAGAGACTTACACACACACACGTAGTCAATAAACAGTACTGTGATACTTTTAGGTAAACAGCAACGGGCCTCAGCCACAAAGATACAGGTATCCATTCTCCCTCCTTACCTCCCTCCCATCCAGGCTGCCATATAACATTGAGCAGAGTTCCATGTGCTATACAGCAGGTCCTTGTTAGTTATCCATTTTAAATATAGCAGTTTGGACATGACCTTCCCAATCTCAAGTCTGGGGAGATTCTGATTAGCCTTCCTTGGTTACCCACCTGAAAGAATTAAGAGTCCTTGGACCAATGCTGCTCACAATGTGGGAGAGGTAATTCTCCAAAGAAAACTGTAAAATGTTTAAGAGAAGGAGAAATGGATGCTAGACTGAATGAGCAAATAAATGAATAAACACCTTCCACAAGTAAGCTTACATAAGATCAACTATATACTCTATGTATTTTGAGAGAGAAAAAATAGTCAAAATTCACCTTTGACCCAGTAATGACTTCATATGAAAGGTCTAGTGAAGTTTTTAAAATGTTTATTAATTAAATCTGCAATTCACCTGAATAATTTTAAACCTTTTACACACTCAAAAACCAACTACTTTCAGGTTCTTATATGTTTATAAGTTAGCATATATATATATATATATATATATATATATATATATATATATATATATATATATTAAACAGCTCCTGAGTGTACTTTTAAAGGTTTGTCACACAGAGAGACCTTTGTTTGTATACTTAAGAATGATGCTTCAACTATGCAAACAGTCCTCATAAAAATGCAGTCTCAATCCTGCCTTTTTTTATCTAAATTTTTACAAATAGTGCCTGATCAGAAAGCCTACATCTAATTTTATAATGTTTAAGTCTGTTATTAGGTAGCATGAATCGAAAATAAATTTATTTTATGACTCATTCTGAGATTAACTCAAGACACCAGATAAAGATCTTTCAGTTAGCTACTGAAACATCTAATATTTCTGGACACACACGCAAAGTGTATGGAAATGAAGTATTGATCTTAGATGTTTAAAAACATACTAAATGAACAATTCAAACTGAAGAGACGTTTCACATCAATCCTCCACCAAATTTTGTGACTGTAAAGATAAATAAGACATAGACCCTCCCCTCAAGTTATTCAAAATCAAGAAACCTGTTCATAAATAATTACATTATGTGAGAAGCTATAAATGAATTATGTGCAAGATGCTAGAAGAGTATAAAGAAGGGGAGACTTCAGAAGAGATGGTCTTTGATCTGGAATTTGAAGGATGACAAGGCAATCAGAGTGGAAAAAAACTTGCTAACAAAGATGAAAAATATAAAGTCTTGAAATATTAATGAATATAAAAAGATGCAGAGAGGCTATAAATTTGTCATTGCCAGACCATAACTTTGACATGACTACAGAACCAGTAGTTGGAAGTCAGAAACCATATTATAAAAGCTTTTCATACAGTAAGAAATAGAAACGTGAAGTGGTCCATTTTCAACACAAAGTTGAAGCCTGGACTCTTTAGATAAAGTTGAGACCTGAACTCTTCAGATAAAGTTAGGATTGGGGAGGGAGATCAGATGCATCCTGAAGAGCTAGAACTCCACCCATTGCCTATGCCCTGGCTCTAAACTTGTCTAACGACTTGAGGACAGGACATAGTTCATGCACCTGGAGGGTCCCTAAGCAAACAGGATGTTGGCGGATGGGATAAACTAGCAAGAAAGTCTTTGTTGAAAAATGTGAATGTATGTTGGGAAAGGAGAAAGAAGGATACCCTATAAGGAAATAATGAAACTTAGGAGACGTCCAGGAAGATTGTACACCCCATAGTACTCAGCCAGTGAGGAATCCAGGGGAGGGACCTGTGTGGTAGGCAATACATTGCTTGTTGTAACTGCCTCGGGTGTGCCTCCCCACCAGACACCTGATCTTGCAAGACCATCATTAAAAGTCTCGCTTTCGCTGAGCTTCATGTCTCCGAGTCCATCCCTTGATCTGGGGCTTGACTTTGGGCTGATTTTTATTTCGAGAAGGATTTCATCCTTCTCACACATACCATAATTAGGAATATGAACTTAATCTTACAGATTGGCATTTCATAACCTCATAAGAACAAAGAGCCTGTGGTCAAATAAGCTTGAGAAACACTGCACATTAAAAACCTGTGCAGTGGTCATTACAGGCAGCTAGTTCAGCTCAGTTGCTCAGTCCTGTCTGACTCTGTAACCCCATGGACTGCAGCAAGCAAGGCTTCCCTGTCCATCACCAACAGAACCTGTTCAGACAGGTAACTAACCATTTATTTCAGCACTCTTTCATTAAAAGTTTTAATGCAGTTTGAGGAATTGACTCCATCTTCAAAAGAAAACTTCAATTAACCTAAGCAGTTGTAGTATCCTTCTCCCTTATCCAAGACTGGTTAAGGAACTCTGGTCTAAGCTAATCAACACATGGCATTCCTCCTGGTGAGTTACCAGTCTGGAATTGAAAGTGAAAGTGTTATTCACTCAGTTGTGCCCAACTCTTTGCGACCCCATGGACATGGCCCACCAGGTTCCTCTGTACATGGGATTTTCCAGGCAAGAATAGAGGAGTGGGTTGCCGTTTCTTCCTACAAGGGATCTTCCTGACCCAGGGATTAAACTCAGGTCTCCTGCATTGCAGGAAGATTCTTTACCATCTGAACCACCAGGGAAGCCCTGGAATTGGACCTAAACAATTGCATTAGACATAAGTACTGTCGTTCCTTGATTGGGGAAAAGTGCTCTCTCTCTCTCTCCCTCTCTCTCTCTCTCTTTTTCTTTCTCCCCACCCCTAGGACTTATGTGAGAGTAAAAGCAGCTGCCTTACAGCTACAGGAAATGCACAGCGATCCTAATGGCTACGAGAATAAGCAGCTTTGGAATAAACTCAACAAGTGAATGGCAGAGCAAAAGAGGAAAAGCAGACCTTGATCATATCATTGAATTGCTGGATTGGGGCTGAAGATGGGAATAAAATCTGGTTCACAATGTCAAGAATTTATTACTTTCAGGAAAGAAGGAACATATACAGTTATTTTGATACATTTTAAAAGTATTATTGTAGAAATCAGTACAGGCATGAAGCAATAAAGAGGAGATTGACTCTGCTAGGTAAAGACAGAGAAAATTTTCATGCTCTTCACCTGAATCTCCAGTGATGTTCAGACATCCACAGTTAGTCTACAAATCCGTTTTGTTTTAATACATTGATATACTTAGCATTTCATATTATACCCAAAAAACCCATATAATTACAAAAAGTAAAATCATTTTCAAAATGAATGTGCTGACAAGTAGTTGACAAGTAGCATATGAATTATAAACAAACTAAACATAGTTTATGATTCTCATTAAACATAAAAGGATTAAAGGGAGTTATTTTATTTTTCAGTAGTTGAGGAAGACTTACTACTTCCAAAATAAAATAAATGATTTTTAAATATCTATGCATTTATTTTTCTGCATTTTAAACATGCTACAATTGTAAAAAGTCATAAATGATTCTATCCCCTATTTTCTCAGTTGTCCACTTGTATTATGGTTTAAATATACCAATCTATTCAGCAGGATTTCACTATTGCAAGAGTTTAATGCTATTCCCAAATACAAATGGACAGTCTATGATACAATTTAAATTGTTCGATAAGTGTTGTGAGATGGGCTATATGAAAAGTCAGGACTGGGATCCTTTGAAAATGTAGCCAAATTTTTAGTTATCATAAATACAATAAGCTTATAATTACTGTTCAAGAAACTACATTTTTAATGTGGAAATATCTACCCATCAGTAAACTTCACTGTGCCATAAATACCATTCAGGTTGAGGTTTGCTTTTCTTAAAAGAGATGTATAAAAATTATCACTGATGATATAGCATATAGCCTGAAAACACCACACCTAGCAAGCTTTGTTTCTCTACCTAATAATTTGTTAGGTATGCTCTTACCTAGAAACACCCTGATGAGCTTCTCATCATACAATAAAGTATTATTACATTATCCTCATGGCTTGTTAAGACCAAAGAATTGGAAAGAGACAGCATGAGAAAGAAAGCACATCAAAGTGGTTTTATTTCCAAGAATAAGATTCCATCATTTAAATTCTTAAAAGCCCTTCAAATTTAAGTTTAATTGGACTTTTTTAAAAGCTGAGTTACTGAAGATGGAAACATTCTCAATCCTTTTATCTTAGCAAAATGAAGATAAATGCAAACATGTTACATTATGTGCATTCTTTATTCAGAATGAAGACTCTTTTCTATAAAGGATTTAGGCACAAAGTTCTTCATCTAATAGCAATATTTTGACTGTCTTTATGCTGGAATCTTCATTTTGACAGTCAAGCAGCTGTGGAAGTTTGCAGCTTTCAGAGCTAAACTCAAGAGGCTCTGAGTCCATGCCAGCTGTCTTTCAATTTCACATCAACTCTCTTGATACTTTGTCAGTTTAAAGCTTTTGCAAAGTTTGCAAGGCCTGAACTCATTAGATAAGGGAAATGGGTCATCTAAATCTTAGCCAATCTCAACTGCCATAGAGATTCACTATTGTAAATTTCCTTCAACACTGAATTAAAAAATAGACCCCATGGGTTTTTGTTGGGTTTGGTATTTAATGAGACTGTTGTAAATGCAGCAGCTGAAGCTGTGTGTGCCTCAGTAAAAATTTCTGGATTAAATTCCCTTTTCTTTATATTTTCTATATAAAATTGGATACTGACAGCTGCAATAATAAGGACAAAAAGGTCATTTAAAGTTCAGTTTGCTAGGCACATGATAGGCAACAAATGCATTACAAAGTCACTTTTTAAAAATTATGGTGGTTATTAGAAGAAGAAAAAATCCATCTTGTTTCTAAAGAATTCTGCAGCATCCTAAAAGAGCTAAAAAACAGATTGTGGGGGTTTGTTAAGGAAGTGGAACACAAAGCTTCAGCCAACAAAAGGATTTGCTGATGCCTCTGAGAGTGCCTTACTATCATAGGCAATCATACGGTATCTATATTTTGGCACAGTATGCATCTTAGATCTGCACAGACCCAGGCTTTGCCACATCTTGTTGCTATAAAGAACTATTTAAGTTCATAGTCTGTATTTTAAACTGAAGGGGGAAAAAGCTAAATAGTATTTGGAAAGGAAAAGATATTGGTAAAAATTCTGTAGCACTGTAAATTAATGAGTGCTTCATGCTTCATCCCACAAAAACTAAAATCTGTCTAAATTTTGCATTCTGTAAGTAATTACCAAGACAGTGAGGAAAGAAAGAAAGAAAGCATCAAGGCAGGAGATTTTATAGAGAAGTAGAAATTGCCTTCAACAGAATTTCAGATTATGTGAACCTACTTACATTTATTGCCAAATGCTTTTCTATAGCTCTCCTGTTATAGCTCAGTGTGACCCAAAGCATGGTCTTCAGAACTAAAACAAAACACATTCAGATATGGCTCAGCCACTTATATGATCCTGTATGTCATTCATCCTTTCTTAGCCTCAGTTGCCTTGTGCAAAATGGGAATAATATTAATAATATCTAACACATAGTGCTGTTGTGAGGATTAAAGGAGATAAAAATGCATTATAGTACCTGGCATTGTACATATAGTACACGAACAATAAGTGTTAACTATTTGTTAATGGATGCCATAGTGCAGAGAATATAGTTCTACTGTGCTATCTTAATTTGTAATCCAGAGAAACTGTTACACCTATTCTTCATAAAATTTGGGAAAATTAGAATGCCTATTGAAGTTCTCTCTATATACATATTACTCTTTGCCCTCTTGAGAGGGGGAAGGAAGGAAAGCATATGTAGTGAAGAGTTTAATGCTCTTGACAAGTCAACTGGATACCTACTAGAGAGGTCAAACTCTGCAGCACTGCTACCCAGTAGTACTGTCTGGGATGATGGAAATGTTCTGTGTCAGCACTAGCAACCATGGTAATCACTAGATACATGTGGCTAGTGTAACCGAGTAATTGAATGCAACTTAATTTTAATTAATTCAAAATTAAATAGCTGCATGTGCCTAATGCTACCATATTGGATAACACAGCTTTATACTGAAAAGTACTTTCCATTAGACCTTCTTAGAAAATGTAAGAGAAAGTTAAGTCTCAGTGAATAAAAATTTAACATAAGTATAAAAGCCTGCCTTCTTAATTCAATCTCTGAATCTTTAGAACAATTTTATTTACTAAGCTATGATGCACTAAAACTTTAAGAAAATCAAGAGGGTCTTTGTTAAGTGGTATGAGAAAAATGATGAGCTATCCAGACATCATAGTATACCAGAGTTCATTGTCAGCTGCTTGATAAGATGGAAAGCACCAGGACCCTACAAGAGCTGCCACCTTGCATAAGCTTCCCAAGGAGGTATCCATGAAGGAAGTCAAGGCCAAGAGGAACTGCTACCAGCAGAATCAGTGCTGGAAAACCAACAAGGAATAGTTTTTAGGGTTGGCTTACGAAGATGTGACTTCTTGGAAATCTTCATTTCCTCTACTTTCAGTGGGATGTTGCCCTTGTAGAAGAATAAACTTTAATTTCCCTTTGCCATGTAGCCTAACATATTCACAGGTTCTGGAGATTAGAACATCTTTGAGGGGCCATTATTCTTACATATACTTCTGACAAAGTAGCTATGATGATGCTTTGGGTCCTCAGGTATCAATGTCAATTTGGACACTATGTACAACAATGTTAACAAAACATTCCTGTACCCCTCTTTCCAAAGTATGTCCTAGTAAATAGTCACAGGTGCCTTTCAGTAATGAATGGAGAAACCATTACTCTTTTTATATGCTGTTGGTGTTTCAGGGTCCTTTGTTCGTGGGAACTTGGCTTTCCATAGTAAATGAATTCTAAATCTGAGAACTGGCCCAGGTCTGTGAGCTAAGCAAGGGATTATGATATTTTGTTGGCGTGCCTTTTTCTAACTTCCTGATCATCAGTACTTGATTTCTTTTGGTTATATAGATTATGAAATCCCACTGTAGACTTCCAATCTATTGATATTTGACCCCTAGGAATGCCTTGCTCTCTCTCCACAGCTCTCTGTGGATTAGGCACACCATGCTTTCACTCTAAACTTAGATCCTGACAGCAAGTACATCCACCTTGCTTCTAATAGCTATTAATAAGTATACCGTTTGACCTCTGTTATTTTAGGATTCTTTCATTCTTTTTGCTATCAATTGATCCAAGATCTATAATAACATCTTCTTCTGCCAGTCCTGCCTACAGAGGAGAGCTGCTACTGAATTCAACAATACTGGTGCCTCTCTTATTAATGCAATCCCTATGGAAACCAAGCAGGATCTTCCCAGGGGTAAGCCCCTGGTGTCCCTTGACTCTTGTTTGTAGAAAAACTTTAGCCTCCTAGGTCTTCCCCAAGTTCCAAAGAGTAAATGTGGTCAGAGAAATGAGAAAATATTAACACAAAGAAAAAGAGTCAAGCAAGACAAAATAATAATAATTTAGCCATAAAACGAACTCAAGGAATACCAGTTCCTCCTCAAGGGCTATAGATATTAATAACATCCTGAGCATATCTTTGAGTTGTTTTGCAGATAATAAAACCCTCAAAAGTTGAAGGTAGTTAGCTGCTGACCACCAGCACATAGACCCCAGACAGGTTAGAGCTAGAAGGTTGATAACTAAGATTCCTGAAACATCATCCTGTTACTTCACCATCAACCAGTCAGAGAACTGTACATGAGCTAATCACACACCCTGGGACCCTCTCCCTCACACTGTCTTTTAAAAACTCTTCCCTGAAAGCCATCGGGGAGTTTAGATCTTTTGAGCATGAGCTGCCCATACTCCTTGTTTTAACCCTCAGACTATTTTAGCAGAAAATTAGTTTAGGCTTCCAAAGAGATCTTCTGCCTTCCACCCTTCACTTTATAATTGTCATTAATTGCCCTTAGCCTTTATTGTCCTTCTCTAATGCAGAAGCAGGTCAGGTGGTCTGGTATTCCCATCTCTTTCAGAATTTTCCACAGTTTATTGTGATCCACACAGTCAAAGGCTTTGGCATAGTCAATAAAGCAGAAATAGGTATTTTTCTGGAACTCTCTTGCTCTTTCGATGATCCAGCGGATGTTGACAATTTGATCTCTGGTTCCTCTGCCTTTTCTACAACATGCTTGAACATCTGGAAGTTCACGGTTCACGTATTGCTGAAGCCTGGCTCGGAGAATTTTAAGCGTTACTTTACTAGTGTGTGAGATGAGTGCAACTGTGCAGTAGTTTGAGTTGGTGATGGACAGGGAGGCCTGGGGTGCTGCAGTTCATGGGGTCGCAAAGAGTCGGACACGACTGAGCGACTGAATGGAACTGAACTGAACGAAACAGTCATGCAATTCAATCATCTTTAAAAACACTACTTCACCTGAACCTCTCAGATGCTTGACCTATCACACCTACCAGTGTAGTGTAATTGTTAAAGTGAAAGTGAATGTAATTGTTATTACATTGCAAACTAGTGCCAGGTTCTATCAATGCTCCACCTCCCAACTCTGAAGTTCCATCTTAGAATATACTTCCTAAGACCAATCCACTTCTAGTATCAACTGCAGTCAGTTTTTCCCCCTGGAAAATAGTCTCTAAGAATCTGATATTCACATACAGAATGTTTATTGATGATGCTCTTGGGAACAACTATAGATGGTGAGGGAAGAAGGCCTGGGTAGAAGGAGGACTCGACCTGTGAAGAATTTACAACAGCAGTGTCTCAGAGATGTCTGGAAATAAGACAGTCCTGCAGAGTTATTTCAGTTAAAGCAAGAGGCCTGAGCATTTGTTGTTGTTGTTTAGTCTCTCGATCATGTCTGACTCTTTTGCACCCCCATGGACTGTAGCCCCCGGCTCCTCTGTCCGTGAGATTTCCCAGGCAAGAATACTAGAGTGAGTTGCCATTTCCTTCTCCAGGTGATCTTCCCAACCCAGGGATCGAACCTGTCTTTCCTGCATTGACCAGGGGATTCTTTACTACTACACCACCTGGGAAGGCCTGAGCATTTGTACCCTACATTAGATAGAGATAGCTATGAAGGTGGGAGTGAAACCAAGGTAAATAAGCTTCTTGCACTTGAGGACAGTTCCTAGAAATGGACTCCATTGTAAGCCATCAACAAATTCTTTCATTAGTTGCAGGAATGAGCACCTTGATCCTGAGGGAGGGATCTGGGCAACACACACAGCACCCACTTCAAAGGGATTTGTACTCATTGGTGGTGATAAATGGAAATAAGACTTCCCATGTATCTTGCAACATTGGATATAAGACTTTTCCTTGATATCTCATGGAAAAGGGAGTGGCAATCCACTCCAGTATTCTTGTCTGGGGAATTCCATGGACAGAGGAGCCTGGCAGGCTACAGTCTATGGGATCACAAACAGTTGGACATGACTGAGTGACTAATACTTTTGATATCTCATGTGAACTAAGGACTCTAAAGTTCACAGAATTTTTAAGCCTGATCAGCAAAATTCATGGCACTCTCTTTCTTGTTTTTTTTTATATCCTAAGCTTAAGTATGACGATGTTTCTGGGAATTTTATGTGAATGTACCAATTTCATCTCAGCAATAAATGAAGAAGTAAGGGAAGTTGTGCTATAAACACCTAGAGTTTTGGAGAGGGAATCACAAACTTCCAACACCATGAATCAGAACAGTGGTAGCAGTAGAAAGCCAAGAGAAACCACAAAAGAAGATTAAGTCTATGACCTGAGATAGGTTCACCGGGGGATACTTCCTTCAATAACAACTGAAGGATCCCGGTTTCATTTTCATCAACTAGGATTTCTTTAGAGTTTGACAATACTCTAGCCTAAAACTCTATTAAAGATTTTTTTTCTTTGTGTGTATATTTCTAGGGGCTCAAATAGAAATTTGTTATGAAATCCAACTATTATTAGATTTTACTCACTTTAGTACAATGGAATATAAAAAATAAAATTAGCAGAAATAGTCTGTTATGCATAATATAGTTCTACATTTAAACTTCTCCTAAATAAAGTAACTAATAATCAGGACCAAGACAACAACAAATTGTCTAAAGTTTAATGTAAAAAATGTAAATATTGTTGGTATTCGCATAACAACAAAAAACAAGAACAAAATTGTTACTTATTTTCACAACAAAATCTGAATGCAATGTTATTTTATTCCTTACTATTTATTATATGTTATAAACAGAAATCTCAGTGCTAACTTCAGCAGTACATACAATAAACAGAATTTTCTGAAGTTTGGACATTCTGAGATATTCCAAATTATCTCATTGCTAAAAATATGTAATTTATTAAATGCTTACTATGAACCAGAGATAATGGTAAATGTTTCATGTCCATCAACTCTGGTTTTTGCAAGAATACTATACAGTTGTTCTTATAACTTTAGCTGAGGCTTAGAGACTTCAAGTAAATCATCCAAATTCACATTGCTGGTGAGTAACAGATGAGTATTTTAGGATGATCTGTCCTCAAAGTTCATGCCCATTGCCACAGGGCCTCTACAGAGTAAAAGAAATGACATGATTCTAAGCTCAAATTTTTCTCTGAAATAATTGGGCTTGTGTAATCTAAAATCGTCCTATCCTGAAGGTATAGTATTATTTCCACCGAGGCCTTCACCTTGACTTCTTCCTGTGTGTGCATGTATTCAGAATGGATGCCAAGGTGTACTAAAACATCACCCAGACACAGGATGCATTCCATTTAAAAAAAATAAACACTTAATATATCTAATAGAACTTGGAAACAAGGCTGGATGGATTGGGGGTACCATCCAGAAAAATCTCTAGCACCAGCTGTTTAAAATGAGAAAGGAAAAGGACCACACAAACAGCTAGCATAGGATTACTTTATCTCCATCTAAGTATCTCAGGAAGAAGTGACCTGGAATAAGATTGCTATCTCCCTCCCTGTTTCAAAATACCCACACTGTGGAGCCAATGATTTTATTTCAATTGGTGTGGTGAACATGACAGCCTCCCTGTCTGGTCAATCTACTGATACCTGGTTCTGTCTAGTCCTTACAGAAACAGCAAATAAGCAGAAATGATAGATTGCCTGAACAGATCAAACCTTCTTCCCTTATAAATGTCCTTCTGGGAAATTAAGAAAAGGAGTTACTTATGTATGGAAATACTGTTTCTGTCCTCTTTCAATGTCAAAGTCTTTTAGACTTGATACTGGTATTTTTCTTCTAACTTTAGGCTATTTCAGCCCACCCTCTTGGGATATACTTTTTTTTTTAATTTTTCTATTGAAGAATAATTGCTTTACAGAATTTTATTGTTTTCTTTCAAACCTCAACATGAGTCAGCCATAGGTATACATATATCCCCTCCCTTTTGACCCTCCCTCCCATCTCCCCCCATCCCACCCCTCTAGGTTGATACATAGCCCCTGTTTGAGTTTCCTGAGCCACACAGCAAATTCCTGTTAGCTATCTATTTCACACATGGTGATGTAAGTTTCCATGTTACTCTTTTCATACATCTTAGCCTCCCCTCCCCTCTTCTCATGTCCATAAGTCTATTCTCTATGTCTGTTTCTCTATTGCTGCCCTGTAAAGAAATTCTGGAGAGTGAAGTTGTTCAGTCATGAACAACATGACTTTTTGCAATCCCATGGACTGCAGCCTACCAGGTTCCTCCCTCCATGGAATTTTCCAGGCAAGAGTACTGGAGTGGGCTGCCCTTACTTTCTCCAGGGGACCTTCCTGACCCATGGATCAAACCCAGATCTCCCACATTGCAGGCAGACGCTTTACCCTCTGAGCCACCAGAGCACTGTAGCAGCAGCTGTGTGGCACCGGAGTGACTGTGAGGAGATGCCCCATGTCCAGGGACAAAGGAGAAGCCCCAGCAGGACAGTAGGAGGAGGAAAATCATGTTTAGAATCAAACCCCATACCCGCCAGAGACGCTCAGAGGGCTCAAACAAACCTTGTGTGCACCAGGACCTGAGACCCCACAGAGACGGAGACAGAACTGCGTTTGCGTGTCTCCTGGGGAGGTCTGGGTCAGCAGCGGCCTGCCGCAGGGGCAGGCGCTCTGGGTGCAGCAGACCTGGGTGTGGCATAAGCCCTCTTGGAGGAGGTCACCATTAACCCCACTATAGAGCTGGCAGAACTTACACAGGACTGGGAAACAGACTCTTGGAGGGCACAAACAGAACCTCGTGCCCCAGGACTCAGGGGAAAGGAGCAGTGACCCCACAAGAGACTGACCCAGACTTGCCTGTGAGTGTCCAGGGGTCTCCAGCGAAGGTGTGGGTCGGCGGTGGACTGCTGCAGGTTTGGGGGCCCTGAGTGTAGCAGTGTTTGCATGGGACCTTTTGAAGGAGGTTGTCATTATCTTCATTACCTCCACCATAGTTTTACCTCAGGTAAAACAACAGGGAAGCAATACTACGCCATCCATCAATAGAAAATTGGGTTAAAGATTTACTGAGCATGGCCCCACCATCAGAACAACACCCAGTTTGCCTACAGTCAGTCTTTCCCATCAGGAAGCATCCTGAAGCCTCTTACCCTTCTCCATCAGAGGGCAGACAGACTGAAAACCACAATCACAGAAAACTAACCAATCTGATCACATGGATCTTGTCAAACGCAGTGAAACTATGAGCCATGCCAGGTAGGGCCACACAAGACAGATGGGTCATGGTGGAGATTTCTGACAAAACATGGTCCACTGGAGAAGGGAATGGCAAACCACTTTAGTATTCTTGCCTTGAGAACCCCATGAATTACATGAAAAGGCAAAAAGACAGGAAACTGAAAGATGAACTCCCTAGGTTGGTAGGTGCCCAATATGCTACTGGAGATCAGTGAAGAAAAAACTCCAGAAAGAATGAAGTGATAGAGCCAAAGTAAAAACAATACCCAGCTGTGGATGTGACCCATGATAGAAGCAAGGTCCATTGCTGTAAAGAGCAACATTGCAAGGGAACCTGGGATGTGAGGTCCATGAATCAAGGCAAATTGGAAGTGGTCAAACAGGAGATGGCAAAAATGAACATTGACATTTTAGGAATCAGCAAACTGAAATGGACTGGAATGGGTGAATTTAACTCGGATGACCATTATATCTACTACTGTGGACAAGAATCCCTTAGAAGAAATGGAGTAGCCCTCATAGTCAACAAAAGAGTCCAAAATATAGTACTTAGATGCAATCTCAAAACCGACAACGTGATCTCTGCTCATTTCCAAGGCACACCATTCAATATCCCAGAAATCCAAGTCTCTGCACTGACCAGCAATGCTGAAAAAGCTGAAGTTGAACAGTTCTATGAAGACCCACAAGACCTTTTAGAACTAACATCCAAAGAAGATGTCCTTTTCATTATAGGGAACTGGAATGCAGAAGTAGGAAGTCAAGAAACACCTGGTGTAACAGGCAAAGTTTGCCTTGGAGTACAGAATGAAGAAGGGCAAAGGCTAATAGAGATTTGCCAAGAGAATGCACTGGTCAGCAAACACACTCTTCCAACAATACAAAAGAAGACTCTACACATAGGCATCAGATTGATTACATTTTTGCAGCCAAAGATGGAGAAACTCTATACAGTAAGTAAAAACAAGATGAGAAGCTGACTGTGGCTCAGACCATGAACTCGTTATTGCAAAATTAAGACTTAAATTGAAGAAAGTAGGGAAAACCACTAGACCATTCAAGGATGAAATACATAAAATCCCTTACAATTATACAGTGGAAGTGTGAAATAGATTCAAGGGATTAGATCTGATAGAGAGAGTGCCTGAAGAACTATGGGCAGAGGTTTGTGACATTGGACAAGAGGCAGTGATCAAGACCATCCCCAAGAAAAAGAAAGGCAAAAAGGCAAAATGGTTGTCTGAGGAGTCCTTACAAATAAGTGAGAAAAGAAGAGAAGTGAAAGGCAAAGGAAAAAAGGAAATCTATACCTATTTGAGTGCAGAGTTCCAAACAACAGCAAGGAGAGATAAGAAAGCCTTCCTCAGCTATCAAGCAAAGAAATAGAGCAAAAGAATAGAATGGGAAAGACTAGAGTTCTCTTCAAGAAAATTAGAGATACCAAAGAAACATTTCATGCAAGGATGGGCACAATAATGTGAATTCCAATGGACCTTAGGAAGCATCACTAAGAACAAAGCTAGTGGAAGTGATGGGATTCCAGCTGAGCTATTTCAGGTCCTAAAAGATGATGCTTTGGAAGTGCTGCACTCAATAATGCCAGCAAATTTGGAAAACTGAGCAGTGGCCACGAGACTAGAAAATGCCAGTTTTAATTCCAATCCAAAGAAAGGCAATGCAAAGAATGCTCAAACTACTGCACATTTGCACTCCTTTCACACCATAGCTAAGTAATGCTCAAAATTCTGCAAGTCAGTCTTCAACAGTACGTGAACCGTGAACTTTCGATGTTCAAGCTGGATTTAGAAAAGGCAGAAAAACCAGAGATCTAATTGCTAACATCTGTTGGATCATTGAAAAGTGAGAGAGTTCCAGAAAAACATCTACTTCTCCTTTATTGACTATGGCAAAGCCTTTGACTCTGTGGATCACAACAAACTGTGGAAAATTCTTCAAGAGATGAGGGTTCCAGACCACCTGACCTGCCTCCTAAGAAATCTGTATGCAGGTCAGGAAGCAACAGTTAGAACTGGACATGGAACAACAGACTGGTTCCAAATCAGGAAAGGAGTACGTGAAGGCTGTATATTGTCACCCTGCTTATTTAACTTATATGCAGAGTACATCATGAGAAATGCTGGACTGGATGAAGTACAAGCTGGAATCAAGATTGCCGGGAGAAATCTCAATAACCTCAGATATGCAGATGACACCACCCTCATGACAGAAAGCGAAGAAGAACTAAAGAAAGAGCTTCTTGATGAAAGTGGAAGAGGAGAGTGAAAAAGTTGACTTAAAACTCAACATTCAGAAAATTAAGATCATGGCATCTGGTGCCATCACTTCATTTCAAATAGAAGATAAATCAATGGAAACAGTAACAGACTTTATTTTGGGGGGCTCCAAAATCACTGCAGATGGCAACTATAGCCATGAAATTAAAAGACACTTGCTCCTTGGAAGAAAAGTTATGACCAACCTAGACAGCATATTAAAAAGCAGACATCACTTTGCCAACAAAGGTCCATCTAGTCAAAGCTATGGTTTTTCCAGTAGTCACATACGGATGTGAGAGTTGGGCTATAAAGAAAGCTGAATGCCAAAGAATTGATGCATTTGAACTGTGGTGTTGGAGAAGACTCTTGTGAGTCCCTTGGACTGCAAGGTGATCCATCCAGTCCATCCTAAAGGAAATCAGTCCTTAATATTCATTTGAAGTGCTGATGCTGAAGCTGAAACTCCAATACTTTGGCCACCTGATGCAAAGAACTGACTCATCTGAAAAGACCCTGATGCTGGGAAAGACTGAAGGCAGGAGGAGACAGGGACGACAGAGCATGAGATGGTTGGATGGCATCACTGACTCAATGGACATGAATTTCAGTAAATTCCAGGAGTTGATGACGGACAGAGAAGCTTGTGTGCTACGGTCCGTGGTGTCATAAAGAGTCGGACATGACTGAGTGACTGAACTGAACTGAACTGAAATAAATTCTTAGCTGCCATTTTTTAGATTTTGTATGTATGTGTTAGAAGATGATATTTACCTTTTCCTTTCTGACTTACTTCACTCTGTATATTAGGTTCTGGGTTCATCCATCTCATTAGAACTGACTGAAAGGCATTCCTTTTTATGGCTGAGTAATATTCCCTTGTGTATATGTACCACAAATTCTTTATCCATTCATCTGTCAGTGGATATCTAGATTGCTTGCATATTCTAGCTATTGTAAATATTGCTGCAGTGAACAATGGGATACATGTGTCTTTTTCAGTTTTGGTTTCCTCAGGATATATGCCTAGGAGTGGAATTGCTGGGTCATATCATACGGTGGTTTTATTCCTAGTTTTTTAAGGAATCTCCATACCATCTTCCACAGTGGCTGAATTAATTTACCTTCCCACCAACAGTGCAAGAGCGTTCCCTTCTCTCCACACCCTCTCCAGCATTGTCTGTAGACTTTTTAATGATGGCCATTCTGACTGGTGTGAGGTGATATCTCAATGTAGTTTTGATTTGCATTTCTCTAATAATGAGCGATGTTAGCCATCTGTATGTCTTCTTCAGAGAAATGTCTGTTTAGGTCTTTTTCCCACTTTTTGATTGGGTTGTTTGTTTTTCTAGTATTGAGTTGTATGAGCTGCTTGTGTATTTTGGAAATTACTCCTTTGTCTGTTGTTTTGTTTGCTATTAATTTCTCCCATTCTGAGGGTTGTCTGTTCACCTGGTTTATAGTTCCTTTTGCTATCCAAAAGCTTTTAAGCTTAATCAAGTCTGACTTGTTTGCTTTGTTTTTATTTCCATTACTCTAGGAGCTGGGTCTTGCTTTGATTTAAGTCATCGAGTGTTCTGCCTATGTTTTCCTCAAAGAGTTTTATACTTTCTAGTACAATATTTTGGTCTTTAATCCATTTTGAGTTTATCTTTGTGTATGGTGTTAGGAAGTGTTCTAATTTCATTCTTTTACATGTAGCTGTCCAGTTTTCCCAGCAACACTTATTAAAGAGGCTCTCTTTGCCCCTTTAATTCTTGCCTCTTTTGTCAAAATAAGGTACCCATAGGTGCATGGGTTTACGTCTAGGCTGTCTATCTTGTTCCATTGGTCTATATTTCTGTTTTTGTGCCAGTACCTTGCTGTCTTGATGACTGCAGCTTTGTAGTATAATCTGAAGTCAGTAAGGTTGATTCCTCCAGCTCCACTCTTCTTTCTCAAGACTGCTTTGGCTATTTGGGGTCTTTTGTGTTTCCATATGAATTGTGAAATTTTTTGTTCTATCTCTGTGAAATATGCCATTGGTAATTTGATAGGGATCACATTGAAACTGTACATTGCATTTAGTAGTATAGTGATTTTCACAATTTTGATTCTTCCTACCCAGGACATGGAATACCTCTCCATCTGTTTATGTCATCTTTGATTTCTTTCATTAGTGTCTTATAATTTTCTGTGTACAGTTCTTATGTCCCCTTATGTAAGTTTATTCCTAGGTATTTAATTCTTTTTGTTGCAGTGGTGAATGGGATTGAGTCCTTTATTTCTCTTTCTGATTTTTCATTGTTAGTATATAGAAATGCAAGTGATTCCTGTGTATTGATTTTTTATCCTGCAACTTTGGTAAATTCACTGATTAGCTCTAGTGGTTTTCTGATACTATCTTTAGGTACAGTGTCATGTCATCTGCAAATAGTGAGAGCTTTACTTCTTCTTTTTGATCTGGCTTCCTTTTATTTCTTTTTCTTCTCTGATTACTATGTCTAGGACTTCCAGAATTATGTTGAATAATAGTGGTGAAAGTGAACATCCTTGCCTTGTTCCTGATCTTAGGCGGAATGCTTTCAGGTTTTCACTATTGAGAATGTTTGCTGTAGGCTTATCATATATGGCCTTTACTATGCTGAGGTAGGTTCTTTCTATGCCAATTTTTTGAAAAGTTTTAATCATATATGGGTGCTGAATTTGGTCAAAGGCTTTCTCTGCATCTATTGAGATGATCATGTGTTTTTTATCTTTCAATTTTTTAATATGGTGTATCACATTGATTGATTTGCATATATTGAAGAATCCTTGCATTCCTGGAATAAACCTAGCTTGATCACAGTGTATGAGCTTTTTGATGTGTTGCTGAATTCTGTTTGCTAAAATTTTGTTGAGAATTTTTGCTTCTATGTTCATCAGTGATATTGGCCTGTAGTTTTCTTTTTTGTGTGTTGTCTTTGTCTGGTTTTGGTATCAGGGTATTGGTGGCTTCATAGAATGAGTTTGGAAGTGTTCCTTCCTCTGCAATTTTTTGAAAGAGTTTCAGAAGGATGGGCATTAGCTCTTCTCTAAATGTTTGATAGAATTCTCCTGTGAAGCCATCTGGTCCTGGGCTTTTGCTTTTTGGGGAGACTTTTTATCACAGCTTCAATTTCAGTGCTTGTAATTGGGTTGCTCATAATTTCTACTTCTTCCTGGTTCAGTGTTAGAAGATTGAGCTTTTCTAGGAGTCTGTCCATTTCTTCCAGGCTTTCCATTTTATTGCTAAATTGTTGTTCATAATAATCTCTTATAATCCTTTGTATTTCTAACCTTGGTTGATTTGATTCTTTTCTCTTTTTTTCTTGATGAGTCTGGCTAAAGGTTTGTCAATTTTGTTTGTCTTCTCAAAGAATCAGCTTTTAGTTTTATTAATCTTTACTGTTGTCTCTTTCGTTTCTTTTTCATTTATTTCTGCTCGGATCTTTATGATTTCTTTCCTTCTACTAATTTTGGTGTGTTTTGTTCTTTTTCCTGTTGTGTTAGGTATAAAGTTAGATTGTCTATTTTTCTTGTTTCTTGAGGTTGGATTATATTGCTATAAACGTCCTTCTTAGAACTGCTTTTGCTGCATCCCATAGGTTTTGAGTTGTTATGTTTTCATTGTCATTTGTTTCTAGAAACTTTTTCATTTCCCTTTTGATTTCTTCAGTAAGCTGATTGCTATTTATAATCAAGTTGTTTAATTTCCATGTGACTGTTTCTTACAGTTTTTTTCTTGTAATTGATCATAGCGTTGTGATTGGAAAAGATGCTTGATACGATTTCAGTTTTCTTAAATTTACTGTGGTTTGATTTGTGACCCAGGATGTGGTCTATCCTGGAGAATGTTCCATGTGCACTTGAGAAGAAGTTGAATTCTTCTGCATTTGGATGGAATATCCTGACAATATCAAAGAGATCCATCTCATCTAAAGTATCATTTAAGACGTGTTTGCTTATTAATTTTCTGTTTTGATGATCTGTCCATTGGTGTGATGGGGTGTTAAAGTCTCCTACTATTATTGTGTTACTGTCAGTTTCTCTTTTTAAGTCTGTTAGTGTTTGTCTTATGTACTGAGTTGCTCCTATGTTGGGTGCATAGATATTTACAATTGTTATGTCTTCCTCTTGGATTCATCACTTGATCATTATGTAGAGACCTTCCTTATCTGTTGTAATCTTCTTTATTTTAAGGTCTGTTTTGTCTGATATGAGGATTGCTACTCCAGCTTTCTGTTGCTTCCCATTTGCATGGAATATATTTTTCCATCCTCTCACTTTTAGTCTATATGTTTCTTTAAGTCTGAGATGGGTTTCTTGTACACAGCATATATATAGGTCTTGTTTTTGTAGCCATTCAGCCCGTCTGAGTCTTTTGTTTGGAGCATTTAATCCATTTACATTTAAAGTAATTATTGATACATATGTTCATATTGCCATTTTCTGAATTGCTTGGGGTTGATTTTGTAGATCGTTTTTTCTTCTCTTTTATTTCTTGACTATAAAGTCCCTTTAATATTTGTTGCAAAGCTAGTTTTGTAGTACTGAATTCCCTTGACTTTTGCTTATCTGAAAAGCTTTTTATTTCTCCATCAATTTTGAATGAGATCCTTGCTGGGTACAGTAATCTTGGTTGTAGATTTTTCCCTTTCAGCACTTTTAAATATATCCTACCATTCCCTTCTGGCCTGCAGAGTTTCTGCTGAAAGATCAGCTGTTAAACGTATGGGGTTTCCCTTGTGTGTTACTTGTTGCTTCTCCCTTGCTGCTTTTAATATTCTTTCTTTCTGTTTAGTCTTTGTTAGTTTGATTAGTATGTGTCTTGGCATGTTTCTCTATGAGTTTGTCGTGTATGGGACTCTTTGTGCCTCTTGGACCACTTGACTATTTCCTTTTCCATGTTGGGGTAATTTTCAACTATAATCTCTTCAAAATTTTTCTCATACCATTTCTTTTTCCCTTCTTCTTTTGGGACCCCTACAATTCGAATGTTGGTGCATTTAGTATGGTCCCAGAGATCTCTGAGACTATCCTCAGTTCTTTTCATTTTTCTCACTTTAGTCTGCTCTTCAGAAGTTATTTCCACCATTTTATCTTCCAGCTCACTGATTCATTCTTCTGCTTCAGGTATTCTGTTATTGATTCTTTCTAGAGTATTTTTAATTTCAGTAATTGTGTTGCTTGTCTCTGTATGTTTATTCTTTAATTCTTCTAGGCCTGTTAATTGATTCTTGCATTATCTCCATTTTGTTTTCAAGGTTTTTGATCATCTTTGCTATCATTATTCTGAATTCCTTTTCAGGTAGTTTGCCTATTTCCTCTTCATTTATTTGGACTTCTGTGTTTCTAGTTTATTCCTTTATTTGTGTAGTATTTCTCTGCCTTTTCATTATTTTTTTTAACTTATTGTGTTTGTGGTCTCCTATTCCCAGGCTTCAAGGTTGAATTCTTTCTTTCTTTTGGTTTCTGCCCTAAGTTTCATCCAGTGGTTTGTGTAAGCTTCCTATGGAGTGAGTGTGTGCTGAACTTTTGTTTGTTTGTTTTTCCTCTGATGGGTAAGGCTGAGTGAAGTGGTAATCCTGTCTGCTGATGATTTGGTTTCTATTTTTGTTTTGTTTGTTGTTTAGATGAGGCTATCAGGGAAGCCCAGAGCACCACCAAATGAAAGTCAAAGTCACTTAGTCCTGTCTGACATTTTGCGACCCCATGGACTAGTTCTCAAGGCCAGATTTCTGGAGTGGGTAGATTTTCCCTTCTCCAGGGCTTCCGTGGTGGCTCACAGGGAAAATATCTGCCTGCAATGTGGGAGACCTGGGTTCGATCCCTGGGTCAACAAAAGCCCCTGGAGAAGGAAATGGCAACCCACTCCAGTACTCTTACCTGAGAAATTCCATGGATGGAGGAGCCTGGTAGTTTACAGTCCATGGGATCACAAAAAGTCAGAAATGACTGAACAACTTCACTCTCCAGGGTAAATTTTGATGATTCAATGAGGCATTCTGCACAGGGTGCTACTGGTGTTTGGGTTATGTTGGGTCTTATATTCAACTGGTTTCCTTTGTGTGAGTTCTCATTATTTGATACTCCCTAGGGTTAGTTCTCTGGTAGTCTACGGTCTTGGAATCAGTTTTCCCACTCCAAAGGCTCAGAGCTTAATCTCTGATCTGGAATGAAGATTCCACAAGTGGTTTGTTATGGCATTAAGTGAGATTAAAGCAAATATCCAAATTAGAAAGCAAAGGTGAATCGCAGACAAATGGCAGTTACAAAATCAGGCAAATAATGATCAAAATAATGGAATACACACATAACATATACACTCATCAGCAAAGTCCAAACAGTCCAACAAATATAAAGTACAGTAGACTGACCTGGCAAACAAAGAAAATCAAAAACTATATTTACCAGTTAAGAACAAAACTAACTAAAGCACAAACTGAAAAACAAAACTAAAGCAAGGTGCCAAGTGGGGAGTAGAGCAATGAAAACCAAACATATTTTGAGAGGAATGAAAGAAAGAAATAATAGATATGCAAAGTTAAATAGAGGTAGATAAAGAAGATTTATATACATGAAAGATTAACTGCAAAGGGAAAAGAACAGTAGGAAGGGCGAAAAAAGGAATAAATGTAGAAAAAATATAATAGGCTTAAAAAATTAAAAATTAAGAATATAAAAAAGAAAAAAATGGAAGAAGAAAGAAAAAAAGAAAGAAAGAAAGAAAAGAAAACTCCACAGAACTGCAAAAGCCCAACATAGAGGCAGTGGTTTATAACAACAATAAAAGGTGTAACTGACTATACACATATACATATGCACCCATAAGCAAAATCTAAACAGTCCAGCAAAAATAAAGTACAATAGATTGACCCAGTGAACAAAGGAAACCATAAATTATATCTACCAGAATAAAATTAACTAAAACACAACTGGAAAACAAAACTAAAGCAAGGTGCCAATTGGGGAATAAAGCAATGAAAATAAAATTAACAAATATGTTGAGAGAAAAGAAAAGAAAGGATAGGAAAAGTTAAATAGAGGTAAATAAAGAAGATTTGTACACATTAAAGATTGACTGCAAGGGGGAAAGAATAGTAGGAAAAGCAAGCAAAGGAATAATGTAGAAAAATAATAATAGATTTTAAAAATTAAAATTAAAAAAAGAGAAAAGAAAGAAAAAGGAAAACTCCACAGAACTGCTAAAGCCCAACGTAGAAGCAGAGGTTTATAACAATAAAAAAGTGACTGAGAAAAGAAAAGCTCAAGAGCTTAATTAGATTTCATGGTGCCAATAAAATCAACAAATTCAACAGAGGCAGGGAAAGGGGGAAGGGGGAAAAAATCCAAAAGAATCTACAGAACAAGCCATAAGATAAGAATAATAAGTGTTGTTCTTGAGTCACTGCTGTCAGAGTCCTTTCCCTCGCTGGGAGTCACAGTCCACCTCACCTCCCCAGGATGCACTCCAGCACGGTGCTGGTCTCTGGACCTGCTGTGGGGGCAGCTCAGAGTCTAACCTGGTCCTCCCCCTGTGCGTTCTTGCCTACAATGACCACAGTCATCAGAACTAGTGTGTTTTCTCCTGTGGGAGCTCTCAGTGGCCTTTTATATATTCCATAGACACAGAGTCTGCCTAGTTGATCCTGTGGATTTAACCTGCAGCTTGTACAGCTGGTGGGAAGGTTTTGGGTCTTCTTCCTTAGCCACACTGCCCCTGGGTTTCAATTGTAGTTTTATTTCCACCTCTCCTGTGGGTCATGCACTGGGGTTTGCTCCTGAGGCTGCCCTGGAGGACTTGGCTTTGCCACTGTGAGGGCCAGGTGTGGAGGTGGTGCAGCTGCTTGGGTCTCAGGGGTTCTGGCAGCAGCAGGTACTCAGGGGAGTTGGCGGCTAGGGCAGCAGGAGAAATAGTGCTCTAGAAGGGTGTGGCAACCTGTATCGGCCAATACGCTCCAGTATTCTTGCCTGGAGAACCCCCTCCCTGGCAGAGAAGCCTGGCAAGTCACAGTCTACAGGGTTGCAAAGAGTCAGACACTACCAATGCAACGCTGCATACAGACACAAGACTTTTTTTGGCCTGTGGCGGCCCTGCCCCAGTGAGAGTTGAGCATGAAGGTGGCGCAGCTGCTTGGCTTGCCAGGACCCTGGCAGTGCCAAGTGTTCAGGGAACGGACTGCCTCCACCCCAGGTGTTATGGCCCTATCAGAGTCTTTTCTCGAGCCTCTTGCAGCTGGCAATGAGAAGGTCTCTTTGGCCAGTCTTTCTCTGTAGCTCTGCCAATTCAGGCACTTAGAGGGCTCCCTTACTTGACGTCCTTCTCTGTTGTTCCGCAGGTTAGGCACATAGAGGGGCCCCCCTGGGTGGGGTCCTACTCTGTAGTTCAGTGCGTCAGGCGTTTGATGGGCCAGTCTCTCTGTTGTTCAGCTGCCGATGCTGGCGTGTGGGGAGAGAGTCTATGGTGATGGCTTCCCCTGCTATGCATGACCCAGCACTATGACCTTTCTTCCATGGCTGCCCGGCTTTCCTCCAAAGGCATTTCCCCCATATTCTCCTCCCTCACATCCCCTCACTCTGTCTCTCCACAATCAACATCAACCCTTGCTCTGGAATTGCTCCCTAAACTCCATCTCCCAGCTGTTTGTTGCGCCTTCCAAGGGACCTGTGTCCCTGTCCAGGGTATGTATGGCTGCAGCAAGGGCTGTCTGATTCTCATTCCATTTAGGCTGCCACAGATCAGCTGATTCACTTTCAGCCTTAAATGTTTCTCCTCTGGCTCAGACAATTGACGATGTGGGACTTGGACCCCTGCTTCAGTTCCCCCACACCCTTAGGGCAGGTCCAGTCCTACTAACACTCCCGTTTTTCCCCCTAGTTCCTTCATCCTACCGAGTTTTGCGCAGTTCTATATATTCTTTTCCACTGGTCAGGTACTCCTGTCCACACTCAGCTGGTGTTCTGCATGCGCTTCTGTGCCTGAAGGTGTGTTCCTGATGTATCTGTGGAGAGAGATGTGCTCCATGTCCACCTACTCCTCCGCCATCTTGTTCTCTCCCATATTCTTTTAATTAATGAAATTCTACTGTTAAGAACTGGTGCTTCCCTGATGAAGCACCAATCTGCTTTCCAATACAGGAGACACAAGAAACACAGGCGCAGTTCCTGGGTCAGGAAGATCCCCTGGAGAAGGGAACAGCAATCCCAGTATTCTTGCCTGGGAAATCCCATGGACAGAGGAGCCTGCGTGGCTATAGTCCATAGAGTTGCAAAAGATTCAGGCATGACTTAGCAACTAAACAATAACAACTAAGAGCCACTGAGCCATTATTTCTTGACAGAGAAAGAGGCACTGCAGAGGGGAGGTTGATTTATGTACTTTTAGACACAGATATTTGCCCTCCTGGCTGAGAGGTTAGAATTCTGTTCATTTGTTTTCCCTTTATCAGTCATTTCTCCTTTCCAATAATCAAGTGAATAAACATTTCATTCCATTTCAGTTTAACTCAAAATTTCATGTATTAAAAAAGATGGATCTAGATTTTGAAGTCTCCCTCACTGGTTTTGAAAAAGTCAACAGGATATCCCTAGGAAATTTAGCAGTCAGCTATACTTTTTATAGCTGAGGTGAGGGAGTGTGTAGTGATAAAATCTGTTTGGTATTATCCAAATAAAGACCATAGAGCTAAGTGTCCTACAAGATTTAATTAAAAGCATATTATGTTCCTCTAGATTTTTTTACATCACAGTGATAAGCCTTATAGAATGCAGAAGATTTTGTAGTTTTTATTCAATTCTACATAATAGTCTCATTAACCATTCTGAAAGATTTGGTGCAGACAGCAATGATAATGAAGGCATTCCATTTGTAATTTAACAAGAGGAAAGAAATAATTACCACTTAATTATTGTCCAAAACAAAGCACATATAACTACTACTCATTGTTATCTTTATTATTACATGCATAGTACTGCAAAACATAACTGACATCGGAGAGACTATTTAGAATTCCGAAAATTGTTTGAACATTGGAGAACTTCTACTCACCGCATATGTATTCCGTGTAGAATGATCAATTGTGAACAAGTGTTGCATCAAACAATATCCATTTACCCATACTAGTTTAAGGCAGTAGAGAAACAGAGGTAGCACAAAAGAGATTAACCAAAGCCTTTACACTAAATTATAAGGTTATGGTGGTGGTGGTTTAGTCACCAAGTCATTCCAACTCTTTGGACCCCATGGACTGTAGCCCACCAGGTTCCTCTCTCCATGGGATTATACAGCTGAGAATACTTGAGTGGGTTGCCATTTCCTTCTCCAGGGGATCCTTCCCACCCAGGAATCGAACCTGAGTCTCCTGCATTGCAGGCAAACTCTTTAGCAACTGAGCTACGAAGGAATCACACATTATAAGGTCAATATAAGAATTTTGCCCCTTAGATTTACCTTTCCTGAAACACTTCATTTGACTGAGGAGAGGGTTCATTTCAGACATAGGTTTGATTTCACCTGAGTTTTTGAGTCATTCTTAGAGCTTTCTATCTAGAACAGAATGCTTAATTAATTTTTTTATGTCCATGTTGTTTACTTTATTATTAATCCTTAATGTAATATTAGATTTCTGTAGGAAAATGTTCCCAGCTCTGGTTTAGTGGAAAATAGCCAGTCTCCAATATACAATTTAACTCTTAGTATATACAAAACTCCACCTACCAATGCAGGACACATAAAAGATGCAGGTCCAATCCTGGGTCAGGAAGATCTTCTGGAGAAGGAAATGGCAACCCACTCCAGTATTCTTGTCTGGAGAATCCCATGGACAGAGGAGCCTGGTGGGCTATAGTCCATACCATCACAAAGAGTTGGATAGGACTGAGGTGACTTAACACACACACACACACACACACACACACATATACAAAACATCTTTAGGTCAGTTGTCAAATTTAGAAATAACATCCCTGAGAAACAATCTTTTAAGTAGTGGTTATGTCCCAGAACACTATACAACTCACAGTGTATTAAAGTTTACCACAGCACCCTTTCACCATGCATGGTGCTGTTTTTAACAGTGTTAAGTAAATTTTAAATGGAAACCATTAGGCTGAGGCAGCTTTCATGTCTTAGTGCCTAAATAAGCAAACAGAAACCCAAGTCTGTGATGCCTCAAGGTTAAGATCATAATGTAAGGACAACCAGTCACAAACAGCCAACCCGAATTTCCCAAATAAGGTAATTGCTCTTCTTCCACCTGTTCTCCATCAGCATCTGTTCCCAGCTCCTGGCAATGCAGCACTCCTAACCACTTATGGTTTGGCACTACCCGATTACAAATTTAGTATGTCTCAGTTTTATCTTAACAATAGTAAATCACATCCCCCATCCAGGTAGAGGATAAAGAATAGCTGTCTCAGCCCCACTGTGAGAGCAGGAAATCTGCTTGGGTTTTGTATCAGTAGCTCAGAATAGGAATCAAGCATTGTTCAGGAGGTAGACGCACTGCTGCTCCCCTGGGAGCTGCCCCATCCAGGAGACACAGTCTCACAAGGGCTTCCACTGAGGCTTCCCCTCTGCTCTCCTTACAGCCAGATCTCCAAGCAGCAGCCCAGGGGGCCCTTTACTATGCAAACTAGATCTTGCTGCTTCTCTTCCCACAGCTTCCCAAGTTTCACATTATACTTTGAAAAAGATTCTGAGTCATTCTGACCTGCATGATCTGGCCCCTGGCTGCTTCTCTGATCTCATTTCCTGCCACTCTTCCCCCTCTCACTCTACTCCAGCCGCTTGAACCTCCTGACAATTCTTCAAGGGCATCAGGCATGTTCCCACTTCAAGGCCTCTGCATTTGTTTGCCTGTCTACCTGGATGTCCCTCCCCTAGAAGAGACGTGACTTGCTTCCCCATTTAACTTCTGTCACCTTCTTAGAGAGGTCTTCTCTGATGACCTGCAGTCACTCTTAACCAATTGCCTACCTTCTTTTTTTTTTCATAGCACTTAATACTCTCTAAGTTACATTCCATATTTGTTTATCTTCCTTGGTACAGTGTAAGCCCCATTAGAGCAGGGAATTAGTCTTGTTCACCATCGTATTCCTAAAACAGTAAATGGCACATAGTACACATTCCATACATATTCGTTAAATGAATGAATGAAAGGTATGACTCTCTGAGAAAATTGTTCACAAATCATGGCCTGCGCAAATTTGAAATTGGTTTCTATCATCTCAGTAAATACAAGATAAGTTAACTAAATAGGAATAGTCACCTATACAATAACTACAAGATGCCTCTGAACAAAATACATTCTGCAAAATTAAAAACCAAAAATGTTTCTAAGTCAATATATAGAATATTTCATCTAACCACCTTGTGCCCTGATTATAACCAAAAGCTCTAAAGCTATCTACAACTGTGCTCTCTACTCCTGTATATTTTCCAAACTGTGCATATGTATATACTCCTCCAAGGATCTGGCTCAAATATAAAATACCTAGGGCTACTGGCATTCACAGAGGCAACATCATCCTCAAGTTTCTTCAGCACTCAAAGCTTAGTGAGACAATATACTCAATCACTCCACGTCAGTGGGAGTGATGACTACTGATCATGGAATGATAGACTGTTAGAGCTGAGACAGCTAAGAAATGATTTTATCAACCCTCTAAATTTCTATTTGAGTAAATGAAAGCCCAGAGAGAAGTTGCCGAAAGGCACCAGAATACGCCACTCCCAAAGAGTCTTTTTGGCAGATGTATTATTTTGAGCTAAAGACCTTTGAGAACCAGCAGAAACAGAAAAAAAGGTCTAAAAACAGGGCACAGGTTTTCCTTTTGTAAAAGAAATTTACATTTATAAAGAAAATTTTATTTGTAAAGATGTCCTTCCTCTCCCATACTAGGAGGAGGAGGAGTCTTAACTAGTCCCTTGGACTTCAAGGACACCCAACCAGTTAATCCTAAAGGAAATCAGCACTGAATATTCATTGGAAGGACTGGTGCTGAAGCTGAAGCTCCAATACTTTGGTCATCTGATGCAAAGAGCCTAATCATTAAAGAAAAACCCTGATGCTGGGAAAGATTGAAGGTAGGAGGAGAACAACAGAGGACAAGATGGTTGGATGGCATCACCGACTCAATGGGCATGAGTTTGAGCAAGCTCTGGGGGAGGGTGAAGGAAAGGGAAGCCTAGGGTGCTGCAGTCCATGGGGTTGCAAAGAGTCAGATAATGACTGAACGACTAAACAACAACAACAAGGGAGTAGAAACCACTTTAGTCTGCAAAATAAGCCATAATAACCATTTACCATTCTTAACCATTTACCATTCTTTTCCTGGTCACCTCCCCATCTCTCACCTCCCTCACCCAGCAGTCCAAAACTCCTTTTCCTTTATTTAGCCTAAGACTGTATATAAGCTCAAGTTTTAAGTACCCCTTTGGGTTTCTCACTGAGTGCTCCTGAAACAGTTAGATGTCATTTCAGGGACTCTGAAGAGCTCTGGTACCACAGTTATTTATGTCTCAGGGCAGAAAAGAATTCAGTGAGAGGCAAAGTGATAGATAAGAAGTGATTGATTAGAATAGGATGGTTGTGGGGTTTACAAGTGGGCAGGTGAGAAATGCTGCACCCCAAGAACTTACTGGGCTATAGTTTTATAACCAAAGGAAGAATTAGGAGGGGGAGAAGAACTTCTTTGTCTTTCTTGAGGACGTCATGCTTCTATTATCAGCTCCTCCTCCAGGTTGAGTAGGGGAGTCTTCTTATCCCTCCATGGCCAAGATAGATACACAAATTATTGCTTTTTCATGAGTGTGGAGAGCATGTTCTAGAGATTATTAACCTACTGAGCACATTGGGCAGGATGTGGGTCTCAAGCCACCACTGATTTTTTGTTCAGGGGCATGTCTCATGCTTCTGCTTCATGGTTGTGTTGCTGAGCAAGCCTGCATGGTTTTGTAGTTAAGCAAACCTACTTTTTTGAGTAATCATTAACTTCCAGGGGACAAAGGTCTCCCATACTTTTAATTTACAATCCCCTTGTGGGTGGTGGTGGTGTAGTCACTAATTGTGTCCAACTCTTTGCGACCTCATGGACTGTAGCCCAGCAGGCTCCTCTGTCCGTGAGGAATAACTATTTAATCATCTACTTTGTCCCTTCACCATGTCCCTATCACTCCCATGTGTATGTATGATACACCTGTTAATAAATTTGTTATTTTTTCTCTTGTTAGTCTGTTATACTAGTGTAATTTACAAAGTCCCAGTTGGAGAAGCCAAAGTGGATAGAGGGGGAAGTTTTTTACCCTCTCTACAATGCTGATGAACCTATATCATTTTATTAAACACCTTCATGAAAGGTTTTGTTTCAAAGGCATTGTTTATCATTTTCCCCATTCTTCTTAATTTCAGTTCAATTCAGTTCAGTTGCTCAGTCATGTCCAACTCTTTGCGACCCCATGAACCACAGCACGCCAGGCCTCCCTGTCCATCACCAACTCCCAGAGTCCACCCAAACCCATGTTCATTGAGTTGGTGATGCCATCCAGCCATCTCATCCTCCATCGTCCCCTTCTCCTCCTGCCCCCAGTCTTTCCCAGCATCAGGGTCTTTTCAAATGGGTCAGCTCTTCGCATTAGGTGGTCAAAGTATTGGAGTTTCAGCTTCAACATCAGTCCTTCCAATGAATGCCCAAGACTGATCTCCTTTAGGATGCACTGGTTGGATCTCCTTGCAGTCCAAGGGACTCTCAAGAGTCTTCTCCAACACCACGGTTCAAAAGCATCAATTCTTCGGCACTCAGCCTTCTTTATAGTCCAATTCTCACATCCATACATGACCACTGAAAAAACCATAGCCTTGATTAGACGGACCTTTGTTGGCAAAGTAATGTCTCTGTCTTTTTAATATGCTATCTAGGTTGGTCATAACTTTCCTTCCAAGGAGTAAGCATCTTTTAATTTCATGACTGCAATCACCATCTGCAGTGATTTTGGAGCCCATAAAAATAGGAACATAAATTTGTGTTATATTACCCAGTTTTTTCTTTAATATTCAACTCTTCAGAATCTGGTATAGTGGACAGTGGTTGACTTTTGCCTGCCCAGTAACCCTCCATCCCACCCAATGTACACACTTCTGAATTACTTACTCTTTCCTCACGCTTATTTGGAATGGAAACCCTTCTGTGACTACAGAAGTCATCCTGTGACCCAAGCTTAATTAACTGCAGCATAGACTATCCCTGTCCACAGTAACTGGTTCATTAATGGACACATGGCCCAGTCAGATCTATTACAGCAGTCTGAAATCTTAGTTACAAGGGTAAAGAGGAAAGGAAAATTCCCAAATATCTGCCTTGATCCACAGTCAGCCACAGAGGGAAAGCCTTCCTGAAAAATGAGCCAACACAATTGAAAGCAGAGTCAACAGACGGAAAGAAACTAAGACCAGATGACATTGCTAGGACCTTCAGATCCGGTTCTGTCTACAAGTGAGTTTCTCAGCTACCCAGGTCAGTGCCTTGAGCTGAGCTTTCTGTCATATGCCACCAAAAGTATACTAACTAACAAATAACTGTAGAGGTTATTGTATGAATTTACAGAGAGAATGCAAATAGCTGGATATTTGATACAGAGTGATTTGAACACATAGGATAAAACATTTCACTTTCATTTACTGTCAGTAAAAGAGGCTAAAGCTAGGAACAATACAAATATATAGTTAACAAGTTTCTTGGCTCTAATTTAAAGCAAGAACCCTATTGCCTGAGTTTTAATCATTTAATCCAGTTTCTCCCATCCCAATCTCTAGCAGAAATAACTACCATAAACTGTTCCAAAGAAAACATCTTGTGAATCAGATTTCTATTTCTACTGGTTGATGAAAAAATTTTTGATACAAAAACATAGTATAAAAAAACACTATAGCACAATACATTAAGATCAATTTGAAGGTTTGTTTCTATTCTTAAGGCAGAAAAATTGATGCCTGTAACACCAACTGCATGCATACTTATCCACAGTTCTTGTGATCGGTCCCCAAATGTAGTTACAAAAAAAGTCATGCATACCAATTTTCAGCTAGAAGGAATAATAATACCAGTCAAAGGAGCTCAGTTTCCCTTCTCTCTGTGTAGGGTCGCTCACTTAATATAACTTGCAAAACAAAATGGAAAAGCTACATTGAGGTAGAGTTCCACACTATTTAATGGAGGGAGTATGACCTAAATCAAATCCATTATGACTATACAATGGAAGTGAGAAATAGATTTAAGGGACTAGATCTGATAGAGTGCTTGATGAACTATGGAAGAAGGTTAGTGACATTGTACAGGACACAGGAATCAAGACCATCCCCAAGAAAAAGAAATGCAAGAAATCAAAATGATTGTCTGAGGAGACATTACAAATAGCTGAGAAAAGAAGGGAAGCGAAAAGGAAAGGAGAAAAGGAAAGATATACCCATATGAATGCAGAGTTCCAAAGAATAGTAAGGAGAGATAAGAAAGCCTTCCTCAGCGATCAATGCAAAGAAATAGAGGAAAACAGTAGAACGGGAAAGACTAGAGATCTCTTAAAGAAAATTAGAGGTACCAAGGGAACATTTCATGCAAAGATGGACTCGATAAAGGACAGATGGTATGAACCTAACAGGAGCAGAAGATACTAAGAAGAGGTGGCAAGAATACACAGAAGAACTGTACAAAAAAGATCATCATGACCCAGATAATCACGATGATGTGATCACTCACCTAGAGCCAGACATCCAGGAATGTGAAGTCAAGTGGGTCTTAGGAAGCATCATTATGAACAAAGCTTGTGGAGATGATGGAATTCCAGGTGAGCTATTTCAAATCCTGAAAGATGATGCTGTGAAAGTGCTGCACTCAATATGTCAGCAAATTTGGAAAACTCAGCAGTGGCCCCAGGACTGGAAAAGGTCAGTTTTCATTCCAATACCAAAGAAAGGCAAGGCCAAAGAATGCTCAAACTACCACACAATTGCACTCATCTCACATGCTAGTAAAGTAATGCTCAAAATTCTCCAAGCCAGACTTCAGCAATACGTGAACCGTGAACTTCCAGATATTCAAGCTGTATTTGGAAAAGGCAGAGGAACCAGAGATCAAATTGCCAACATCCGCTGGATCATTGAAAAAGCATGAGAGTTCCAGAAAAACATCTGTTTCTGCTTTATTGACTATGCCAAAGCCTTTCACTGTGTGGATCACAATGAACTGTGGAAAATTCTGAAAGAAATGGGAACACCAGACCACCTGACCTGCCTCTTGAGAAACCTGCTTGCAGGTCAGGAAACAACGGTTAGAACTGGACATGGAACAACAGACTGGTTCCAAATAGGAAAAGGAGTTCATCAAGGCTGTTTATTGTCACCCTGCTTATTTAACTTATATGAAGAGTACATCCTGTGAAACTCTGGGCTGGAAGAAGCACAAGCTGGAATCAAGATTGCCGGGAGAAATATCAATAACCTCAGATATGCAGATGACACCACCCTTACGGAAGAAAGTGAAGAAGAACTAAAGAGCATCTTGATTAAAGTGAAACAGGAGCGTGAAAAATTTGGCTTAAAACTCAACATTCAGAAAACTAAGATCATGGCATCCAGTCCCATCACTTCATGGCAAATAGATGGGGAAACAGTGGAAACAGTGGTTGACTTTATTTTTTTGGGGGGGGGGGGGCTCCAAAATCACTGCAGATGGTGATTGCAGCCATGAAATTAAAAGATGCTTACTCCTTGGAAGGAAAGTTATGACCAACCTAGACAGCATATCAAAAAGCCGAGACATTACTTTGTCAACAAAGTAACCTAGTCAAGGCTATGGTTTTTCTAGTGGTTATGTATGGATGTGAGAGTTGGACTGTGAAGAAAGCTGAGCACAGAAGAATTGATGCTTTCAAACTGTGGTGTTGGAGAAGACTCTTGAGTGTCCCTTGGACTGCAAGGAGATCCAACCAGTCCATCCTGAAGGAGATAAGTCCTGGGTGTTCATTGGAAGGACTGATGCTGAAGCTGAAAGTCCAGTACTTTGGCCACCTCATGTGAACAGTTGACTCGTTGGAAAAGACCCTGATGCTGGGAGGGATTGAGGGCAGGAAGCGAAGGGGACGACAGAGGATGAGATGGCTGGATGGCATCACCGACTAAATGGGCATGAGTTTGGGTAAACTCTGGGAGTTGGTGATGGATAGGGAGGCCTGGTGTGCTGTGATTCATGGGATCGCAAAGAGTTGGACACAGCTGAGTGACTGAACTGAACTGAACTGAACACTAACCTCCTACTCCATCCTTCCCCTAGTCCCTTCCCCCTCGGCAACCATAAGCCTGTTCTATATGTCCCTGATTCTGCTTCTGCTTCATAGATAGGTTCATTTGTGCCGTATTTTAGATTCTGCTTATAAGTGATATATAGTATTTGTCTTTTCATGTCTGACTTACTTCACTTAGCGTGATAATCTCTAGTTGCTTCCAAATTGCCACAAATGGCATTATTTCACTGTTTTTATGACTGAGTAGTATTCCATTGTGTATGTGTACCCCATCTTCCTTATCCACTCATCCCTTGATGGACATTTACGTTGTTTCCGTGTCTTGTGAATAGTGCTGCTAGGAACATAGGTGGTACATGTATCTTTTTGAATTATAGTTTTGTCTGGATATATGTCCAAGAGTGGGATTGCTGGATCACGTGGTAACTATTTTTAGTTTTCTAAGGAACCTATACTATTTTCCACAGTGGCTAGTTCACCTTACATCCCCACAGCAGTGTAGGAGGGCTCCTTTTTCCCCACACCCTCTCCAGGAACTGTACTATTCTTGGTTGCACCTACCTAGAGTGGGAATTCTGTCAGGCTGAGTTGAGAGGGGCAACTAGGAAGTGGGATATGGTTCATTTCACAAACTCTTGCTGTTCTTACTGAATTTCATAGATTTTCTTGTATAAATGTTTCCTCCAGAGAATTTTCTTAGGAGTAATTTTGCAAGTTATGATAGTTTCTCTGGGGAGTAGGTCTGCAGAGCCTCCCAAGCTATAATTCTGTGAATGAAATGTAGTATTGTTGAGTTTTGAGGTTCTCTATATATTCTACATGAAAGTCCTATGCCAGATATATGGTCTGGAAATTCTCTGCTGCTTTTCTTTTCATATTCTGCACAGGTTCTTCTGCCAACCAAATATTTTAAATTTTGATGGGGTACAATTTTCACCCTTTTCCTTTTTACAGATTATGTTTTTAAATGTCAAACCTAGTTATTGGTTCTGAAGATTTCTCCCCATGTCTTTGTTTAAAAGTTTTATATTAAAAATTTTTTTACATTTATGTCTATGATCCTTTTGAGTTAATTTTTGTGTAAGATGTAAGGTTTAGGGAGTTTTGTTTTTTGTTTTTTTTTTCTTAGCCTATGGTTGTCTAATATCTTTAGTACCATTAGTTGAAAAGGATATATCTTTCTTCTATCAATTGCTTTGCACATTTGATAAAAATCAGACACATTCATTTGGGTCTATTTGTTCATTCTCTGTTCTGTTCCCATAATTTTTGCCTCTATCCCTCCACTAACACCACATTGTCTGGATCACCATTGCTATGTAGTTAAATTATCATGGGGTAGAGTGCTTTCCTCCACTTGACTTTTCTTTTGCAAAATTGCCTTAGGTGTTCTGACTCCTGGGCCTTGCCGTATACATTTTAGGCTAAGCTGTCCATATCTACAACAACCCTGTTGGGAATTTGTTAGGAATTACATTATGGATGAATTTGGGGACTATGGACATCTTTACCATATCAAGCTACTTTTGAATCAATAGAACATTTAATACATTTTTTGTTGGGTAAATAAAGAATTGAGAAAACACTCATCTAATTCATGATAACAGGGCATTGGTATCAATTTACTCATCATTAGGTGTGTGTGCCTTTTTTTCTCCTGAACTCCTTGGATTGATTTAATATTCTATATTAATGTTTACGTGCACAGTTTTATTTCTGTATTGACAAAGGCATGAATAATCAAAGGAACTATGACTCCTATTCAAAACACAATTAAATGTATGAGTTTTTGAGTGAAAGCAGATTACTTAGCCAAATGACTCATGGGTTGTAGCACTCCAGACAGGACTGGGAGCACATGAAACCTTTCTAAGCTCCTCAGGATGGAAAAATGTGATGCTAAAACAGGATTTTTTACCATCAGTCAGGCAGTTCAGTCACTCAGTCATGTCCGACTCTTTGTGATCCCATGAACCGCAGTGTGCCAGGCCTCCCTGTCCATCACCAACTTCCGGAGTCCACCCAAACCCATGTCCATCGAGTCAGTGATGCCATCCAACCATCTCATCCTCTGTCGTCCCCTTCTCCTCCTGCCCTCAATCTTTCCCAGCATCAGGGTCTTTTCAAATGAGTCAGCTCTTCACATCAGGTGGCCAAAGTATTGGTTTCCAGCTTCAATATCAGTCCTTCCAATGAACACCCAGGACTGATCTCCTTTAGGATGGACTGGGTGGATCTCCTTGCAGTCCAAGGGGCTCTCAAGAGTGTTCTCCAACATCATATTTCAAAAGCATCAATTTTTGAGAAGGCAAAATTATAGGTTACTGAAAGAGGAACTCCCCAGGTCGGTAGGTGCCCAATATGCTACTGGAGATCATTGGAGAAATAATTCCAGAAAGAATGAAGGGATGGAGCCAAAGCAAAAACAACACCCAGTTGTGGATGGGACTGGTGATAGAAGCAAGGTCCGATGCTGTAAAGAACAATATTGCGTAGGAACCTGGAATGTTAGGTCCATGAATCAAGGCAAATTGGAAGTGGTCAAACAGGAGATGGTAAGAGTGAATGTCGACATTCTAGGAATCAGTGAACTAAAATGGACTGGAATGGGTGAATTTAACTCAGATGACCATGATATCTGCTACTGTGGGCAGGAATCCCTTACAAGAAATGGAGTAGCCATCACGGTCAACAAAAGAGTCCGAAATGCAGTACTTGGATGCAATCTCAAAAATAACAGAATGATCTCTGTTCGTTTCCAAGGCAACCCATTCAATATCACGGTAATCCAAGCCTATGCCCCAACCAGTAATGCTGAAGAAGCTGAAGTTGAATGGTTCTATGAAGACCTACAAGACCTTTTAGAACTAACACCCAAAAAAGATGTCCTTTTCATTATAGGGGACTGGAATGCAAAAGTAGGAAGTCAAGAAACACCTGGAATAACAGGCAAATTTGGCCGTGGAGTACAGAATGAAACAGGGCAAAGGCTAATAGAGTTTTGCCAAGAGAACACACTGGTCAAAGCAAACACCCTCTTCCAACAACACAAGAGAAGACTCTACACATGGACATCACCAGATGGTCAACACCGAAATCAGACTGATTATATTCTTTGCAGTCAAAGATGGAGAAGCTCTATACAGTCAGCAAAAACAAGACCTGGAGCTGACTGTGGCTCAGATCATACACTCCTTATTGCCAAATTCAGACTTAAACTGAAGAAAGTGGGGATAACCACTAGGCCATTCAATTATGACCTAAATCAAATCCCTTATGACTATACAGTGGAAGTGAGAAATAGATTTAAGGGACTAGATCTGATAGACAGAGTGCCTGATGAACTATGAACGGAGGTTCATGACATTGTACAGGAGACAGGGATCAAGACCATCCCCATGGAAAAGAAATGCAAAAAGGCAAAATCGTTGTCTGAGGAGGCCTTACAAATAGCTGTGAAATGAAGAGAAGCAAAAAGCAAAGGAAAAAAGGAAAGATATTCCCATTTGAATGCAGAGGAGGTTAGGGTTAGCATATGTAAACTTTTTTATATAGAATGGATAAATAAGTTCCTACTGTATGGCACAGAGAATTATATTCAATATCCTATGATAAACCACAATGAAAAAGAATATTTAAACAAAGAATGTACGTAAACGTATACCCGAATCACTTTGCTGTAAGCAATAATTAACACAACATTGAGAATCAACTATCATCTCTCAGGTAAGAAAAACAAGTACGTATGTAAACAAACAAACACACAGAGATGCATTCCTCCCCCTCCAGCCCACATCCCAGGGCTGTGGTATCTCCCAGGGAGGGGTCAGCCCTGCGGGCTGAAGGTCAGCGCTCCTTCCCACTCAGACCTCTTTGCAGAGCAGAGGGTCCTCCGCAGGCCATGTGCACGATGTGAGATCGCTGAGCTGCTGATCACTCATGTGTCCTAGTGAGAACGGAAACTACATAGTCACTTTGAAGAACAGTTAGTGGTTTCTTACATAACTAAACGTGTTTTATCATAAACCCGGCAATTGTACTCTTGGGTATTTATCACAAGAAAGCAAAAATTTATGTTCACACAAAAACTTGTGCATGAATGTTTGTAACAGCTTTCCTTATAATAGACAAAGCTGGAAACAACCCAAATGTCTTTCCACAAATGAGTATTAAACAAACTGTTGTGTATCATAAAATACTACTCAGCAATGAAAAGGAATTGACTAAACTTAGATGGATCTCAAGAAAATTATACTATGTAGGAGAAAAAAGCCATCTCAAAAGATCACATACTATATGATTCCACTTATCTAACATTCTTGACCCAAACTGAAAGAGATGAAGAACAAATTAGTGATTGTCAAAGATTAGAGGTGAGTGGTTACGGCTTTAAAAAGGTAGTACAAAGGATCCTGATGACATAATGGTTCTGTGTACGACTGTGGTTATGGTCACATGAGTGCACCCTTGTGATAAAATTGCATAGGACAAAGTACATATACACACAAATGAGTGTTTGTAAACTGGTAAAATCTGAATAAAACTTATGGATTGCACCAATGTCAATTTTCTCGTATTATACTACAGTGTAGGGGAGGAGAATTTGCCACCTCAAAATATGTCTCTTTGGCATATTAATTATTTTAAGCTTGTCATTTTCTAAGAGACAGTAGCCATGGGAAAACTAAAAAAGGAGTGACCCCTTTTAAGAAACATTTGCTTTTATTAGGGAAATCTCCACTTTTAAGGGTGTCTCCCTTAATATAGCAGGAAGAAGAGGACTTCCAAATCTGTGGAAACTGTTATCAATAGAAAAGGCATAGACTTCTGTCTACATAACAACCTTACCCTTGTTTACTGCATCCTTGTTTTGCTTTACCTGGTTTGAGGTACATTGTTCAGTTGCTAAGTTGTGTCCAACTCTGCAACCCGAAGGACTGCAGCATGCCAGGCTTCCCTGTCCTTCACTATCCCACGAAGTTTGCTCAAGCTCCTGTCCAATGTTTGCCATCCAAACATCTCATTCCCGTCACCCCCTTCTCCTCCTGCCCTCAATCTTTCCCAGCATTTGGGTCTTTTCCAGTGAGCTGGCTCTTCACATTAGGTGGCTAAAGTATTGGAGCTTCAGCTTCAGCATCAGTCCTTCCAGTGAATATCCAGGGCTGATTTCCTTTAGGACTGACTGTTTCGATCTCCTTGGTGTCCAAGGGACTCTCAAGAGTCTTCTCCAACACCACAGTTCAAAAGTATCAGTTTTTTGGCACTCAGCCTTCCCATAACTGACTCTCCCCTCTGTCAACATCCTGTTTTGTCTTTAGCAGAGGATGGAATTTAAGATGAGATATCTGGCCATTTTGGTGAATTACTCAGTTTTCCTGGGTCTTTCCAGCATTTGTTGTTGTTGTTGTTGTTCAGTTGCTAAGCAGTGTCTGTCCTGCATCGGCAGGCAGATTCTCTATCACTGAGTCACCAGGGAAGCCCTCTCTGGCATATACCTGTTTTTAAGCTTTGGTTTTATTTTTTCTTCTGTGAATCTCTCTCATGTCAATTATATTCGTCAATCAGCCAGGAGAACCTAGAAGGCAGAGGAAAATGTCTTTCTCCCCAAGAGCAGTAATTCAGGAGTTAACTATAAGAGAAACTAGGGGAAGGGCATCTGGGATTTCTCTGTATTATTTCTGAGAGATACGTGGGAATCTACACTTATCTGAAAGTAAAATGTTTTTTGATAAAGGTGAATTGAATGTCACAAAAAGTTGAATGATTTTTAGATAAACTGAGTTGAGATAGTCACGTTGTCACCACTTCTAATCACCTGAACCTGATAATTTATTTTATTTCACCATATTTTGGCTCTTTATGACAAAAAAAAAAAAATACAGTGTGTGAGAGCCTCTTTGTCCTGCTATGATCCCCCTGGTTGCTAACAGATTGAGAAATTTATTCTGGTTAGTCACAGGTTGTGCTGCAAAAGTGGTTTAACACTATGCAAAATACATGTCGTAGTATCCTGGGCATGGGATCAAATCCTGTCTTTGTTCTCCTGCAAGGTCTGTGACCTTGAATATATTATTTACTCTCTCAAAGTCAGGGATATACAATGGTGTAAGAATAATTTTTGTGAAAATTAAATGTGATAAAATATGTCAATAAATGGCTTTATTAAAGGATCAAACAATTATTGCTATTAAGTAGAAATAAAGCCATAATGATATTTCTCAGCTCACCTAATCAAGTTCCTGAATTACATGAAAGAGAAATCTGAGGCCAGGAGAAGTGACTGTTGGAGACTAGACAGAAAGTAGCCTATTGGGTGAGGAGCAGGACACTGTCTTTGGAAGGTCAGTCCCATTTTTACAAGAGAGAGGTTTTAAGTATCTGAAGGAAATCACCTCTTGTTCTACTACTTTTTAATCTCCCGCTGCGCCCAGGTGATACTATACACAGTATATTTGTTTCATAAATGAGGACAGATTCAATTACCAAAGAAAATTGCTTAGGCAACTTCTAACAATATTCATTTATTTCACATATGGTTTTTTGTCATATTGTTAGTTTCAGATTAAAAACCAGCACCACTTTCTTCCCTCTGTCTCAATAGCAATACAGCACACTTCAGTACTTGTAGACATTTTTTTCTAAATTTTCTTAAGCAGTGAAACAGTCAAGCCCCTCAGCCAATTTTTATTTCGTTAAAATCCAAATTGTGTCAGTATAGTCATTGTCTTTACTGGTGGAAAATGAACTTTCTGGTTGTTATCCTTAATGGAAATTGAACTGATGTTAAAACTAGCAGAGTTTTCCAGAAATATCTGGACATTTTACTTTCTCGTTCTATCTCTGTAAAGTCATTCTAAATAAAAGTTTTAGTATACCTAAAACTAATACAAAGTTCTATGTCAGTTATATCTCAACCAGAAAAGAAAAAAAAATCACCACAGGTGTAAGCTATGTTTGATGACTGATCTGTAGACATTCTTTAGTCTTAAGAACCAAAAGGAGAAAAGAGTGTCCAAGCAGTGCTTCATGTCAAGACCCACAGATCTTTAGAAAAATGATGGTGGTGAAGCCAAAGGGGAGGCTAGTGAAAGGCAGATCAGAGAGGGACAGACTTACATGGTGTGGAAGACATGCCCTCAACCTGTGGCCAGAAGATCCTTTGTGGGAGGGAGGGTGGGGAGAAGGTATACAGTTCTCATAAGAAACCTGAAACCATAAATGCACCTAACATTGTGTACGTTTCACACATACATACTATTTCCAAGTGCACAGAATTCTGTTGAAATTAATAAAGAGAAGAATACATTTTAAAAAATCAACATAGGGATTAAGGATTCATCTATTTAAAAAAATTAGAATTTTGTTTTTTAGGAGTTTTAGTCCTCCAAGTCTATCTGTCTTAAGGCTTTTGCACTACTTTATAGACCTGAATTTTCATTTTCATACCTGAGCCAGTAATAAGAAATATATTTAAGAGCATGCCTTTTCTGATCTCCTGTACTAGGAATATATTAATCTTTACTTACACATGTTCTAATAACCCAATATAACTTTGTAGTCTTATTCTTTCACAAGTTTCATAAAGTGTATCTGCTATAACAACAACTTTCAACTCCTTAAGGAGTTACCCTGCTATGATATCAGCTTTCTTGGACTTGATTTTGTCACCACAGTTCCCCAGGGCTTTGTGATAATAAAAACTTCTACACCCCCAGCACTTCAAATTTCTCAAGTGTGCTACCCCATATAACTTTATCCTGTGACTCTTTATAGAGGGTTTTTTCTTTGGGGGTTTATTTATTTATTTATTCTATTTGAAAGTGAGGATGAATACAGAAAAAGAGACTGCCTATGTTTTCAGAGGTGGAGCTTGGACCTAAATGCAGGAGTCCTTCCAATCTGACTCAGCTCCTTCCCTAACTGGTAATCAACACATAAAACCCTGAGCTTTCCAGAAGGCCGCATCAGCCACTTCAGGACAGATTCCACCTGGACAGTCTTCCAAGGTGACATGTCATATCTCAGGAGACCATGTGCTCACTGCTTTATGTTCAAACATAAGCCGAATGACCGATTGAAGTGGATTCAGTCAAATAGGGGCTTAGACAAAGAGACTATGAAGTTCATTTCTAGAGGAAATTCTGTGATTATAACAAAATCAGTCTAAAGTTCAATTGTATTTTAGTAAATTACTTTCTCCTCTTTCTTCTTCCTGAAAAAATATGATTTTTGAAAATATGTTGTATAAAAAAGTATTATAGAGGGACTTCTCTGGGAGTCCAGTAGTTAAGACTCCGAGCTTCCATGCCAGGGGTCATTAGTTCGATCCCTGGCTGGGGAACTGAGGTCCAGCATGTCACGTGGCGCAGCCAGAAAGAAGCAAAACGTATTATGGAATACAAACTTTTACATCACTTTTTGAGTCAGTATCCTACTACATTAATAAATTCTTAGTTGTTTTTCTTGCTACCAGTTTTTCCGCTCTACAGTCCATCCTTTATATACATAGCTGTCTATTAGAAGGTCCTGCATTATGGAAATGTGCCTTATCTTGCTGTCCAGTGCAGTAGCCACATGTAGCTATTAAGCTATTATGTGACTACAGTAATCAAGTAACTCAAATGTTACTATTATTAATTTTAAGGTGACAATATTTTACAACACAGCCTATATGACTATCAAAGTAATAATTCTAAAAGCAACTCTGCTCCCTTGCTTAAATACCCATAAATTTGCCCAAGTCCATAGAATGTACAACACAGAGAATGAATCCTAATGTAAACTATGGACTCTGAGTGAGTGTAGTACAGCATCAGTGTAGTTTCATCAACTATAACAAATATACCATTCTGGTGGGGGATGCTGATAATGGAGACAGCTATGCATGTGTGGGGCAGGGATCTGTGGAAACTGTACTTTTTGCTCAATTTTGCTGTTCTGAAAAGTAAAGTCAATTTTTTTTGGAATTCTCCTGGATACCATTTATACACATCAGTATTTATGAGGTTTCTCCTGGAAACAGTGGCAGACTTTATTTTGGGGGGCTCCAAAATCACTGCAGATGGTGACTGCAGCCATGAAATTAAGAGAGGTTTGCTCCTTGGAAGAAAAGTTATGACCAACCTAGACAGCATATTAAAAGCAGAGACATTACTTTGCCAACAAAGTTCTGTCTAGTCAAAGTTATGGTTTTTCCAGTAGTCATGTATGGATGTGAGAGTTGGACTATAAAGAAAGTTGATCGCCAAAGAATTGATGCTCTTGAACTGTGGTGTTGGAGAAAACTCTTGAGAGTCCCTTGTACTGCAAGGAGATCCAACCAGTCCATCCTAAATGAAATCAGTCCTGTATATTCTTTGGAAGGACTGATGCTAAAGCTGAAATGCCAATACTTTGACCACCTGATGTGAGGAACTGACTCATTTGAAAAGACCCTGATGCAGGGAAAGATTGAAGGCATGAGGAGCAGGGGACGGCAGAGGATGAGATGGTTGGATGACATCACAGACTCAATGGACATGAGTTTGAGTAAACTCCGGGAGTTGGTGATGGACAGGGAGGCCTGGCGTGCTGCAGCCCATGGGGTCACAAATAGGCAGACACGACTGAGCAACTGAACTTAACTGAACTGTAGAGGCCGTTGAGCTATTCCTAAGGAGTTTGGGAGTTTCAGTTAAGGTGCCATATTGAAAATTAATTTAAAGTGTTCTTATCTTTAAAATATGTATGATTTTTGCCATCACATTTTTGCCTTTATGTGATGAGGTCAAATTTCTGTTAAAATATAAAGGTTTAAAATTTCTTGCCATCTTGGGGCAAAGACAGTCTCTTCAATAAGTGGTTCTGGGAAAATGGACAGCTACGTGTAAAGAATGAAATTAAAACACTTCCTAACACCATACACAAACATAAACTCAAAATAGATTAATACTTAAATGTAAGACCAGAAACTATAACACTCTCAGAGGAAAACATAGGCAGAACACCCTGTGACGTAAATCACAGCAAGATCCTCTATGACTCACCCCCTAAAGTATTGAAACTAAAAACAAAAATTAGCAAATAGGACCTAATTAAACTTAAAAGCTTTAGCACAGCAAAGAAACTATAAACAAGGTGAAAAGACAGCCCTCAAAATGGGAGAAAATAATAGCAAATGAAACAACTGGCAAAGGATTAATTACCAAAAAATACAAGCAGTTCAGGCAACTCAATAACAGAAAAAACAACCCAACCAAAATGTGAGAAGACCTAAACAGACATTTCTCCAAAGAAGACATACAGATGCTAACAAACACATGAAAAGGTGCTCAACATCGCTCATTATTAGAGAAATGCAAATCAAAACAACAATGAGATATCACTTCACACCAGTCAGAATGGCCATCATCAAAAAGTCTATAAACAATAAATGCTGGAGAAGATGTGGAGAAGAGGGAACCCTCCTGCTTTGTTGGTGGGACTATAAATTGTTCTAGCCACTGTGGAAGACAGTATGGAGATTCCCTAAAAAACAAGGAATAAAACACCAAATGACCCAATCCCACTACTGGGCATATACCCTGAGAAACTATAATTGAAAAGGACCCAAATTTTCATTGCAGCACTATTTACAGTAGCTAAGACCTGGAAGAAACCTAGATGTCACTTGACAGATGACTGCATAAAGAAGTTGTGGTAAATGTGTACAATGGAATATTACTCAGCCATAAAAAGGAATGCAGTTGAGTCAGTGCTAAAGAGATAGATGAACCTAGAGCCTAGTCTACAGAGTAAAGTAAGTCAGAAAGAGAAACACAAATATTGTGTAGTAACTCATATATATGGAATCTAGAAAGATGGTACTCTGAGCCCATTTGCAGAGCAGCGGTGGAGACACAGAAGTAGAGAACGGCTTGTGGACATGGGGGTAAGGAGAGGGTGGGACAAATGGAGAGAATAATGTGGAAGCATATATAAAATAAATAGCCAGTGAGAATTTGCTATATGACTCAGGGAACTCAAGCCAGAGCTCTGTGACAACCTAGAGGAGTGGGATGGGATAGAATGTAGGAGGGAGGTTCCAGAGGAGGGGGGCCTATGTATACCTATGGTTGATCCATGTTGATGTATGGCAGAAACTAACACAATATTGTGATTATCCTTCAATAAAAAATAATTTTTAAAAATTCTTGCCATCAGCTAAAACAATAAAATGTCCCTACCTCCTTTATTGATTAATGGATGAAAAGTTAGTGCATTAATGAAGTCACTAATGAAATTAACTACTAACAATTTGAGACAATCTGGCTGAATGAAAGATTACAACCACTGCCGCTGCTGGTGCATACTTCAGATTTGACACCCAACCAGTTTCTCTTCTGGGTATGCATGTCATAATATTTTGAGAACTGGGACTCACATAAGTATGTGGATACAGATGACAACAGTTTTTTTTTTTAATTACTTTATGAGTTACGTCAGAATAATTGTTGCCAGAATGTTGCCAAAAGTGTGTTGGATAAAAAATAATTTTAGGTACTTGTTGGTAGATATTTTTATAACTGTGCCAGTTTGCTGATAAATAGAATCTCTGGTGTCATATGGTCAATGATACAATGTCTTTGACTTTCAAAGAAAAGATACATTAAATCACTTTTTCATTGTATAAAGATAGTGGATGCTGTTCTTTACTTCATTATAAATATTGTCATCTTATCATGTAAATAAAATATAAACCAAATATTTAAACTCATTTGGATAATTACTCTTTTTCAATAAAATAAATAATACATTTGTCACCTGAAAAATTAACATTACACACAGAAGAGTAAGTAATCAGGTAGTGTTCTTAATTTCTATAACTGAATTTAACCACCTCGTGAGACCTTATCTCACTGATGGTGGGGAGGGAAATTACATTTAAATTTTCCAATTAAAGGCAATTCACATATTCCTGCTTCAGACTCATTTAAGTGAATATTGAGTCAATTCAAGATATACATCTCTATAAAAGCATTTCTCCCTCCTTTTTCCTACAATGGCTCTGCTTTCAAGGGAAGATTTTCAAAGCTTCATAGCAATGAAGCCAGAGTCTCTTAGTTTATCTGACCTTAAAAGGACTATCAAGCAAGCCTTCATTTGACTGGGGTTTCTGCTTTTCATTACATAACCTCTAGCTATGATGTCTCTATTTAGTTGAAAGATATCTTGTGATTTTTCCTTCAAAATGTGTACTTTAAAAAATACATATATAGCATTGCAATGATAATGGCTACAAAAAATACTGTGTTTTAGACTCATTTGCATCTCCTCAATGACAGGCTTCACATTTTAAATAAACTTCTAAGTATATCTTTCTCTTTTACTGTCTCTTTTCGGTTGGTTTCTCCATGCATTTTTCTCACTGTGGTGGGAGCAGCACTGCTGATAACTGCAAAATGTCTCAGGGACAAAACACACCTCCCTGGTCTTAGGTTGTTCTAAACTTTCCTCATTACCATGAATACCATCACTGATTTCAAGCATCTTATTTTTATCCACTGATCCATCTTCCTAGTTGTATTTATAATTTTAAATTATTACATACTAAAGCTATAAATTGACAGAAAAAATTGTCCAAAACTTCCCTTCAATTTTAATATTTCTTAGTTATCAAAGAACATACTGTAGGAAATGGAACTAATATTTCTTCAACTGCAGTCATAGATGAACTTTGATCACATTGGTGAGCCAGTTATGTTTGCATATGTGCGTAACAGAATTTTAAGAAAAATGACAACATTGATTCAAATATTGTTATTTAAGCAAGTTCCTCAAAATAACCTAACTCTGGCTGAGTCTCCTGGGACTTAAGGAGGAAGCTCATGTTGTCCTGCTAGCCTGTCTCGCAGACCAAAACCAGGTACATAACCTGTGACATTAACATACATGGTGGACACTGTGAGGCTCCCCTCAGAGTGCCCCTGCAGGGGCTTTTGGCCCCAGTTGCTGAGCATGCTGTCAGCCTGCAGTGTTCAGCTGCCACCTCCTTCAGAGTCAGCTTCCACTGCAGGGAGCTCCACCCTTCCCAGGGAGAACCCCATAAGCTTCATCCACGTAGTTCTGGTCATTCCCATCCAACACAGGACAACACTGACAGCATTTTAGCTCCAGGTCTCTCTCTGAGGTCTGCAGAGGTCATCGTGGGGCTGCTTTGTAGCTGGATTTCTCACCCAGCTCAATCCTGCCTCGTTTCCTTTCCTTCACAGTAAACATTCAACTTGTCTCAACAGCTGCTTCCTTGAGAACTCCGCCTGCGCTAACACAATCTTACCTTTCGGAAATGGGTCCTGTTTCTTACCGTGCTGATGCTGCCATCACACAAAATTGTCCAATTTTCCAGTCACTTACAATCCATAAAATGTTACAACATCTGACCCGGTGGTTCTCAATGACTTGGAGAATATTTTTTCTTTTTTTGTAATGCTAGTATGCAAACCAATTAACTCTGGGGGTGGACCCTAGGAATCAGTATTTTTTCAGAATTTCTCCATGGGATTCTAAACTGCAACCAGGATTGAGAACATTCTAGGCTTTCAGGAAAAACACAATTACAATCCAGGTGGCACAGTGGGAAACGATCTGCCTGTCAAGGCAGGAAATGCAAGAGACATGGGTTAGATCTCTGGATCAGGAAGATTCCCTGGAGGAGGAAATGGCAATCCACTCCTGTATTCTTGCCAGGAAAATCCCATGGACAGAGGAGCCTGGCGGGCTATAGCCATGGGGTTGCGTAGAGTCAGACTTGACTGCGTGACTGAGCACACACAATTAACCAAGGTGGAAGAAAAGGATTCTGCCCCATATTCTCCTGCTTAGGAGTGCTAACACACCTTTCCGCCAGATCAGCTGCCAGCCTTTCTCCACACACACATCACCTCTGTTTTTGCTCATCTTCTAGCTACTATCCCATTTCTTTGCTTCTCTTTCAGAAAAATATCTTCTATGAGCCTATTTTTTGTGCTTTCTTCTATTGAACACCTTCCGTTTTCTCCTCAGCCTACTTTAATCAGGCTTTTAGCTCAAGCTCTTAACAAGATTACAGTGACGTCCACATTACCAGGTTCAGGGTTTAATTCTGTCATCATATTACATATCAGGAGCCTTTGACTCAGCCCCTCACTGCCTCCTCATGACACTGTCTTCTTTTTTAGTCTTTGTTTGTTGCACCGCAGCATAAAGGATCTTAGTTCTCTGACCGGGGATCAGACCCGCGCCGCCTGCTGTGGAAACATGGAGTCTTAGTCAGTGACCCCCTCCCATGACACTTTCTTCACTTGGAGTTCTGGAGAGCACATCATCTTGAGATTTCCTTCCTGCCATAATGGTCCCTCCATCTCAGTCTTCTTTGCTGATTCTCTTCATCTTCTAGCCTCTACACATTACTTTACTGAAGAGTTCATTGCTTCACTTTGCTGTCTATAATTGCTGGTTAAGGAGTTACCCCAGTTATACAGTTTTAAACATCATATGTATGCTTGAAATTCCTAAATATATATACTCAATGTCAATTCTTCCCTGAGTTCCAAGCTTACTTATTCCAACTACCTAGTCTGACTGTCACGTCACATTTGTCATGTAACAAAACCAAAGACATTTCCTCCCCAAACCTTTTTCAGCTTTCTCGATCTCAGTAAACAGCAACTCCAGCCTCAATGTTTTTGCTAAAATCTATGAACTCATTCGTAACTGCTCTCTTTTTATTTCATTCCATAAATTGTTAGCTCTACCTTTAAAATATTTCCAGGTATAATCACTTCCCATTACCACTATGCTGCCACCCTAACTAAGTAACTGTCACCTCTTAAAATGAATACCAATGTCTTAGGGGTTTCCTAAGGCACTGTCCTTGTCCCAGGCCACTGGCGGGCATCCTCCAGCTCTGCTCCATGAATAGCTATGACATCGAATGCAGAGTGCCACCACGCTCGGTAATGTCAGTCTCTCCCACCAGACTGTGAGCTGTTCTTAGTTGTTTCTCTATCCCCATTCAGAGTGCAGTGGCTGAACACAAATTTAAAGTTACAATAAATGGTCAGTGCAAGAATAATGGATGAATGACCCAATAATGTTACAATACTGACTGTAATGATTAAAGGGGTATATTGATGAGCATGACAGAAAATTCAAGAAGTTATTAGCAATATTCACTGGGTGTGCCAACTGGAAAGAATTTCACATTTGCTTTGATGCCTTCCTTCTTCTCTTTGCAACAGTTGGTAGAACTGAATTGTCTTTCTTTATTTCAGAGACTGATTAAACAAAAAGGCACATAGAGTGACTCACAGCATACTAAATTAGTTGACTCCAGTAATCCAGTATGTACAAAGAAAGCCTGTTGAAACAAGACAAGAGGTAACTAACTCAACAAAATCAGTCCTAAAAGTTTTAAAGACCCCTAATGATCCATACATTTTTAATTATCTCAAAATTGTTTATTAAGAGATTATGTTACATATTCCTGGATCAGTCAGGTTAGCGGAATATAACCTTTTAAAAGTTTTGACCAGTTTTATTTTTAATTTAGATCTACTTGGTATTAGTTCAGAGAGGCTTACACCTGTCCAAAATTAAAATTAATGTGAATTTCCCTAATGAGGCTGACTTCATAATTTGCATTCCCATTAATTCTCGACAGGCTTGCCTAAAATTGTTTTGAATTGGAGTTTCATAATTAGGATTTAACATTTAAATCATATTCAGGAGACTGTGCATATGGTTAAACAGACTGCCAGAATAAATTATGAACTAACAAAATAGTCATCTATTACTTTAAGACATTTGGTAAGTCATACTGTAGTTATCCTTTTACATCTTCTTGCAAAAATATTCTCTTAGGTTTCTTAGCCACAGTTCTCTCCCCTCTTGTGACCTGAGACAGTTTCTCACAGTAATGTCACCTTCACCATTGCCTCCCCAGGGCTTCAAACCTTAGTGGGGTCCTATAGGCCAATGACATGAGGGAGAAATTATCTTTGCTTATTTTCTTACCTACCTGAGTCTGCTCTCTATTCCCCAAGCATAGCTTACCTTCCAATAATGCTTTCTTCAACTTACAATATCACCTTCCCAACTTTCTATTTAGAAACTGATGGGGGAAAAAAACCCACATAAATACACATTATTTTTTGAAATTTGAGCATCATTTTATTGGTTACCTTGCCATCTAAATTTTCCATCTTCTATTCCTCTCCAATTTTATTACATGCTAGCTAGATCACTGTGCCTCTGGTGCAAAGTTTCAAACCCTCAGCACTGTTGACATTTGGGACAGAAGACTCCCAGTTAGGGGAGGCTGGACTGTGCCCTCTAGAATATTTAACAGGACTTCTGGCCTCTATACTTATCACAGGCAAGAAGCAAGTCCTCCTCCCACCCTGTTTATAACAATCAAAAATGTTTTCAGACATTATCAAATGTCTTCTAATGAGGCAGAAAGAGGGACAAATTGCCCCCAGCTAAGAACCACTGCTCTATAATTACTGAAACTAAAGATCTTTCCAAATGACATAGCTGCTAAGGATCGTGCATGCATGTGCATGTGCTCAGTCATGTCCAGTTCTTTGCAACCCCATGGACTGTAGCCCGCCAGACTCCTCTGTCCATGGAGTTTTCCAGGCAAGAACACTGGAGTGGGTTGCCATTTCCTCCTCCAGGAGATTTTCCCGACCCAGAGATTGAACTCATGTCTCCTGTGTCTCCTACACTGGCAGGCGGGTTCTTTACCTAGTGCCACCTGGAAAGCCCTAGCCACTAAGGACCGCTGGGATTCAAATCCATATCATTTTAAGTTACAGTGCATTCTTCCTCCTAAAATGGGAAAGCTTGCCCTAGTGGGGCATAGAGAGACCCCAATTTAGACACAGTGTGTTCTAGAAGATCATGAGTATTATGACCTGTGATGGCTAATATTGTGTGTCAACTTGCAGGGTATTTTCCCATGAGATCAACATTTAAACCAATGCACTCTGATTAAATCAGATTGCTTGCTATAACGTGGGTGGGCCTCAGCCAATCAGTTAAATGCCCAGATAGAACAAAAGGCCAGTCTCCCCGAACAAGGGGAGCAGCAATGTAGAAGACTGGACGGCTGGCAGGCCAGCAGACTGCCTTGGAACTGGCAGTTCTCCTGGGTCTCGAGACTGCTGGCCCACACTGCAGATTTTGGACATGCCGCTCTCCATAACCGTGTGAGCCAATTCATTATCATTAATAAATAATTAATCCCCCCAGAGACTTAATACATGACGTAACTGAAATACTGTTTCTGCTTTTCTTCCCCTTCACACACAGTCTTCCTCCAAGTCAGCAGAGACGTCCAAACTTCCACATGCTTCAAGAAGGATAAGCAATGTTTATTTCTGACTTCTGAATGTTTCCAATGAATCAAAAGAGGAAGTTTAAAGAATTAAGACCCAGAGCTTCTACAATAACAGAAAAATTATAAAGAAAGTAGAGGATGTGAGAAGGGTGGGGCAAAACTTCATGGGGCACATTGAGAGGAGCAGAGCCGACACTCAAAGAATTCTGTGGTGGAGTGGCCTGAGCCTGGGACACAAACCACGGCCTGGAGAGATCATCTGAGGGAGCAGCTCACATCACGTGGAGAGAAACCACATTGACTTCGTCTCGTGACTAAAATGTGTCCGTGTATGTGTCCACAATAACTGCCCACATGTTACCTGTGGACTATTAGACTTACCAGAAATCACTCAAACTGCCCAAAGTAAAAACCACCTCTCTTTTTCAACGGTCCAGAGCACATATAAACCTCTTTGCAAAACAAAGGGTTGGGTTCCTAGGTATTCAGAGATAAGGAAGGGAAAGTGGCTGCACTGGTGAAATCATGAATGTTCATGTTGTGCTTGCTCAGGCTGAGAGCAAAGGTCACAAGATGAGAAGTATGGTCTTTGCTGAGTAAAACAGAAGATGCTGCAAAGCAAAACACCATAGAGAGGGAAGTAGAACTGCCTTCCCTATGCCCTTCTAAGTTTTGAAAAATCAAGCTTTCCTGTATCTACCTGGTTTTAACTCACAGAGAGTTCTGAATCAGTACTTGTTTTTTAAAAATAGAGCTCTTCTTACATACAGAGAACACACCTATGTTATGATACCTGTGGTATATTTGTAAAAATAGAAGTATTTCTATCAGTAATACATCACATGAAAATGGCTAGACATACTTTATCAATTCTGAAGCACGGATGATAGGGTAAATCAACCTATATTTTAAGTCAGGTTATCCAGTCTGTGTTTAGGATGTGTTAAGTCGCTTCAATCATGTCTGACTCTTTGCGACCCCATGGACTGGAGCCCATCAGTCTCCTCTTTCCATAGGATTTGGCAGGCAAGAATACTGGGTCGCCATTTCCTTCTCCAGTATTTAGGCTAACCTGACTTAAAATATAGATTGATTTACCCTATGGCCCAGAAATTCCACTTATATTTATGTATCCAAAAAAAAAAAAAAAATGAATACATGCATCCACTGCAAGGAGATCAAACGAGTACATCCTAAAGGAGATCTGTCCTGAATATTCATCTGAAGGACTGATGCTGAAGCTGAAGCTCCAATACTTTGGCCACCTGATGTGAAGAAATGACTCCTTGGAAGAGACCCTGATGCTGGCAAGAGAAGGGGACAACAGAGGCCGAGATGGTTGGATGTCATCACCAACTCAATGGACATGAGTTTGAGCAAGCTCTGGGAGTCGGTGATGGACAGGGAACCCTGGTGTGCTGCAGTCCATGGGGTCACAAAGAATCAGACACAACTGAGTGACTGAACTGGTTGATCCACCAAAAAGACATGTACAAGAAGGTTTATGGCAAATTTATTACAACAGCTCCAAACTGGAAACAGCCCACCTAGCCATCATGGGAGACTGAACAAACAAATTCATACAGTAGAAAACCCTACGGTACTAAAAAGAATGAACTACATGTTGATACTACAACAACAATTACAATGAATGAATCTCAGAAACATGCTGATCAAAAGAAGCCAGACATAAAAGTGAATGCCCTGTGATTCCATTTATGTGAGTATCAGCAGGGGTAACTAATAGATGATTAGAGTCAGAATACTGGAGGACTCTGACTGGGAAAAGGACTGACTAGAAAAGGCCTATGGGATGCAGTGATGGAAGCATTCTACATCTTGATCCTGGGTAGTGGCTCTCAAGTGTTTTCATATGAAAACTTCACCAGGCTGTACATTTAATAATAGTACATTTTACTGAAAGTATGTATGTATAATCCAATTTTTTAAAGTTCTATATAGAGAGGAAAAGCTGTGTACAGAATTCACCATGAGGGGCCTCAGTGGGGGCAGTAACTAAAAGATGAAAGATGCTGTGCTTTGGTATAGAGCATCTGAAACTGAGGTACTTGCTGGTTTAAAGAGTCATATACCACATGTTCATATGCTGTAATCAGAAAAAGTAATGATTCAAACATGAAGACCAAATGGAGAATCATAGGGTGGCTATTTGAAACAGCAGACATTGATTTGCTGTCCAGTTGCCTCTCACATTGTGTTTTAATTTTCTATTCTCACCAAAACTCGTTACCAAAACCGTAGTCCCTCAGTTTCTATAAGTTAGAATACAAGTTTGGCCCAGCTGGTTTCCCTGCTCCCAACCTCACAAGACCAAAACCAAGGTGTCAGCAGCCAGCTGGACTTATCTGGAGGCTCTGGGAAGACTTTATTTCCCAGCTAGTCCAGGTTATTGGCAGAATTCAGTCACTTGTGGTTGTAGGTCCCTCTTTCCTTGCTGGCTGTCAGCTAGGGACCACCGTCAGCTCTTAAAGAGCTTAAAAAGAGCTTAAAAAGCTCTTCCCTGCTGATGGTCCCGTGCATCTCAGAAACAGAAATGACATGTCAAATCCTTCTCACACTTATAATCTAAGTTCTCTTTCCACATATCTCTTCTGCCTCCAGCTGGAAGGACTTCTCTGCTTTTAAGGGCTCATGTGATTAGACTCAGCCCACATGGGTGATGTAAGATAACTCTCTGTCCTAATTCAATTTGTGAAGTCCCTTTTTTCATGTGGCATAGCATCATCACAGGTTCTAGACATTAAGATGTGGACTCGTTATGGTCCATTTTTCTACCTACTACACATGGACAGCTCTGGTGTATATGGCTGTATGGTAGCTGGCATTTATTCATTTATCAGTGCTTACTGGCCTTCTTGAACAAGAAAAATAGCAACTAACACATTTGCAGCTTGATAATTTTTAAATTTTATTTTGCTTTCTTGGCCATGCTGTGCAGCAATCAGGATCTTAATATTATTGTGGCATGAGAACTCTTAGTTGTGTCATGTGAGATCTAGTTCCCTGATCAGGAATCAAACCTGTGCCCCTTGTCTTGGGAGCACAGAATCTTAACCTCTGGACCCCCAAAGAAGTCCTGTAGTTTGATCATGTTTAAATGATGGCTTCTTCATTTGAATATATTAGGGCATTCTTTGAAATATAATAGCACTCCAATTTGCTATATTACAGTTACCAATTTTAGTCTTAGACTGATCTTAAAGAAGATGTTTCCTAAAGAATTACTGCTTCCTACAAACCTAAATAATTCTCTCCTATTAAAAACTCAGGTCCTTGGCAAAGATAAACCTTTAAGGTGAAGGATGAATTGTGCTCCAGGAGCTATCCTCTCTCATCTTTCCTAGCATGGACTGGTCCGGAGAAGGGAAGCAAAGAGGAAAAAAAGTGGCTTACTTTGACTCAGTGAAACATGGAAGGCAACATATGCATCCTGACCACCTTATTTGTCAGAATTCCAAAAGTGAAAGTGAAAGTGTTAGCTACTCAGCTCAGTTCAGTTCAGTTCAGTCACTCAGTCGTGTCCAACTCTGCAAACCCATGAATTGCAGCACACCAGGCCTCCTTGTCCATCACCAACTCCCAGAGTTTACCAAAACTCATGTCCATCGAGTCGGTGATGACATCCAGTCATCTCATCCTGTCGTCCCCTTCTCCTCCTGCCCCCAATCCCTCGCAGCCTCAGGGTCTTTTCCAATGAGTCAACTCTTCGCATCAGGTGGCCAAAGTATTGGAGCTTCAGCTTCAGAATCAGTCCTTCCAATGAACACCCAGGACTGATCTTCCTTAGGGTGGACTGGTTGGATCTCCTTGCAGCCCAAGGGACTCTCAAGAGTCTTCTCCAACACCACAGTTCAAAAGCATCAATTTTTCGGCACTCAGCTTATTCACAGTCCAACTCTCACATCCATACATGACCACTGGAAAAACCATAGCCTTAACTAGACGGGACTTTGTTGGCAAAGTAATGTCTCTGCTTTTTAATGTGCTATCTAGGTTGGTCATAACTTTCTTTCCAAGGAGTAAGCATCTTTTAATTTCATGGCTGCAATCACCATCTGTTAGCTACTCAGCCATGTCCAATTCTTTGCAACTCTATGGACTGTAGCCCACTAGACTTCTCTGTCCATGGAATTTGCCAGGCAAGAATACTGGAGCGGGTTGCCATTCCCTTCTCCAGGGGATCTTCTCGACCTAGGAATCGAACCCAGGTCTCCTGCATTGCAGGCAGATTCTTTACTGTCTGAGCCACCAGGGAAGCCCTGAGTGTTCTCACACTCAGAATTCTGAGTGTGATTGTAAAGTGGTACCAGGATCCACCTTTGTTGTAACATGGGTAGACTTTGCCTTGGCCACATTTCTTTTCTGCTTGCACAGAATGTCATAGTTTGCAAATCTTTTGTCACACATATACTCTCATTTGAGGCTCCAAATAATCCTGCTAGGTAAACTAAGCAAGCATGATCACTCTATATTTCAGATGTCATAGCTGAGGCTCAGGAGAATGAAGTGACTCCAAGTTTGCAGAGCTAAAGAGTGGCAGACCCAACTATGCATTCAGCAGTCTTTCTACCATGGCAATAGCAGCAGCATCAGTTGCCAGAGTTCTCTTGCTTTAATGTCTACCACTGATCAAAACCCAGCTCCTAACAAAGGATCTGAACAGACATTTTTCCAAAGGCATACAGATGGCCAACAAACACATGAAAAGATGCTCAACATCACTAATAATCAGGGAAATGCAAATCAAAACCACAGTGAGCTACCACCTGTCAGAATGGCTATTGTACAAAAGACAACAAATAACAAGTGTTGACAGAGATGTGGAAAAAAGGGAAGCCTTGTGCACTATTGGTGGGAATGTAAATTAATACAGCCTCAATGGGAAACACTATAGAAATTCCTTAAAAAATAGAACTACTACACAATCCAGCAATTCCATTCCCAGGTATTTATTCAAAGAAAAGAAAAACACTAATTAGAAAAGATATATACAACCCTATGTTCAGCGAAGCATTGTTTACAATAGCCAAGACATGGAAGCAACCTAAATGTCCATCAACAGATGAGTGGATCAAGAAGCTGTATATATTACATATACACAACTGAATATTACTCAGTCATAAAAAAGAATGAAATCTCGCCATTTGTGATGACATGGATGGAGTATTACAACTAAGTGAAATAAGTCAGATAGAAAGAGACAAATGCGATGTGATTTCACTTACATGTGGAATCGAAAGAGCAAGACAAATGAGCAAACAGAACAGAAAGAGAGTCATGGATGCAGAGAACTAACAGACGGTCACCAGGAGAAAGAGGGATGTGTGATAGAAAAATGGGTGAAAGAGGTTGAGGTATAGACTTCCAGTTGCAAAATAAATGAGTTCTGGGTATGAAATGCACAGAGTCGGGAATGTAGTCAATAATTAAGTAAAAACATCTTTATGTGGTGACAGATGGTAAACAGACTTAGCTGTGGTGATCATTTTGAAATGTATAGAAATTCCTAGTCACTGTTATATAACGAGAACCAACATAGTGTTTGTTGGAGTCAATTATACTTCAAAAACAAACTTGCAGAAAAAGAGATTATGTTTTTGATTACCAGAGTAGGGGAGTGGAAGGAGGAGGATTGGGTGAAGGTGGTCAAAAGGTAAAAAGGTACAAAGTCACTTCTAGTTACACGATAAATAAGTACTAGAAATGTAATATGCAACATTATCAATATAATTGACACTGTTGTCTGTTATATATGAAAGCTGTGAATATATCCTAAGGTTCTCATCATAAGGAAAAACATTTTTTCCAAAGTAAAATTATTATGTTGTGCACCTTTGCTATATTTCAATTATATTTCAATGAAACTGAAAGTCTTATTCATATAAAATGTGAGTGACAGATTCTTCCCAGGAGTATCTGCACTTTAATATCAAAGGAAGCAAATTCATCAGATAAGCTTTCAGATATTAGCTGAAATTCTCTCTCAGGGAGAAGTGAGTTGGGATCGAGAGGGCATAGGAGGAATAAGGTCCTCCTAATACTCTATAATGACACCCAGAAATATCTAAACGTTAAATTCAGTGCCACACTCTTAATGAAGTTAAAAGATCAAATTATAGCTGCTTCAGACAAATCTCATTTGATTCCAAAAATGAAGTCAATGTATAAATAAGAGAAGGTGGGAAATTTAAAAAGAATTAAAGCACTGAAGTTATGAAGAGAGGATGTCAGGTGCCAAAAGAGGACAATTATAACAATATCTAAAATTTTCAAGTTGTTGCTGTTAAATCAGAAGTATAATATTCCATCAAGAAATGAACAAATTGGAACTATGGCCTTCTCTCCCAAATGATTAACAGCTATTTTCACATTTTTGTCTTTCTTGTTCATCAGAATAAATTGTCCTGAATTGAACTCAGAAGGACCTCTGAAGCTCCTATTAAAGAAAGGTGATCATCTTGGAAAAATGGCATGTACTAATCTTTGGAACAACGGTATACACTGAAAATAATAAGTAAGTTCCTACCTATCTCTTTCTTCTCATTACAGTGCCTTCCCATTTACTTTTTGTCCTTTTGTTATCTCTTGATCTGTTTTATATTTCAACTTCTCATATGTCTTTTAATAACATATAGAAGATTATCCACTTACTGTTTCCCTTTGTGAAACCTCAGGCTACCAAAAAAGATTAAAGTAACTGAGTCTCATAAAATTAGACGAAAACCTTCTTTGAGGCTGTGCTGGGACTTTGCTTTTTTTCTTGTTTAAAATCAGACAGTACAACATTTTTTATGTTATTATAAAGGTAAAAGGGATCTTGACAAGTTATCTAGTTTGGTACATGAATCTAGGAGAGACAACATAAAATCCATCAAACAACATTACATACCCTTTTCTTACTTATTTACTTATTTTCAACCTTTTGTAAAAATAACTTCATACAATGAAATTATCTTCATGAAAAAATAATTGTGATCATGGTTATGATGTATGGATGGGTATCTAGATATAAAATGGTTTTTTTCCTCTTTTATTATGTACAGATGTCCTGTTTCATGTGTTAAGCACATTTACCCATAAATTATGACTATGAATTGTGTTTGTTTAAGAGGAAATAATAGATGTAAAGAACCAAGATTAACCCTCTCTTTAAAAAAATAAGCAGGAATTATACCAAGCAGAGAAAGAACAGATCAGAATTTACAGTCACACCCAATAACTACAGAGAAAGAGGGTAACTACCCACGATACTGTAGTGGGTTTAATTAGAATTCTCAAGAGAAGAGCTGCCGGTGTAGTGTCTCTCCTCTCTCTAAGGAGATGAAACCTCTAAATGACCCAATTAAATGGTGCCAGGATGACAATAAGGTTGAGGGAAGTAAACTAGAACACTAAGGTGAGATCTCCTTCCACCAAACTTTATTGGCCTGGGAGAGAGATAAGGATGTGTTCCAGGACAGGAGGGGATGAGGAAGCAGTGGAAACAAAGCAGGAATTTATGTCTTTGTTTTATGTAAACCAGACTCCCTCTTTGGTCCTTGGTCTCAGTCAGTCTCTTGAGATGGAGTTCTCAAGCAGGAATAAAGTGAAAGTGGGGCATTGTCTCCTACTAGTTACCGAGGATGACAGCTGATTACATGGGGGATATTTGATAGATTTGGAGCCAGCAATATGACACTTCATAGAAGTGTATCTCTTGGGCTTAAGATTGATGGCAGGGCTCAAGTAGCAGTATCACCTTATCACAAAACACTTTTGAAAATTATTATTCTCCTCTCCCTTGCAATGAGAGAACCAGAATATTTCAAGTTCTTTGCATTTATAATTGAGTATGCTAGTTTAGAAAAGAAAGTAGTTTAAAAATTATTGACACAATCTTACTTCGATTATCTGATTATGCTTTTTAAATCCTTAAATAATTATATGCTAGACATTTTCAAGTAATAGGTAAGCAACTAATGACTGTAGTTTAATGAAATTAATATTCCAGCTCCAAGATTCCTCTGGTCCTTGTATTAATAGTATCAGTTGCTAGTCTTTGTTCATGAAATCTCAGCCATGATGACAGAACAGAGATTACTTTATAATTTACTAAGAATCACATGAAAAATATATTAATGATTTTATTATTAACAGAATGAATAGCGGCCTATAACGAGTCTGTGAGCTCTGCTCTAGCATCCCCCTTTCAACTTTCTTTCATCTGATGGGAAGAAATGACTTCATTCCCTGACATAGAAGGACAGGGATTATATATGATAGAAGCATAAACAAAGTTCCAAATTACTTTTAGATTTAGACATGGTCAGAATCACTCTCATTTTTTTTTCATCTTGAGAAAAAGGAAGACAGCGAAATAAAAGGGTGATCATTATAAACAAAAAGAAAAATATTCCAAATTTGTATACACGGTAAAACCAAAGTTTAGCTTAAATTAACTTTAAATTTGGTTATGACTGAAGAAAGCTAAGTACTATTTCTGAGTTGTCATCACTCTTCTATGATAATTATGCCTTCTGTCCCCTCACAACTTTTTCAAATATATTTTATGGTTTTGACAACACAAAGGTTGACTGTTAGCTAATAAAACAGTGTGAGAGCAGGAGAAACTCTGGGGTTTTTGCTTTTGTTTTTTTTTTTACAATAATGGAAACACATCCCAGGAACCTGCCAATTACTTTTGAGGTGAACCAAGTTTTCATCTTACTTGAGAGGCTGTCTCAACTGGATCTGTTAGAAGGAAGATTTTTTTGTTTAGATTCATGAGCTTACAGACTCTATTTGCACTTTTTTTTTAATCATCAAAGAGAAGCAATTAACAGCATAACGCTTGAATCAACAAAGAGTACTTTTAGGTCTCATTTCCCTCACAATTTTTCTTCCATTAAAGCTGATTTCCTTTTTAAAGCAAGATTCCCATATCTAACTTAGCTTTATTCTTCAAAGAAGGGATTATGTTATTCTGCTTCTACAACTCAATAATTCATATTGTTTAAAGCTACACTTTCTAAGCCATATTTCTAGGCTCACAATACATAGAGAATCTAAAGGGTTATTCCTATCTTCTGATTCCCTGTCTGGCCTATGAGAAACATGCATCCTCACACACATACACATTCCCACATATGCTCAAGATGATAAACTCAAATATATTCGATAACCGAAAAACAAAGCAGAATTTCCAACATGTGAATTCATCGTCTATTTTGTTCATATTTCTATCAAGAGAATTGCTAGTTTACTTAAATAACTCCTGCTGTTAGTTCACTACTATGATTTGCTTACCCAAAAAGAGAATTTATCAGAAATATCTGCAATAGTTCTCCTAACTGATGGCCCTGCTGAGCAATCGGATCCAAGGGAGCTTCAGGAGTACCAGAATTTCCTCTCTGGAAATAAATTTGTTTAAACCAACTTCAGTCTTTTCTGCAGCTAAAGTTTCACACTTATTGAAGAAATCTGATAAGTATAACTAGAATCATATATACACTCTTCTGATTTTTCAAAACAGGAGGCTATTACTGAAAAAACAAAAAGGAATTGACAATGATTGGACCATGATGGAACTTGGCTGGCATAAAGGCACCTTTTGGCATAATGGAAAAGTGCTATGTCTTGATTGCGGTAGTGCTTATATGAGTGTATAAATTTGTCAAAATTCAACAAACTATATACTTAAAGTTGTAGTTTATTGTAGAATGAATATTTTAATATACATTACTTTTCAGAAAGGCAACAAAAAATAAAAATGAAGTATCGTTAGCTAAAAGATTCTAAAACCCTAATTTTAAAACCAATGAAAACAAAAGAGGAATGTAAAAGTAAGTCATTAAGCCCAATGGACTATAAAGGTTAACTGTAGAAATTGATTTTAGAAGGTTCTAACAAATATATCTACACACCATTAATAACGGGCGAGCAGAGTGGCATCTCCGTTTGTTCAGGGCACGATCCGGCCACTTTAAGGTTAACACCTTTGAACACAGACGGAACATCCTCCCAGATGATTCTGACCCATAGTTTGCTTTGCAGCTGTTGACCTAACTGTCTGCGTCCTTCCAGGGGAAGGATGTCCTAACAAATCTCATTGTTCTGTGTATCAGTTAGATAAAAGCTACTGCAATCAGTATTGCAGTTTCATTCATTTGAGAATGGACATTTTTAACCCTATCAGCACATATCATACCTTAATTGTTATGCCTTACACAGACATCTGAAAAATGAGTGATAATGAAACAATATGAAAAATATTTATTTTCTAGATACATTCCTAAATAACTAACACATTGGGAAAATGAACAAGAGTATGTGTTTTTATGGATATTGAAATAACACATGCCCAAATTTATTTTACCACCACCAAATGTAATTATTTCCAAGGCAGAATATCAGAACATAGGTCCTACAGTTTAAACAGAATTTTATCATCCAAGAAACATAAATAATGTGATGATTTACTTGAATCTGAGTGTAGTACCTTGTGCTTATATAAACACTACCGGTTGTCTCTTAAGACCTCTTAAGAACTCTAAACAGATGAAAAACATCAAGAATGCTTACGTGTGTGTCTCCGTGTGTGTGTGCGCTCATGCACTGTGAACTAAAAGGAATTTTGCTGAGCCTATTCTATTTTCAAGCTCTCTAATCTTTCTAAATAACTTGCTTTGTATAGGAATAGTAGGGATTATGAAGTTTTTCTTCAAGGGGAACTAGGAGACAAAAATGAGTGAAATGAAGAGGATTACTCCCTCTGCTACTCAGCGCAGTCCCTCGACCTAAGCTATTCTGAGGATGCCTGAAGGTGGACGCCTACAGAGGAAGCTATAGCAAACCCTTTGATTCCAGGATACCCTACAGAAACAAGCAAGACTCCAACAGGCTCGCAGTGCCCACAACACCTCTGGAAAGCAAATTTGTTATGAGTCATGTGACACATTGCTGAGGTCTTCCAAAAATCAAGTCAAAAGGAATTTTTTTAAGGGATTAAAGGGCCAGACCCATTAGTGGGCATACTGAGCTAGCAGAAACTGAGCGCTAATGTCAACTGCACCTCATTTTTCATGGTAAATGGTGAAATCTGATGAAATTTGGATTCCTTAAGCCAGTTCTGACCTCTTTACTGCCTATGTCATGACAACCCTATATAATTTTAAAAAAGAATTTAATAATCAACAGTAAGCACTCCTATGCCTCTTTGCCTACAACTAAATATATGAAGAAATAAAATAATTTCTCAAAATAAAAAAAATTTCTCAGATCCTTGCCAGTCTTTTTGTCCTAACCATTGCCTCCTGCTGAAACAAATGGTATGGAATACCAATAACAATGTGTATTGAGTCAGCATGGTGTTAGTTGATTTAATGCTTTCTCTGCTTTCATTCAAAATAGATATTTGAAGTACTCTTATTATTCCTATACCACAAATGAGGAAACTAAGTTTCTGAGGAATTAAATAGCTTGCCCAGGGTCACATGGCAAGTAAGCACGAGAGCCAAAACATGAAGAAAATGGCAAAGAGCTTTCCCTAACCCACTCCTGTATCAACCGCTTGTGTCAAAACAGATTTCTTGCCAACAAGTTTGAGCCCCTTAGAGGCCCACCTGACGTGAAGAGCCAGCTCATTGGAAAGGACCCTGATGCTGGGAAAGATTGACAGCAAGAGGAGAAGGGAGCAACAGAGGATGAGATGGTTGGATGGCATCACTGACTCAAAGACATGAGTTTGAGCAAACTTAGAGAGATAATGAAGGACAAGGAAGCCTGGTGTGCTGCAGTTCATGGGGTCACAAAGAGTCAGACACTACTTAGCTCCTGAACAACAACAGGCCCAAGTTACCTCAAGAAAAAAGATGTACAGCTATAGCCCTGTTTCCTTTTGCACCCATAAAATTCATAAAAGCTACTCAAGTAGCAACAATAACCAATCCCACACATTATTTTAATTCCTGCCAATTGTCCAGTGTATGGATCACAGAGGCTACCTTATCTGTTGGCTGGCCCTCTTCAAGGAAAAATGACAGTCTTATGCCCCATGCCTGCTTATGCTAAAAATCTTACATTAAAAAAAAAAATTCAAAAGAGTTTAAGACAAAAAAGGGGAGGAGAGTAGAAGTACTCTTCTCCACAGAACACTGCTGGTACCTTGAGAAGTCCCACTTAGGACACAGAGGAAATGGCAGCCATGTTTTCAGGAGATAATGCCCTACCTATGTATCACCCAGCAGGGGGAGCCGCAGTAGAAGGAAAAAAATGTCATGACATGGTAGCCCAACAGACTTTCTCTTTCACACACACACACACACACACACACACACACACACACACTTCCTGTAATTTTGCATGCCATAGTGTATATTCAGTATAGCATAGAATAAAACTTAGAAAACTAAAAGTGCTAGTGTTGGCCCTGCCCTGTTACTCCAGTTCAGTTCAGTTCAGTCCCTCAGTCGTGTCCGACTCTTTGCGACCCCATGAACTGCAGCAAGCCAGGCCTCCCTGTCCATCACCAACTCCCAGAGTTTACTCACACTCATGTCCATTGAGTCAGTGATGCCATCCAGCCATCTCATCACCCTCTGTCATTCCCTTCTCCTCCCATCTTCAATCTTTCCCATCATCAGGGTCTTTTCAAATGAGTCAGTTCTTTGCATCAGGTGGCCAAAGTATTGCAGCTTCAGTTTCAGCATCAGTCCTTCCAATGAAGGACTGATTTCCTCTAGGATGGACTGGTTGAATCTTCTTGCAGCCCTGTTACTCCAAGTAACTTAATTAACATTTTCTGGGTCTCAGCTTCCTACTCTTTTAAAAGAGGCAGTTGGACCAGATAATACTTTAAAACCTTCACAGCTTAAACTACCTACACAGTTCAAAGAGCTACCCAGAGCACTCTTTGCCAAGGGAATTGTAACATTTCTCTTAAAAGAACTTTGAGTCTAACCTTAAAAAAAGTCAGAAGCATACTTCAACCTGTGAATATTCTAAATTAATGTTTAATATATTCTGGGTTTTTTGTTTTTTTTTAAGAAAGTGCTTCTTGTCCTTGAGGCAAAAGAAACTCCTTGTCCTCATCTGTTGGCTGGCCCTCATCAAAGCACAATGCGTCCCTAACTTCTAACCTTGGCATGGAACTTTTTTCCCTTTTCCTGTTGTAAGAGCTCCCTAAAGTCTTGTTTGCAGAATAATGAAGAAAACATTACTGTCTGCAAGACTGCTTGTCACCTCTGAATATATTCCATCAACATGCTGCCACTTCATCTTCTTTAGACTCATCGACTGTTTTGTAGAAGGACACCGGTGTCCACATCTATCTCCTTGAGACAGGCAGAGAAATGAATTCTTTTTCCTGTCTCAGAAAGAACTGACAAGCTTTTAGTAGTGTTTATCTTCAGGAAAGGGTGATAACCTTGAAAATGAAAGTTAAAAGAGACGGATACAATTAGCTACATAGTCTTCTCCATTCTATATAACAGTTGGTTTTCTTTTATAGTTTAACATGTCAATGTTTTCTATTGTCCACTTTGATTCTTAAATTTAGAGTTAATTTTTATTTACAGAATGCAAGTGCATCATGCTGTGACTCTTTTGCAAAAGTGTAATCCCTCTGTTAAGTCTAAAATGGGTTAAAAATCCAATTCCTTTAGTCATCCTATCAACTCCTCTTCCCGTATTACCTGATACTTTTTCTTTTCCTTTGCATTTTTTCACCCCATATTATGTTATATTCAGAGTCAAGAGATTTCTTTAAAATAAGTTTCCCTAATTATAGGCATAATCTTAGAATTCTGATTACTTACATTGTGCTAACTCAAGGGCAGTAATAGTGGATTTGACACTTTCCTTAATAACTTGCTGCTATAGAGTACATGTTTGTGCCCTCCCCTGTCAAATTCATATGTTGAAATTCTAACACTTAGTGTCATGGTATTAGGAGGGGGGCCTTTGGGAAATGATTAAGTCATGAGGGTGGAGCCCTCATAAATAGGGTTAGCGCCCTGATAAAACAGACCCTGGAGAGTTCCTTTGTCCCTTCCACCATGTGAGAATGCTGAGGGAAGATAGCCCATCTACAAACCAGAAATGGGCTCTCCCAGAATCTGCCTGCTCCTTGAATTTGGACCTTCCACCCTCCAGAGCTCTGAGAAATACATATCAGTTGTCTATGAGGCACCGTCTGTGGTTTTCTGTTCTATCAGCCCACATGGATGCATACACATGTGCATGAAAGGTCCCCTTGTAATCTAGACTGTGCCCACTGCTAGGGCTCACACAGACATGGATATGTCTGGCAGGCTGGTAGCTGGGCCCTCCAGAAACCTGTTTGCAAGAGGCACTCAGAGTCCCTTAGCAAACGGCTCATCCCTAACAGAACAGGAAGGAAGGCGCAGAGCTTTGGCCATCAGAGAAAAGCAGCAATTCTGAGTCCAGCGTTGTGTCTGTTGCTCTGCTTTCTCTCAGGGCTGACCCCCAAGGTGTCCTTTCTAAGGGCCATGGTAAGAAGAGTCCATGAGCAAACACAAAGTGTAACTCAAAACTGAAGAATAACATTTTTCCCATTATGCAGCAAAGGAAGGTGCAGCTGTGGCCTCTGCAGGCTCCTGACTCAGTTACAACGGAGCTGGTGGTTCCTAGTGAATGACTGGCAGGAGATTCCCAAGAGGGGCAGCAGCCGGCAGGCACACGCTGGTCCATGCTCGATGAATCCCACCCTGGGGACTCATAGACACACTGAAGGGTCATTCTAGGAGAACTGAGGTTCTGCAAAAGCAGGGCAGACGTGTCCTATGGCGTCTCTGCTACTGTCCCCTCTCTGCCACTGCCACCGGTCATTCTCACGTGCCTGTCTCCATGGGTGAGCTTGTCAGTCTAGGATCTGTGGTAGACAGAACTGAATCATCAAGTCCCGGAGGATACTAGTCAAAGGGCTGGGAGGCCGGCTTCACACTGGCCTCTCCCGTCTCCCTGCAGCTGGTTGGCACAGGCAGAGCTCTGACTCGGTGAGTCAGCATCCACCCACAGCTGAATGCTGTTGCTTCTTCTCAGTGGGAGTAAGAGCGCGCTAAACATCTTTGTGGGCTTAATCTGGCCTGCAGGCTGTATTTAGCCACCCCTGCTCCAGTCCTAAATTACCTCATAGTGATACAAGGATGTCTAAAAGTACAGTATCTGGTTTTGGCTCAGAACTTGATATTATACCCTTAGTGTCTTATCCTAATAAAATACATGCCATCTCATGTTCTTTTTCATACCATCTACAGAGCCAATGATCTTGTACATGGAGGTCTTTCTTTGGCATGAAGTGGTTTTTTATCTATCTTCCACCTCCACAAAATAATTATTAAGCCTAATAGACATGCCAGGCAGTAGCTTTGAACAACCTAAATTACTGCTTTCTCTCAAATACTGTTGTTGTTTAGTCGCTAAGGCCTGTCCAACTCTTCGCAACATCATGAATTGCAGCACACCAGACTTCCCTGTCCTTCATTATCTCCCTGGGTTTGCTCAAATTTATGTCCACTGAGTCAGTGATGCCATCCAACCATCTCATACTCTGCTGCCCTTTTCTCCTCCTGCCCTTAATCTTTCCCGGCTTTAGGATCTTTCCCAGTGAGTCAGCTCTTTTCATCAGGTGGCCAAAGTATTGGAGTTTCAGCTTCAGCATCAGTCCTTCCAATGAATATTCATGGTTGATTTCCTTTAGGTTGATTGGTTTGATCTCCTTGCAATCTAAGGGACTCTCCCTCTGTCCATGGAGTTCTCCAGGCAAGATTACTGGAGTGGGTAGCCGTTCCCTTCTCCAGGGGATCTTCGTGATCTAGGGATCAAACCTGGGTCTTCTGCATTGCAGGCAGCCACCAAGGACGCCCTCCAAGTCTTCTCCAGCACCACAATTCAAAAGCACAATCTAAAACATAATGATACTTAAACTCCATAACAAGGTTTTAAGATGCACAGGGCTGGACATAGAGTAACATCTCAACAAATAATTTCTGAATTTCATTTTGATGAAGTAAACAGAATGAAATATCTGTTTGTTTGTTAATTTGTTGGTTTGTTTGTTAAGAGCAAGGCAGTATCATATACTCGAAGAGAAGGAGCTTGGAAGTTGCTTCTTTGAAGAAGTCACAGGTTCAAACCCTAATCCTCTTACAATGCATAACCATGGAAAAAATCATAAAACAGAGATGATATACTATATCTCTCTAGGCTGCTGTGATGACAAATAAGTGTGTAAATCACCTAAAATGTTTGACTCCATGGATGTTAACTACTTTTTCCTTCTTAGTCTTAAAGAATTGATTTATGGCTATATCCAATGATGATCAAAAGGTCAGCATCTGTCATTTCTCAGCCCTTTTCTAAGAGGAGATAATTGCTACTCTCAGGGATCTCTGTAAAAGGTCTCTCCTATTTGGAAACAATGTCATCTGTCATGTGTTAAACACCAAGTTCTTGATTTCCTTAATGGTGCCTGAGCCTTGGATTCTATAGAAACTGGCAGACATGTTCCATTTTACTATCAAAGAAAAGTGTAGTCAGTCCTTTGTTTAAATGTGGCAGATACCATTTGACCTGAAATACCTGAGAGGAAGGCAGCAGAAAGACTACCCTGTTAACTTTGACCTACTGAACAAGTCATAATATTTATCCACCTTTTAGCAGCTCATTATGGGGACATATGGGGACAGTACTGGCCTGACAGGAATCTAAAAACATGAGATGTAGCACTGGTTTACCTCGTCCTAGCTATATGGCCTGAGACAAGCTACTAGTTAAGTTCGCTGAAATTCAGTTTCCTCATCTGAGAAACAAAATAACAATTCCTGCTCTTCCTATACTATCAAGTTATTGATTGTTATCATCTTCTGCTCTACCTCAGCTCCACCTACTGTGTGGGATTAGTGAAGTGTCTCCTCAGCCCTGTGTCAGGCACTGACTTGTTTTATTTTGTGTACTCCTTATGCTAACCTAATGAGGTAACTGTGATTCCCATTTTACAGATGAGAAAACTGAAACCCTGAGAGGTTAATCAACATACACACTTAATTAGTGGCAGAGCAGGAATCCAGCTCCAAAGACCACACTGAGCCTTCATTCTAAGCTGCCTCTCAGAAACTATGGTGGCTTTGGGGTGTCTGGCAGTCATTCAACAGGCATATATTAAGGACTAGTTCCTGCCTCCAGGAGTTTATATCCAGAGGTGTATTTCAGAGATATGCAGGGTCAAATGGCCATTTGCATCCACTCCCAGAAGAGTTAAGTGAACCCTGGGTCTACAGCCAGTGGAGTAATTTCCTGGCAGGATGTCAGAGCAAAAGAGACACACCTACAACCCAAATCACCCACACACAGATGGGGCTACAGATGGTCAATCTGTTTCTCCAGAAGGTGCAACTTCTCTGGTTCGTAGGCACCTCCCCTTCTATTTCCATCAAATTAATATTAAAAGAAAGACACATATTTATTTTACCTCCTTTAACCAAAAGTAAGATTACATCTTAGTTGGTCTTAGACTAATTCAATGCTACATTGCAAGAAAAACCTTTCTTAAGTTATAAAAATGTTAAATCTTTATTGGTATTCCTGATAGGCATAGCACTAAACAGCATTTAATTGTTTCCACAGTTGTTAGAACACAGAATTTTAAAACTTCAAAGTAATTGTTTAATGTCATTTTATATAAAAGGACTGAATTGAAAGCTAGGTCTCCTCACTCCCAGTCCACTCTCCACCGTGAGAATGTCCTTCTTTAACTCTGCTGGATTTAATTCCCTGCCTGAAGGAGAAGAATCCTGTCCTTCTTTCTTTCTCTCTGCCAAATTCCTATTGATTGGTTGGTGATGAGCTAGTAAAAGCTTGATGAGAATGCCATCTAGGCCTTCAGTGTCAAGATCAAGGGAAGCTTATAAAGAGATGCCTTTCATCTTTTCCTAAAGTTGGTGCCTTAGGTAATCACTTCTTGTCCAGAGGCAATAAGTCCCCCAGATGAGGTGCCGTGACTCAGGGAACTCTGGCCCCAGCTTTGTCAGCTCATTAAGGATACGTTCTACCACAAAGTGGCTTTTGAACACACTAAATAGGAAGAATCAAATGGTTTCTGCAGTGACAGGGTCAGCTAGATCAGAGCCTGAGCCTTGAAATAAATCAGATATTGAAGAAGTAAACAACAAAAGAAGCTGAAGACAGATTGGATACAGACATGGTGCTTTTATCTGTCAGCCAGCAGCCTGCCAACTTTCTCTTTTGCAAACAGAAATAGTGTTTCTGCAGTGCCATCTTATCATATTGTGGGTCACTTGCCCACCTCGATTGCTGTTCCATGAGCTCTTAGAGAGCAAGGACTCTGCCGTGCATATTTTTATTCCATAATTTGCAGTACAGTGCCTTTTATATAGTGGATGTTTGATGTATGAAGAAAGGAAGTAAGAAAGGAGCAAGAACATTTTGCCCCATATCCTGAAGAAATTTATAATGAAACCTTTTGCTCTTCTTCCAGACTATTTAAAACCAAAATAGAAAATAATGAACAATCATTTTCTAGAAAAAAATAAAGAGAATGAGGAATAAGATCAGTGAATAAAAAATGGAATAAACATTTGCTTAGGGGCTCAGTTCAGTTCAATTCAGTCGCTCAACCGTGTCCGATTCTTTGCAACCCCATGAATCACAGCACACCAGGCCTCCCTGTCCATCACCAACTCCTGAAGTTTACCCAAACTCATGTCCATCGAGTCGGTGATGCCATCCAGCCATCTCATCCTCTGTCGTCCCCTTCTCCTCCTGCCTCCCATCCCTCGAAGCATCAGGGTCTTTTCCAATGAGTCAGCTCTTCACACCAGGTGGCCAAAGTATTGGAGTTTCAGCTTCAACATCAGTCCTTCCAATGAACACCCAGGACTGATCTCCTTTAGGATGGATTGGTTAGATCTCCTTGCAGTCCAAGGGACTCTCAAGAGTCTTCTCCAACACCACAGTTCAAAAGCACCAATTTTTTGGCACTCAGCTTTCTTCACAGTCCAACTCTCACATCCATACATGACCACTGGAAAAACCATAACCTTGACTAGACGGGCCTTTGTTGGCAAAGTAATGTCTCTGTTTTTTAATATGCTGTCTAGGTTGGTCATAACTTTCCTTCCAAGGAGTAAGCACCTTTTAATTTCATGGCTGCAGTCACCATCCGCAGTGATTTTGGAGCCAAAATAAATAAAGTCTGACACTGTTTCCACTGTCTCCCCATCTATTTCCCATGAGGTGATGGGACCAGATGCCATGATCTTAGTTTTCTGAATGTTAAGCTTTAAGCCAACTTTTTCACTCTCCTCTTTCATTTTCATCAAGAGGCTCTTTAGTTCCTCTTCACTCTCTGCCATAAGGGTGGTGTCATCTGCATATCTGAAGTTATTGATATTTCTCCCGGCTATCTTGATTCCAGCTTGTGCTTCTTCCAACCTAGCATTTCTCATGATGTACTCTGCATATAAGTTAAATAAGCAGGGTGACAATATACAGCCTTGTACTCACAAGGGGCTACCTTGTGCCAAACACTGTAGCAGATAATTTGCATATATCATCTCATCTAATCTTTACAATAGAACCATGAGCAAATAGTTATATTTCTGTTTTATCATGTTGCTATTCAGTTGCTCAGTCAGGTCCGACTCTTCACGACCCCATGGGCTGTAGCCTGCCTGGCTTCTCTGTCCTTCACAGTCTCCTGGAGTTTGTTCAAACTCATGTCCATTGAATCAGTGATGCCATCCAACCATCTTATCTTCTGTCGTTCCCTTCTCCCCTTTTTCATAGATAGATAAAGAAGCCAGGACTCAGAAGTACTAAGTATCTTGTTCAATGTCATGCAACTGGTAAGTGACTGAACTGGAATTCAAATCACTAACTGCAAAACCATATTCTTTTTATTTTATCAGACTGGTTACTATCAGCACACATACCATTCCATAGCCATAACTAACAGAATTCGAGCAATAAATATTTCTTCTATTCTAACATTGCCAGCACAATCACCTCCTCTTCTTCCCTTGAAATGCTTTTTCTTTAAGGCACTAATTTGGAACTTCTGCTTCCAGCAGAGGTGGAAGCATGGGGAATGAATTTATACTCTTGGCTGTAACAACCAAAAAAAAAAAAAAAAAAAAAACCCCACAAAACACATCTAAGCATATTAAATAACAGTTTCAAAGCATTGAGCATTAGGCAATGAAGAAGAGTGATTCCTGAGATATGGGAAGTAAGGAATGTGAGCCCTACAAGTGCTAGGGCTTACTACAGAGAGAAAATTTCCAAGACATATCACAAACACAGTGTATCCTGGCACAGGCCAGTGAATGACCTGAGTTGAGGAGATAATGTTGACAGTCCAGAAGACTCAAGGCAGGTAGATCTTGCAAGGCCAGAGAGGGGAGAGTTGCACAAAACAAGAACTCCAGAGACTTCTCAGTGTCCCACTAGAGTATTTAGAAGTGTTCATCAGTGTAAACATATGAGGGAATTACTCCTGGCCAGGAAAGACCCACTAGAGGATTAAAGAGAAGAGTGTCCTATACTTAAAGACCAGGATTAGTCTATACTTTCAACCATAATGGATATACCTTGTGTTTTGTGGGGTTTGGGGTATATTACTCATTGAGTAGTGTTATTGTTATTTTTCAGTTGCCAAGTCATGTCTGATGCTTTGCAACCCCATGGACTGCAGCACACCAGGCCTCCCCATTCCTCACTATCTCCCAGAGTTTGCCCAAGTTCACATCCATTGGATTGGTGATGCCATCCAACCATCTCATCTTCTGTTGCCCTCATCTCCTCTTGCCCTCAGTCTTTCCCAGCACTGGGGTCTTTTCCAGTGAGTCAGCTCTTCGCATCAGGTGGCCAGAGTATTGGAGATTCAACTTCAGCTTCAGCATAAATCCTTCCAATGAGTATTCAGGGTTGATTTCCTTTAGGGTTGGCTGGTTTGATTTCCTTGCTGTCCAAGGGATTCTCAAGAGTCTTCTCCAGCACCACAGTTCAAAAACATCAATTTTTGGGTGCTCAGCTTTCTTTATGGTCCAACTCTCACATTCATGCATGACTACTGGACAGACCATATCCTTGACTATTCAGACCTTTGTCAGCAAAGTGATGTCTTTGCTTTTAAATACACTGTCTAGGTTTGTTAGAACTTTCCTTCCAAGAAACAGATGTCTTCTAATTTCATGGCTGTAGTCACCATCAACCATCATGGTTATTCGGGTCATTAAGATCTTTTTTGTATAGTTCTTCTGTGTATTCTTGCCATCTCTTCTTGATCTCTTCTGCTTCTATTGCATCTTTACTGTTTCTGTCCTTTATTGTGCCCATCTTTGCATAAAATGTTCGTTTGATATCTCCAATTTTCTTTAAGATATCTCTAGTCTTTCCCATTTGTTGTTTTTCTCTATTTCTTTGCATTGTTTATTGAAGAAGGCCTTCTTGTCTCTCCTGGCTGTTCTCTGGAATTCTGCATTAAATTAGGTATCCCTTCCCCTTTCCCATTGAGTAGTAGTCTTACCTCAGTAGTGGGGAATAATTAGACCTAAATTAAATACTGTACTGATTCTATCAACAGACATTAAAAACAAGATCCAATGTGAGCAAATTGTTTTCAAGTAATTTAAGTGTATTCTGAAACAAATTTCAATAATATTTACAGAAATATGAAGATATTCAGTACCAACATGGTATAATTCACAATGTCCACCAACCAGTCATCCACAGAAACAGGGAAACAGAACATAAGAAAGCATAATTCATAGTAAGTAGAATATTAATTAATGCCAACCCAGAACTGACACAGATTAATGTTTAAAAAAACAAAACAAAACAAAAAACTCCCCACAAACAAAAGTCCAGGACCTTTGCAGAGGAACTCTACCAAACATAAATAAAAGCTAACACCTAAACTTCTTAAAATATTCCAAAAAATTAAAGAAGAAGGAACACTCCCAAATCCACTCCATGAAGCCAACATTATCCTGACACCAAAATCAGACAAAGATACTACAAAAAAAGAAAGTTACAGGTCAATATCTCTGATGAATATATATGCAAAAATCCTTAACAAAACACTAGCAAATCAAATTCAACAATGTATAAAAAGAACCAATATCTACAAATGAATCAATATGATACACCATGTTAACAAAGGATAAGATCACATGATTATTTCAATAGGTACAGAAAAAGCATTTAACAAAATTCAACATCCATTCATGATAAAAACTCTAATCAATGTTGGTATAAGAATAAACTTAACCAAGGAGGTGAAAATCCTACAACCTGAAAATCATAAAATATTGTTGAAGGAAACTGATGTTACAGAGAAATAGAAAGATATCCCATGCTCATGGATTGGAAGAATTAATACTGTTAAACTGTCCAAACTACCCAAAGCAATCTACACATTTAATTCAATCCCTATCGAAATACCCATGACATTTTTTACAGAACTAGAAAAAAAAAATATTGGAGAAGGCAATGGCACCCCATTCCAGTACTCTTGCCTGGAAAATCCCATGGATGGAGGAGCCTGATAGGCTGCCGTCCATGGGGTCACTAAGAGTCGGACAGGACTAAGCAACTTCACTTTCACTTTTCACTTTCATGCATTGGAGAAGGAAATGGCAACCCACTCAAGTGTTCCTGCCTGGAGAATCCCAGGGACGGGGGAGCCTGATGGGCTGCCATCTATGGGGTTACACAGAGTCAGACACGACTGAAGCAACTTAGCAGCAGCAGAAAAAATATTTCTAAAATTTATATAGAACCACAAAAAACCCCAAATTGCCAAAGTAATGTTAAGAAAAAAAAAAAAAATGGAAATATCACTCTCCCTGATGGTAGTCAGTACTACAAAGCTATAGCAATCAAAACAGCTTGGTATTGACACAAAAACAGACACATAGGTCAATAGAGAGCCCAGAAATAAACCCAAATACGTATGGTCACTTGAACTAAGGAAAAAGAGGCAAAAATATATGATGGGAAACCAACAGTTTCTTCAATAAGTGGTGCTGGGTATCTGGACAGCTACACATGAAAGAATGAAATTAGAACATTTTCCTACACCGCAAACAAAAATAAGCTCAAAATGGATTAAAGACCTAAATGTAAGACTGGAGACCATAAAACTCTTAGAAGAAAATGAAACAATCTTTGACATAAGTTGTACAATTCCTTTTGGATTTTTCTACTAAGCAAAGGAAGCAAAAACAAAAATAGCAAATGGGACCTAATTAAACTTGAAAACTTCTGCACAGCAAAGAAAGCACTGACAAAACAAAAAGACAACTTACTGAATGGGAGAAAAGATATGCAAATGATGTGACTGATAACAGGTTAATATCCAAAATATATAAACAGCTCATACAACTCAATATAAAAAAAAAATCTCAATTTAAAAATGGACGTAAGATTTGAATAGACATTTTTCCAAGGAAGATTTGCAGATGTCCAACAGGCACATGAAAATATGCTCAAATTGCTAGTCATCAGAAAAATGTAAATCAAAAACTTCACATCTGTCTGAAAGGCTCTCACTAAAAGGTCTGAAGATAACAAATACTGGCAGGGATGGAGAGAAAAGGAAAATCTAGTATACTGTTGGTGGAAATGTAAATTGATACTGTCACTATGGAAAATAGTATGGAGGTTCCACTAAACACTAAAACTAGAATTTCCATATGATCCAGCAATTTCACTACTGGGAATATATCTGAAGAAAACACAAACATTAATTTGAAAAGATACATGCACCTCAATATTCATAGTAGCATTATTTACCACAACTGAGATATAGAAGCAACAATAGCTGGATAAAAAAGATGTGGTATATATACAGTGGAATATTACTCAGCCATAAAAAGAATGAAATTCTGTCATTTTCAACAATGTGAATGGACCTTGAGGAGATTATTCTTAGTGAAATAAGTTAGATAAAGATAAATGCTGTATGTTATCACGTATACATGGAATCTAAAAATGAAATGAATGACCACAACAAAACAGAAACAGACTCACAGATACAGAGAACAAACCAGCAGTTACCCATAGGAAGGGGAGGCAGTCCGGGGTAGAGGATTAAGAGATAAACTGTCTACTAAGTATAAAATAAATAAGCATCAAGGATATACTGTACAACCAGGGAAATGTCATCATTTTTTAGAACTTCAAATGGAGTACATTCTATAAAAACATTGAATATCTATGTTGTACATCTGAAACTAAATAATAATAAAGCAAACTACAGTTCAAACAAACAAACAAAAAAGGTTAAAATGGGAATTCCCTGCTGGTTCAGTGGTTAGGAGTACTTGCTCTCACTGGTGAAGGCCCAGGTTCAATCCCTGGATGGGGAACTAATATCCCACAAGTCACACAATGTGCTCCCTCCCCCCTCCCCCTGCAAATGGTTAAAATGGTAATATTTATGATATATTTTGCCACAATAAAAAAATGGTATGACAAAAATTCAATTAAAAGGCAGTCATTTACATACTATAGAATCTGCATTACTTGTGGTTTTGATCTTCCTCAGTTATGCTTTGAAACTCTTTTTATTTCCACTGGCAAAGATTTTTCCCTCTAGCATCATGTTCTGTGATGATTCTTACTTGTCTACCTCACAGCAAGGTACACTGTGCTTATGTGATGGTCTTCCATGCTGAACTCAGCCAAGGCAAGAAATAGAACTCTTGGATTAAAAAAAAGCTTGGAGCTCAGCCCTTTCACATCAGATGTTCCTGCTGTACCCCCCAAGGTCTTGGTTTTTCAAGAACACTGCGCTATTCCTTGAAAATCAAGAATCACAATCCACTGTCCCTACCCAAGGATCCACCCATCAGGCATAGTCCGGCAGATGCTCCTTTACCAGCTTTCAAATAATCTGTATCTAAAGCTGCCTCTTCATCCAAACGTGGCGTCGCCTACCCTCTTCCTCAGTCCCAAGTGTGGCTAACCTCAGCATTGCCAGAGAATCTGCTGCCCACACCTCACAAGAAAGCTGATTCGGTGATTGAAAGGTAAGTTGCCTTCTTATGGGAGGCTTAAGTAATTTTCTAACACTCTTGCCAGAGAAGAGAAGAAAACACACATATGCACACATGTACCAAGTCTAAATCAGAGAACAGCAACCTGCTATGCTTGAAAATTCTTTCAGGACCTCATTGATCATGAAAAGAAGAGTTATGCAAACATATAATGAATTCTACAACTGGATGATGCCTTAAGACTAAAACCAAACCAGTAATAATTTCAGCTAATATGAACTGAATGCTTATTGTGTTCTCCATCTGTTACATTGCACTGTTTACCAAAACCAAACCAAAACTGCTAATGAGAAGAACAAAGGTAGCTAACATAAACTGAATATTTACTCTATTCTGGACACTGTGCAAAATCCTTTCCATATATTGTCTCATTTACTCCTCATCATAATTCTATTATTGACTATTATTATGCCAATTTTCCATGGAAAACTGAAGCCCAGAAGGTACACAGCTGAAAATGATAGGACTGAACCCCTGATTATAAGTAACTACGTAAGAATGTACTTAAAACAATTCAACCCAGCAGCTAATTAATGTATTTCATTCTAAAAACAAGAAAGTAGCAGATGTTTACCCTTCTGTCACTGTTGAAAATAGGCCCAATCGATTTATTTTGACAAATACTTAGGGAGAGCCTACTACGTGCAAGGCACCAGGAATACAGATGGAGCATTAGCCTTGGCCCTGCAGGGACTCACAGTCTGATGGAAGGTAGATTGTTTTAAGGTTAAAAAAAAAGGCAGGAAGGTCAATAAGTATATTACAGGAACAGAGAGTAGTACAGAGAAGGAAATGAATCATATCCTGAAAGGTTTTGAGAACGTCAACATTAAGTTATACATTAGCGGGAAGAACAGCAGAATGAGAATAAATGCAGTAAGACCATGAGCGGAAATGAGCATGAGGAAGAAAGTACATAAACTGAATCTCGAGGATTTTATATTTTTTCAGGTTTTATGTATCAGTTTCCAAATTTGACCGAAGCATGCAAAGAGTGGTAATAAATAAGTAGATAAAGGGCTACTTTCATTTTATTTTTCTAAATAATTTTCAAAATTACTTGTGCACTTTATTTCACCTACCTTTTATCTCTCCACCCAGGAAAGTCTAACTATCGAGCCAGTACAATCATATGTGGAACTACTGGACCCTCAGCAACTTCCCAAATTCCAAGTAGAGTAAAATAGAATTTTCAATGTCTATCAATGATGGTACCAGTCAGTGCATTAAAGTTGCTATAAGTTTTAGGTGGAAATTTTTTAATGCATTTTTCTTTTACAGTGCAGCTGGTTTTCCTTCTCAGAGTGGACAGTGCATAAATCAATAACATATAGTAACTATTCCCCTTAATTCACTGAGTGAATCATTATGATTCAGATAACAGTACAAATTTTTTTAGGTCTGCATAAAGAAATTCTGGATCAGCTAGAGTATCAAGAAAGTTGGTTAACTAAAGCAATCCCCATTTAGCATAATTGATAGCTATTAAAAAGTAATTAATTGTTAGTTATCATCTACTACCAGGTACTTTAATGAACAAAATTGTTATTGATTATTCATTTAGTCAATCAGTCTTTCTTCTATGCATTCATTTTCCAGTGCATTTTTATTGAGGGCCATTGTGTGTCAATCATTCTAAGTGCTAAGGTTATGGCATGGAATAAACTGATGGTTTTGCCCATTGAACTTATATTCTACTGACAGAGATAGATAATAGCTAATTTAAAAGTAAATGTGCAATATGTCAGGTGGTGATAAACTAAAGAAAAAACTTAAGTAGAATAAAGAGCATAGAGAGAGTTGGAAGTTCACAGACATAGTGTAACTTGAGTAAAAACCTGGAGGAAGTAAAGAAGCAATTCATGTATATCCTAGGAGGAGGAGCAGCCAGTACAAAAGCTCTGAGGTAGGAGCATACCTGACCTGTGCATAAAAAACTGAGAAGCCCAGAATGGCAGGAATGAAGGAAATGACAGAATGAGTTGTAAAACAAAATTTGTAAGACAGAAAAGAGACTGGAAGAAAAACAGTGCCTTATGGGCCACTGTAAGGACCTTGGCTTTTGCTGTGAGTGAGATGAAATCATTGAAGAGTTTTGAAGGAAAAACCAGTAAGATAATGGAAGAACCAAGATAGTGGTTTATTTCAGTAGCCAAGTGAAGAAAGTAAGATGCTTCAAGAAACAGGGAGATTGACTGTAGTAAATCATCAAATAAGTTGAAGACTGGGTAAAAGCATTTGATTTTACAAAAAGAGGGTCAGCAGTGACCCTGACATGAACCACTTCAATGGCGCAATGAGGGCGAAAACTTGATTGGAGTAAATCCCAGCATGAAAGCGAAGAATATGAATTGGAGACATTTTCAGAGAAGTTTGTGAAGCAGTAGCCAAAGGGAGATATGAGTCAAAGAGATTCATTTTTGGTTTTTTAATCTAGGGAAAATTACAACTTGTTTGTGTATTTCATCATTCAATAACAAAACACTTCAAGGGCTTCAGATGAATTTGCCTGTGTTCTTTTAGAATTGATGTATAAAGTGACTCATTGATCTCTTGGTATTTTATTTGCTTACACAATTTTCTGATGAACTACCTTACAGTAGTTCATATAATAAGAAACACATTCTACTGATTTGTTAGTCCTTTCTATAGTGCTACCTGCTCTGGAATCATCAATTTAGTTCAGTCGTTCAGTCATGTCTGACTCCTTGTGACCCCATGAACTGCACCATTCCAGGCTTCCCTGTGTATCTCCAACTCCCAGAGCTTACTGAATCTCATGTCCATTGAGTTGGTGATGCCATCCAACCATCTCATCCTCTGTTATCCCCTTCTCCTCCTGCCTTCAATCTTTCCCAGCATCAGGGTCTTTTCAAATGAGTTTGTGCTTCACATCAGGTGGCCAAGTATTGGAGTTTCAGCTTCAACATCAGTCCTTCCAATGAATATTCAGGACTGATTTCCTGGGTCTTTTCAAATGAGTTTGTGCTTCACATCAGGTGGCCAAGTATTGGAGTTTCAGCTTCAACATCAGTCCTTCCAATGAATATTCAGGACTGATTTCCTTGAGGATTGACTGGTTTGATCCTCTAGCAGTACAAGAGACTCTCAAGAATCTTCTCCAACACCACAGTTCAAAAGCATCAATTCTTTAACACTCAACTTTCTTTATAGTCCAACTCTCACATCCATACATGACTACTGGAAAAACCATGGCTTTGACTAGATAGACCTTTATTGGCAAAGTAATGTCTCTGCTTTTTAATATGGTGCCTGGGTTGGTCATAGCTTTTCTTCCAAGGAGCAAGTGTCTTTTGATTTCATGGCAACAATCACCATCTGCAGTGATTTTGGAGCCCCAAAAAATACAGTCTCTCACTGTTTCCATTGTTTTCCCATCTATTTGCCATGATGTGATGGGACCAGATGCCATGAACTTAGTTTTCTGAATGTTGAATGTTGAGTTTTAAACCAACTTTTTCATTCTCCTCTTTCACTTACATCAAGAGGCACTTTAGTTCTTCACTTTCTGCCATAAGGGTGGTGTCATCTGCATATCTGAGGTTATTGATATTTCTCCTGGCAATCTTGATTCCAGCTTGTGCTTCATCCAGCCTAGCATTTTGCATGATGTACTCTGCATATAAGTTAAATAAGCAGGGTGACAATATACAGTGTTGATGTACTCTTTTCCCAGTTTGGCACCAGTCTGTTGTTCCATGTCCAGTTCTAACTGTTGCTTCTTGACCTCCCTACAGATTTCTCAGGAGGCAGGTCAGGTGGTCTGGTATTTCCCTCTCTTTAAGAATTTTCCAGTTTGTTGTAATCCACACAGTCAAAGGCTTTGCATAGTCAGTAAAGCAGAAGTAGATATTTTTCCAGAAGTCTCTTGCTTTTTTGATGATGAAGATGGATTCTGCATTTATGTATGTGTGTGTGTGAAAGAGAAAGAGGTTTGGAAAGCAAACAGCATTTTACTTAAAGTTTGAAGTTTTGTCATCCATTCTGACCAAAGAATTCAACCAGAAAATTAGCTTAAGTTTTTCTTTTGTATGCAGTAATTTATCCCTCTTAATCCCTTGATCTTTCCAAATTAACACCTCCAAAATTAAATCTACTTTAGTCATGTATGATTTCTAGAATTCAATCCTGGTTACTTCCTGTGCAGATTTTTAAAAGATAAATTTTATTTATCTTTATCTTTTATTATTTATTTTAAAAGATAAATAAAATTTGTCAGTATGAATCAATTTTATGACCAGACCCTCCTCAAGGTCTAATAAGTTTACAGATAATTAATTTATGTTTGGAGAAATATATTGAGCCCTAAATGTATCCTTTATATATAAAATAAAAACATTTTGGTTATTTTGCTGTTTGGGATATTTTAGTTTGGTTTGAGACATTGGATCTGTATACTGCTTTTCCGGGGCTATGGTTTAAAAAAGATGATTGCAGATTTTCTTTTAGTTGATTTATATGCAGTCTTTACCCATTGATATCCTTAAACTTATTTGTATTTTTATTAAATAAAAAGTGTTAGGATGAATAATTGGAAGAAAATTGTTTTAATTCATTGTTTTAGGGTACACAAGGATTCTTAAAAGTTCTATCATCATTCTCTAGCAAGAGTTGAAGAAACATTTGAGGATCTTTGTTTTGCTTCCCTTTTATCTATCACTATAAACATCAGAGACTTTTTTTTAAGTCACAAAATGTTCCTCATTATTATTAATTCAGATAATTGAGAAACAAGATAGTGCAGAAGTTAACTTTAAATAAAAAATTATTCCTTCCCCTCCTCCTACTCCCCGTATACTCTACAAAATGTTTTCTCTGGGACTAGGCTTTGAAAAGGTCAGTGCATATTAGTTTAATATGTATTACTGTCTACAATTTAAAAAGCTAATTTTCAACACTATAGACTTCTAAATGTATGTGGGTGCTTAACTATGTTTAGATGATAATGGTGATTATGGTAGAAGTAAACATACCACTGAACTTTCTATTTCATAATTGGCTTAAGGATGGTATTTTCCCACAAAAATATACTCTGTGCACCAAATTCTGGAACTTTGTCAAATGTCAGAAAGTGACTATCAGACATTCTGTACAGCTTAGAAAGCTGTTTACGGCCCATCTTCCCTAGTGCAAACCTAGGAGGAGAATAAAGCATCATAAGGAAAGCTCAGCTACCTGCCTCCTGTACTCCACGTCCAAACACTGGACACGCTGGGAAATACAAATGTTTTCTAACTGAACTCACTCATCTCTCCAAGGTTTTCTCCTCTTGAAGATCATTAGAATAAAATAATCACTTAAGGGACTTCCCTGGTAGTCCAGTGGCTAAGACTCTGAGCTCCCAGTGCAGGGGGCCCAGGTTTGATCCCTGGTCAGGGAGCTAGATCCCACATTCTACAACTAAGACCCAGGGCAGCCAAATAAATAAATTAAATTAAAAAATCACTTAAAAGATCTTACCAGATGAATTCCAACACTATTAGTTGTTAATACTATATTGATATTGATATTATAGTAGGTAAATAGATAGAGAAATTATTTCTATAAATAGGATATTATTTGTATATATAGACTATTATTTATATAGAGATTTTTATTCATAAATATAGCTAAACATGGGGGAAAAAAACATCTGATTTTAAAAATTAGGAATCAAAGTTTTTGGATTCAGTTTCAATCCTGCCACATACTGTGACCTTGAGCAAATTAGTTAACCTCCTGGTGGTTTAATTTATACATCTACAGAAGAGTAAATTACCACCTACATTATTTACAGAGAGGATGAGGATTTACTTAACATCGTAATTAGTAGGACTCTATCATTTTCGTGAAATTCTAGCTCAGTTGGAAATCTACACAGATTTATGCTGAAATAACTACTAATGTTGGTTTTTTTTTTTTAAAAGAAACTATCCAACTGTAAAATTGGCAAAATATTTCCCTTAGGCTAGACAAATGAGTTTACCGTGTTATAGCAAATCAGCTAACTGGATCAGACGACCAGACTACAGAACTCAAGGTCATAGGAGTAACTCCCATATTGCTCAGATACTTTCACACACGGAAAAACTGTCTGAGACATGATTTCCATTGCATTCCTTACTATATCTCAATCTACTGATTTGGAGAATGTGGGTCTCCAAGGAATGTGGCCTAAGAACAGGGTTGTCTCAGTAATACATGAATCACCACTGAAACAATGCAAAACCTCAATCTTGCATAGATCAATAAAATCGCTTTTGTTTCATTACAAGAATAAAGGCCTTAAGAACAATGAGGTTTTGTAAGCTTTGTTCATTATCATATTTTTGGCTCCTAAAATAATGCCTGGTATACAATGAATAATACATATCTATTGAATTAATTGATTGATTGATTACTCTCAATCAGGAATTTGGACTTCTCTTTCCTACTGTTTTTAAAGGAACTATAGGACTATCTGGAAAACAATTATGGAAAAGAAAACCCTTTTCTTGGATTTTTTGTTGTTGTTGTTATGTGCTATAGTCAAATTGACATATGCATTAAAAATACTTAAAAAACATAAATACAGTATCAATATAAGAACAACCCAGAAGCATCTCTATTCATCATACACCTACTAATGGGTTGCCACTTATAACAGTTTACCCAAAGATGTTCCAATTTACATTTGTCAACCTAACACAATTACTAATAACACCTTCTTTTATTCCCAAGAAGTCCTACTTGGGACAACAAAATGTATGCTTAACTCTACCTTCTGAACTAAATACACCATGAATTACAGAACCTAGATTCACTTTGCAACTTGACTTCCTGTAAGTAAAGCTAAAATAAAATACTGAGATAATCCATTAAAATGTCTTTCAATAAAGCTCAAAATGAACTGTGATATATTGTAAAGAATATTAAACTGGAAGCTAAAAAAAAAAAAAAAAACCTTGAGAGATAGTCTAATTTGTACCCACTAACTACCTGGGTGACTTTTAGAACAAAATGTTTAAATGGGCCTCATTTCATCCAATGAAGAGAAAGCCATGGACCTAAACTCGAAAATCTTTAAGAGTACTTACAGCTCTCCCCGGAGAAGGCAATGGCACCCCACTCCAGTACTGTTGCCTGGAAAATACCATGGACGGAGGAACCTGGTAGACTGCAGTCCATGGGATGTCGAAGAGTCAGACATGACTGAGCGACTTCACTTTCACTTTTCACTTTTATGCATTGGAGAAGGAAATGGCAACCCACTCCAGTGTTCTTACCTGGAGAACCCCAGGGATGGGGTCGCACAGAGTCGGACACAACTGAAGTGACTTAGCAGTAGCACAGCTCTCCTATTTCATAATTCTTCAGCTTATCTGTTGCTTTTTCTGTTTCATTTTTATTATTTGTTGAAATATAAATTTTGACATGTTGATTTTTCTAATGGTCAAATGATTTGACAGATCCATTTCATCTACCTTTAAAAATATAATTGGATTTTAAAAGTCTAGGTCTGCTATAGTTTGCACTAGGAAATAGAAATTATAACTAGATGTAATGGGAAGCAAATGGCTAGACAATAATTTATAAGTATAGTGGACTTACTGAGGAGGAAGACTTGTCTGGCTAGAACATTGCAGTAGGACAGCTAGAAAATTCTTTAGGTTATTTGGGATGCAGCAGCAAGGAGAAAAAAAGTCAGAAACCAAGAAAAGGAAAATAAAGGGAAATTTCAGAATGTGTTTAGGTGTAGCTTACCACATCTTCTTCCCTAGAGGCTAAGTCAGTTGTTAATGACTTATAATACAGTTTATTTCCCTCTTCTTTTTTGTATGATGTCCTGCTCACTGATGGTTATGGTGATATTAAAATCTGTCCACAGATTCTATGATACTCCTTCTTTAAAGGAGTGAGACTTAATTCTTCCTCTTTTGAGTATAGGCTGGACTTAGTGACTAGATGGAATAAACACATAGTGAATAAACAGATTGTGGTAGAAGTGATAGGTCTGAGTAGCAAGATTAGGTCGTAAAAGGCACTATGGTTTCCTCCCTGCTCTCTCTCAAACAACTCACTCTGAAGGAAGTCACCTACCATTTTGTGAGGATATTCAAGCAGTCCTCTGAAAAATTTCGTGTGGCCTTCTGCCAACAGCTAAAGGAACTAAGGCCTTCTGCCTATGGTCATGTGATGAGCCATCCTGGAAATAGAGCCCCCAGCTCCAGTCAAACCTTCAGATGAATGCGGCTCCCACTGCCATCTTGACTTCAACCTTATGAGAAACTCTTAACTCGAATCACCTAGTTAAAATTAAACTCATGAGTTCCTGACACAGAGAAACTTGAGATGATAAATATTTGTTGTTTCAAATTGCTAAGTTTTAGGGGTAATTGGTTACAAAACAATACATAACTAAAACAGTGATCCATTTAAGTAAACAGCCTCAGAGAGGTGGGGTTGGGTCAGGAGAATGGTTGATATCAGGTGATAAATGTGAAAAAATAGTCTAATTAAACTGATCTACCTGGGAGAATCTTATTCTAGGAGTAAGATTTTATTGGACACAAGGGCCTTCTCTTACATAAGCCCACTAACATTCTTTGTGAGAGATACCTTCTGAAATTCTTTGTAAGTGAAATGATAGGATGTCTAGATTTTGCTTAAAAATATTCTAGGGGGAAAAAAATCCAGAATAGGAAATAGGTGAAGCAAGATACCAAAATACTGATAATGGCTGAGCCAAATGATGGGTACATGGGGGTTCATTATTCAATTTTCTCAACTTTTGTGTATGTTCAAAAATCTCTATAATAAAATGCCTTTTTTTTTTTTTTAAATGTTTGACCATGCCTCATGGCTTGCAGGATCTTAGTTCCCCAACCAGGAATTGAACCTGAGTCCTTCTCAATGAAAGCACAGAATCTTAACCGCTGGACTACCAGGAAATTCCCAGTAAGATGACTTTTAAAAATCTAAAAAATATCATTAAACTCTTGACTGTAGTGCTTCATAGCAAATATGTTTTAGAATCATTTTAATTAAACTCAAATACATGTTTATTTCAAATATGGTTTAGAACTTTACAAAGTAGGAGTAAATAATGCATGTTATCCTTATCCTCCTAGGTGGGTGAAGTCAGGGGAAAGAGTCTATGAAGCAGAACCCCAGTATTCCCAAGCCATCCTCAGCTCGTCACTGCCCTTCATGCCTCCACCCACAAAGCAATGTAAAGGCCTATATGCGAGACTGGAGTGGTGTAACCACAAGTCAAGGATTGCCACAGGTTGTCAGCAGCCGCCAGAAGATAAGAGAGAGACAGTCTCTCCCTCGGGGCCTCTAGAAGGAACGGACCCCTCTGACACCTTGATCTCAGATTCCCATCCTCCAGAGCTGCAAGAGCATCATGTTTGGTTTGTTATGTCGTCAGGTTTGTGGTATCTTGGAACAGCAACCCTTCTAAGAACTGAAACCGGGAGCATCCCATTCTTGCTTTCTTGTGTCTCCTTCCCACAAATGAGCCAAGAAATGTCCGACTTGGCTCTGTGAAAATACAGGGAATTTGTCATGTTTTTGAACAACTCACCTCTGATAAACCCTCACAGGACTAGATCCACATCAACACCCTGGGCTCCTTCACGCCTGCCTTTCGAGTACTGTCACTCGCTGTCTTCATTGGTTCCATTGAGAGGAGGATGTGGTTTACCCCTATTTCCCCACTTCTTGGAACCAGCGTATAATACATTCTTGTTTTTAAGGACTTTAGCACTGTTATGGCAGGAAAAACAGGGCTTTAAAATGATTCTAAAATATTACAGAATTATAGATATCTCTAAAACAGAGAAGTAGTGGTACATGTGGTTTTCTGTGCGATGCCTTTGAAGTTTGACTTGCCTTGTCAGATGGTAATTGTTCATAAGGATGACTATTATTATTTCCAGAATTACTTCGTGAGCCACTTCTGAATGTGCAGCCTGTATGTGGCCACTGAGCACAGGAAGATAAGAAGATATAGATTTCTTCAGAGATTGCACTCCAAGGGAGACCAACATGTCTAAGTAAATAAAAGCAATAAGTGTTAAGATTAAAAAATACTGATATATGTGTCATATTGAAGTGGCATAAGTTAGTTGTCATAAACAGTTTCCATGTATTGATCCTGTTTTGAGGCTTGAAAATGCAGAATGGGAACGGGCATCCAATCATGAAGGTAGATGGATGGTTAGATAAAGAGCTTGGCTCTTTGAGTCAAGAGGCAGGTCTCAGTGCAACAAAGCCACAGAAGCAGTGAAAGCAGGTCAGAAGTCAGAGCCCTCCCCCACAGCCTTGCGCTGGTTTAGGCCCCCTGCACAGGTTCATGATGACTATAAATAACTGTCCTAAGCGGAAAGGTGTGGCATGAAGAATTACCATTTTCTTTCATTTTAGTCAACTTCCAGTTGTTCACAGGCTGGGAGAAGCATTTCAAGCAGATAATACACATTTCACAAAATTCATTATTGTATGACATTCCGCTGTCATTCAACATCACCTGCCCTTTTCCAAAGATAGATACAGATACAGCAAAATATTTTGTAGTACTTGATCCCACACTGTAGGAATTCCTACACAGATGTTGTTCTCTAGCTTTAGGGATTGTTAAATACACATCGTTAGGCCTCACACTCAGGGTTTCTGACTCAGTAGGTCTGGGGCAAGGTCCAAGAACCAGTAGTTCTAACAAGCTCCCAGATGATTTAATTCTGCTGATGCAGGAACCACACATTGAGTAGCTGAGAACTACTGCTCTTCAGCCTCATAAAATGATAATAGTTTGCTAAATCTGCCAGGAACATGAAGAAAATCAAGTTCTTTATACGTATTTTTAAAAGCATAAAAAGTGAAGTCACGGTGGCAAGTGTCATACAACATTATTTACTAAGGAAGAGAATGATTCCACACATCAACTGCACCACGAGGTCTCACAACCATTCCACATGGATCAAGGTAAAACCGAGCAACATTTTGTTCCTTCAGTTATATCACAGTAGTTTTGCACACACATCCCCAAACTGCACTAGGAAACCGTATATGAAATATGCAAGGGTATTGGGTTCAGTCCTTGTCAAAGGACCTGTTTCAATTAAAGCGTACTTCAAGGGAGACATAGTTAGAGGATTTCTTCTCCTCCTTAACTCTGAGCTGTTGTGTAAGAACCTAAAATAAAGATTAAGATAATGATAAAGACTAACTGACTATGCTCATAAATGACTTATTTTCTAACCATGAGTCATACTTACATACTTGCATAATGGGTGTACAATATGTCTATTCTGTGCTTTTTTTTTTTTCGCAACTAACTTAAAATTCCTTTAAAATGAGAAACCTGAAATAGTTTTTGTATGATGCATTTACTGTAACACACTGAAGCATAAGATTCCTTCATAATTGTATATTTTTGTAATTGTGTAGTTGTACATTTGTACACAATTGGATATTTGTAAGTACTTTTTTCAAATATGTGTTATATGCTGACTTTCATATAAGAAAGGCTATCATGGGAAATAATGTGTGTTAGGTTTTCATATTTTCATTGGAAGCATGTTACTTTAAATGTACAGGCTCAAGATTATTAACTATAAAAATAACAGGGGTTTTATGAATGAGGGAGAGGCAGTATTTACAGGTTTTAAAACATTTATAGCAATGAAAAATGAAGATTTTGACTATCGGTTACATAGTCACTGGTATATCTGAGGTGAATTTGAGACAAACAGATTTTTTAAACAAAATCACAGGTGATGAAACTGGAAAATAAATGCCATTTTATCTCTACACCCTCACTCTGGCTTAGAGAATGAGGTTTGGCCTCACAGGTAGTTTCCACGTAGGCCAGGTGATTCTGATTATGTCACTCAGGTAACAGTGAGGTCTCTATAGCAAGGGGTACCCCACCACCCCAGGAGCTAATGCCTGCTACTCTGAAGTGAAGCTGATATATTAATAGAAATAAAGTGCACAATAAATGTAATGCACTTGAATCATCCTGAAACTGTCCCCTTGCCCCAGTTCGTGGAAAAATTGTCTTCCACTAAACTGGTCCCAGGTGCCAAAAAGGTTGGAGACCGCTGCAGACAGTGTAGGTGCCCAGGGTGCTTCTACTGAGGAGATAAATGCCACACTGTGACCTGCTTACTAGCGCTCGGTTCTCAAGTTGCCTTCTTCCAGGCTGCAGGAGGATGCAAAGAGGATCTCTTCTTTCTTTAAAAACAATCTGTTTTTAAAATTATGTATATATGGTTTTAAAAAGTATGAAATAAGGAGATGGTTTCCCCCTCTCAGTACTCCAAGTTTCTCTTCCCAAAATTAACCACAGTTAATAGTTGTGTTGTGTATATACATATAAAAATATTTTATGTATATCCCAACTTACATACATTTCCTTTTTCTTATTTACAGAACTGCAGTCATACCACACATATTGCTCTACATCTTGTTGAAAAGCATATCTTGGACATCCATCCCTAGCTACAGATATAAATCTTCCTCATTATTTTTTTTCTTAATTGCATAATATATCATAGAATGTGTGTACAATAGGTTATGTGGCCCTTCTCTTATTAACAAACATTTGGGTGGTTTCTAATTTTTGCTCTTATAAACAATAGTATAATGCATGTATATCCATAGGGTAAAATCCTTGTTGTAGAACTGCTGGGTCAAAGGGGATATGAATTTGTGATTTCAATAGGTATTGTCAAATTCCCTTCTTAAAGAGTTATGCCAAGTTTTACTCCCACTAGCAGTGAATAAAAGAGCCCCAATAGCACTGATTCTCTGCTTAGTCATTGCTCCCAGCAACAGTAAGGGAAGGGAACCTATTCCAAACACTAGCAAGAAACTACCTCCTCTCTGTAGAATTTTCCATTTAGTGCACCAGGGAACTCAGAACTCTGGTGAGTGCACTCAAACGCATCTCTAATTCCACTAGTCAGTTTATCAAATAAATAGGTATTTAGCATATTTATCAAAGGATACCCACCATATGCTAGTTTCCCTAGAGCTTGTTAATAATCTGGAATTTTTACATCTTTCCTACATTTTATTTTGTCCTTGGGAAATATATAGTCCCAGCATCTGGATAGTAATAATAAATAATAACAGCTCCCTTATAAGGGACTTTTGCTTCCAGAACTAAGAACACATTATGCGCATTTTCTCCTTTATCATAATAACATCCCTTTAAGGAAGGCATTTTCATCTATATTTCAGAATTACATAGTGCTCGAGCCACAGAGTGTTAAGGTTTTCTTTATGTGTCTTCATGAACTAATGGGTTTTATATATTCTGGTTTTCTGATTTGAGTTCAGTAAAGTTCACGAGAGAGGCTCTGAGTTATCTTTATTAAGGAAAGTCTCAATACTTTTATAAAACTATAACAAGCAGAACAGAACAATGGTATCCAGATGAGACAGAGAAGGTTGTGAACTACTTTTCTAGAAGGATTTTACCTTCTTCCATTAAACAATTACACAGGGAATAGAAGTCAGGCCACAGGTGGAGAAGATGCCACGTTGTAGATTAGAGTTTACAGTAGGGAGCAGAAGTTTCTCATGGTGGTGAACTAAATGAGACAACTGAATCACTGAAGCTTTATGAGTACCCTCAAGCTATAGCTAAATTGGAATAGAGGGAGATAAACTAAAAGTTATGCTATATTTGACAGATAAGAATGAGCGTTTGGAAGAAAGTCTATTAGATTGGCCAGTTAGCATCTCCAGGTGAGGCCTTATACCAACATCGGCAGATTCACGTCTGACAATAACACAAGTGGTTCATTCAATGCCTTCCACTCAGCACTTCCTTTGTGAAACCAGTGCCCAGATTTCCTAGTTTGACTTGGGACAGTTGTCTATAGAAGTCCCTTGTGAACAAAGAGAAACAGAGGCATGACTCTGGCATTTCCTCCAGGCTTATTGGATTACCAGCTATAAGTATGCAACAGATTTTTCCACTAAGGCATTTCTCTTCTTCTCTTATAAAAATTAAGATTCTGAGTATAATGTCTTACACAGCAGGGCAGAAATACCTTTTAAGCCAGGATCCTATGCAGGGATCTTTTCCTATAGCTCTGAGGTCTTAGCAAAGGCTGTTAATGTCCTTGCTTGTTGTAATTTGCAGCAGAATTCTGAAGCCTCAGAAGGGGAAATTCAGTATGATGAATAGAAAAAAAATAATACAAAGTCCATAAATAGCCTCCCCCCTTTATCATTATAACTTAGCCATGAGTGACTTGTGAACCAGTAACAGAGATCAAAAGACAACACACAGACTTCTCCAGAAAGAGTGCTGGGGCAGAATTTTTTTAGCATTTCAAATACTAAAATAGAATTCAGAAAAATAATGTGCAAAATACTGTGGACTTTAGTTAGCAGAACTGATTTGCTTCCTATAACAGCAAAATTACATGTGACTGTCTTCAATGCTAAGAGTGGAACTTAGCTGTGTGACCCATATTTATGTTAATTTCAGGGCATTAAAAGGTTTTCGGTGTTTCAGGCAGTTCAAAAATATGAATGCTCAAGTAGGTGTACTGAAAAGTTGTGCCATGTTTGACCGAATAGCCTCTTATAATGTTCAATTGGGACCTCTGACCCTTGAAATTTTATAAATGTGAAGCATATGAAACTGTCTTTGGTAAAAAGAGACAAGGTCAGCTCCAAATGTTCTGTCTCCTGCAGGGTTTGCCATTAGAGAATGAAGGCAAATTGCCAGTGCCTGTGTTCATGAATCTTCTTTACCCTTCGCTGTTTTGGTTGTGGGGCCAATCCTAGTGATTTTACAAGGTGCCTGCTGTGTTCCTGAGAAAATAAAATGAGCAAAACACGCTTGCCTTCAGCTTGTCCTCACCCACGGGAGATATCCAGGGTGATTAATAGCCAGATTCCTAAATGCTGCTCAAGCCACTCCTTAGATAGTTTAGTGTTAATCACAGCAAAGTTATCCTTTCAAGTGAAAATGCTGGCAGGTCCCTTTGGGCTTTACTGTACTCTCCAGATATTTGCCCTAATCTGAATCTTAAGGTTACCTTCCAAAATTTCATTTATCTGATTTTTCAAAAGAAAAAAGGTAATTAATACTGCCAAAAATATAAGTAACCTTTTAAAGATCCCTTTAAGCAATTTCAGAAGGACTGATGCTGAAGCTGAAACTCCAATACTTTGGCCACCTCATGCAAAGAGTTGAATCATTGGAAAAGACCCTGATGCTGGGAGGGATTGGGGACAGGAGAAGAAGGGGACGACAGAGAATGAGATGGCTGGATGGCATCACCAACTCGATGGGCATGAGTTTGAATAAACGCCGGGAGTTTGTGTTGGACAGAGAGGCCTGGCGTAATGCGATTCATGGGGTCGCAAAGAGTCGGACACAGCTGAGCGACTGAATTGAACTTAAGCAATTTCAGTGCTTTGGAGAACATTCAAGATAGGAATCTGTCTCTTCTGTAAACTGGAAGAACATGCATGGAGACAGCACATTTGGAGCTGTCCTTGTCTCTTTTTACCAGACAGTTTCATATGCTTCACATTTATAAAATTTCAAGGGTCAGAGGTCCCAATTGAACGTTATAAGAGGCTATTCAGTCAAACATGGCACAACTTTTCAGTACACCTACTTGAGCATTCATATTTTTGAACTGCCTGAAACACCGAAAACCTTTTAATGCCCTGAAATTAACATAAACTGGGAGAACACAACAAAGTAATTTTAGAGCTGGAGAGAATCTACAAATCGTCAGAAACAAGCCTACCATTTTATCAGACAAAAAATTTTCATGATGTGATTTTTTTCCAAATCTATTACTATTTTTAGATAAAGTGATATAAGCATAAGGTTCAAATGTCAAAAGACACAAAACATTAGGCAGTGGAAAATAAACGTTTCTCACTCCCAGTCTCACAGTTTATGCCCGTGGAGGGGAAACCAGTGTTACCATCTTTTTATGATTTTTCCAGAGATAATTTACACTTAAGATGACACTGTATCAGCAAGAAAACCAGGCCTGGCAAGTCCAGAGAAGCCATCAATTAATCACAGTTTAGTAATTACATAAAGCAATAGTGTAACTTTTAATTCCAGTCTCAATTCTGTCACTTACTCTCTTGGGTGAGTTAATCTCTCTTCTTCACTTCCCCACCCATGTCATGGAATGAATGATCCCTACCAGGCAGGATCATCAGGATTAAGTCATGTTCCAAAAATCCAGATACACTCCTTGATTTTGATTAGGAAAAAAATATAATTTTTTTTTCTAACTACTTTCATTTCAAATGCAGAGAATGAAATCTTATCATGGTAGGAATGAAGGTGTCTATAGAATACATGTAAAAAGGAAGCATGTGTGTGGTGTCTGTTTTCATAGCGCTATTGCTCTACCTTTCCTGGTCTTGGTGAAGTTGACGAGGTTCTTCTTTAATCACCCTCATTTCATTATTAGTTTCATCATTAGTTTTGTTTTCTTCTGTCTTCTCCAAGACCACTTCATATTAATACAACCTGAAAGTCAGATGCCTCCTCCAAGTGTACTACTTTCAAAGACTGTATGCAGAAAATATTATTGAGAGAGGAAGAGATTTTTTTGTTTAATATATTGATGATGCAACTAAAATGTGTCAGGCACCTTGCTAGATAATGCAGAACCAGGAAAACCAAGCAAAAATGGAGAAAATAGTGTTGAGAACTGCTCATCTGTGGGGCTGGTAAAATTCAAGGGACTGCTTGGTTTTCTGAGACCTAGAAATTATTCAGTCAGTTCAGTATAGTCGCTCAGTTGTGTCTGACTCTTTGCGACCCCATGAATGGCAGCAAGCTAGGCCCCCCGTCCATCACCAACTCGGAGTTTACTCAAACTCATGTCCATCAAGTTGGTGATGCCATCCAGCCACCTCATTCTCTGTCGTCCCCTTCTCCTCCTGCCCCCAATCCCTCCCAGCATCAGGATCTTCTCCAATGAGTCAACTCTTCGCATGAGGTGGCCAAAGTACTGGAGTTTCAGCTTCAGCATCAGTCCTTCCAATGAACACCCAGGACTGATCTCCTTTAGGATGCACTGTTTGGATCTCCTTGCAGTCCAAGGGACTCTCAAGAGTCTTCTCCAACACCACAGTTCAAAAGCATCAAGTTTTCTGTGCTCGGCTTTCTTCACAGTCCAACTCTCACATCCATACATGACCACTGGAGAAACCATAACCTTGACTAGATGGACCTTTGTTGACAAAGTAATGTCTCTACTTTTTAATATGCTATCTAGGTTGGTCATAACTTTCCTTGCAAGGAGTAAGCGTCCTTTTATTTCATGGCTGCAATCACCATCTGCAGTGATTTTGGAGCCCAAAAAAATAAAGTCTGACACTGCTTCCACTGTCTCCCCATCTATTTCCCATGAAGTGATGGGACCAGATGTCATGATCTTAGTTTTCTGAATGTTAAGCTTTAAGCCAACTTTTTCACTCTCCTCTTTTACTTTCATCAAGAGGCTCTTTAGTTCCTCTTCACTCTCTGCCATAAGGGTGGTGTCATCTGCATATCTGAGGTTACTGATGTTTCTCCCGGCAATCTTGATTTCAGCTTGTGCTTCTTCCAGCCTAGCATTTCTCATGATGTACTCTTCATATAAGTTAAATAAGCAGGCTGACAATATACAGCCTTGATGTACTCCTTTTCCTATTTGGAACCAGTCTGTTGTTCCATGTCCAGTTCTAACTGCTGCTTCTGATCTACATACAGGTTTCTCAAGAGGTGGGTCAGGTGGTCTGGTATTCCCATCACTTTCAGAATTTTCCACAGTTTATTGAGATCCACACAGTCAAAGGCTTTGGCATAGTCAATAAAGCAGAAATAGATGTTTTTCTGGAATTCTCTTGCTTTTTGATGATCCAGCGGATGTTGGCAATTTGATCTCTGGTTCCTCTGCCTTTTCTAAAACCAGCTTGAACATCTGGAAGTTCACGGTTCACATATTGCTGAAACCTGGCTTGGAGAATTTTGAGCATTACTTTACTAGCGTGTGAGATGAGTGCAATTGCATGTTTGAACATTCTTTGTCATTGCCTTTCTTTGGTATTGGAGTGAAAACTGACCTTTTCCAGTCCTGTGGCCACTGCTGAGTTTTCCAAATTTGCTGGCATATTGAGTGTAGCACTTTCACAGCATCATCTTTCAGGATTTGAAATAACTCAACTGGAATTCCATCACCTCCACTAGCTTTGTTCGTAGTGATGCTTTCTAAGGCCCACCTGACTTCACATTCCTGGATGTCTGGCTCTAGGTGAGTGATCACACCATCGTGATTATCTGGGTCATCTCACTCAAATTTAATATCCAAATATTAGTAGTTTAAACAAAGGGTTTTATTGGTTTATATTATCAAGAAATCCAAAAACTGAGCAGGCTTTAAAAAACAACTAGTTCCATAATGTCAACAAAGACACACTTTCTATTACTGTGCACTTTCTTCTACAATGTGCTTTTCTGCTAAAACTGTCTCTTCTCATATTTTAAAAAGGTCGTCAGAAAAAGCTATTTGCTATTTGCTTCTTAGTTCGTGTTTACCAAGACAGAAAGTACTTTTGAGGCAACTCCCATGGATTAGAGAGAAGAAACTTCCCCCCAAAATGGCCTGCAACTGTCTCCTTGACCTCACTTGTCTCTAATTTGTTCACCTGCCTACTCTGAGCCAATCACCTGGGCAGGAGTATGTTATACTGCTGATTGGCTTAAAACAGTCAGAAATTAACCCTGCAGCTGGGCAAATCCACCCCAAACTATGCTGGAAAACTGTTTATTTAGAAAGTAGAACAAGGCCTGGATGACAGGGAGGGATCTTATAAATGTCAAATACAGCTCTTGTTAGCACCTTCTCTCTGCATATCTATTCTATGTCACTCTCTTAGTCTGGCTCTATATACAAGGTTTTTTAAATTTGGAATCCCTCATAAATTTGATTTACACATGACTGAGGCTTGTTCTGGAACAACTCCCAAACCAAATACCTGTGATTTTGCAAATCCAATTTACATCACCCATGTATAACTTTTTCAACATAATTTAAAATTCTCAAATGATATCATCCAATTGGCTTAGCCTAATGTATAGATGGACACTCATCATAGGCCTCCACAAGCTTGTCCTCATCTCTTAGAGCCCAAGGAATAGGGTCATCTGATGTAATCATGGGTGACTTGGCCCATCTGTTCAGCAGGGTCTGTGGGTGGGGACAGTTTCTTTTAGAAGGGAATGTGGGCAGAAAGGAAATTATATACATCTCTAACCAGAAAAATCCCAGGGGTGAAAATGTTAGGAAGAAAATGGCACCAAATTTAAAGATAAAAGAAAACTGCCACCATGATTCAAAGTTCAACTGGGTGACTGATCACAGACTTCTGTTTTAATCACTGTTTTAGCCTTATAATCTTGGAAATTTACTTTGAAGAACACTGAAACACTCTTCAAGCAGAAACTTTACACAAGAAAACAAACTTTGATCAAAAATCCAGAACCTAAAAAGATATTTATGCTCGGCATATCTCAGGTACTGAAAAGTGTAAATGCACAGCTGCATTTTATGCCTTTCTTGCAGACGAACTTCCTCAAAATGAGTTTGCACATTGAAAGGGCTAACAAAACACCCCAGTAGAATTTCTCCCAAAACAACGGCATTTCACTTTTTTTAAAAAAATTTTTTTAAATGAGCTTTTTTTTTTTTGTTCATTTAGGGGTGGGGAATACATGTAAATCCATGACTGATTCATGGCATTTCATTTTTAAGTAAATTACCATTTTCATCTCCTGATTTCTAAAAGGATGTTAGAGATTCCCACACATTCCCAGACTAGCTCAGATGTGTTCGCTGCCGAAGGGGAAATTTCCAAGTTCTCACAGGTGCTTGTGGGTAGCTCTGAGGCAAGAAAGTGAAAATGATGGTCATTCAGTCATCTCTGACTCTGTGACCCCGTGAACTGTAGCCCGCAAGGCTCCTCTGTCCATGGAATTCTACAGGCCAAAATACTAGAGCGGGTTGTCATTCCCCTCTTCAGGGGATCTTTCCAACCCAGGATTGAACCTAGGTGTCCTGCATTGGCAGGCAGATTCTTTATAGTCTGAGCCGCCAGGGAAGCCAACTTTAGGTAGTGTAGCAATATCAAATCTTGTTTTAATCACGTAAATGTCTATTTTATTTTTCTCACTCTAAATAACCATTCAAAGAATTTTTCTTTTTAATTCATTTGGGGTAACTCCTTTTTTTTAAAAGAAAAAAGATTTTTTTTACATCATTGAAATAATAGCTAGATCTTTTTTTTTTCTCAAGATTTTTGTTGATATTCTTAATTGCTCTTATTAGCATACGTAGTAAGATGCTCTTATTAGCATCTGAGGCAAGAAGCATGTGGTTATCAGAGTAGTACAACCAAACCTCTCTCCTGGAGCAAAGGAGGAATGTTGGAAGCTGGAGAGAGAAGTTGTTCTTCCCTTTCTTAGAATGCATTCAGGCTCCTTTAGACCCAAATAACAATCTGACTGGTTACTATTTTAACTGTGAACAAATTAGAGAAAGGACTCTCCCTAGCCCCCATAAACGTGGAATGGACTGGGCTGAGAGTATCCACACTTCTCTCTGAGACTTAGCGATTCCACTGAATGCCTTCTCAACAGTTCTAGTATTCGAATTAAGAAGCCATGGCCTAGACTAGTCCAAGATATCAAAAATAATAAAAGAAACTTGAACTCAGGGAAAATATAAGAAATTCAGAGAAAGCACTTTTTAAAAACTGTTATTTCACCCATGGTTAATTCTGATTTTAGTTTAAAAGCAACATGAAGCCCAGGGATAGTTACAACTAAACAATAGTTGAAAAGGAGACTTTAGACATAAAGGCTGAATTTTTTTTCATCGACATTTCATGCAGTGGCTCCTGCACAGCCTTCCCATTTCTCAAGAGCTTTGATTTGTGGAAATGATGGTTATGCAATTTCCACACATTGTACTCCAATCACAGCATGTAGGCAACAATGAAACGAAAACAACTAAACACACTTGAAGCTGGAGATTTTGATAAGCTTTTTTTTCACCAAGATTTTTTAACTTGATATTTTTCCAAGGTACCCCAAATTTTCCTATTGAGCTTTAAGCAGATATATGTGAACACAGCAAAATGTCTTGTTTTCTTATGTCTATGGCAACAGCACTGGTTAATCTATCTGTAAAAAATTAACCAAAAAGATACTATTGGACTGTGAGAATCCCACAGTTGACAGATCATTGGTCTTTCTCTTTAAAATAAAAATCTATGCCATATGTTTACAAAAAAATGAGAAATGTTGGAGAAAAGTAATTTCCTGAGGGCATAATGCTGCAAACAGCCTTTCAGAGAGAGAGGTCTCTGGCATTTTCTGTGAGGATTTGGTACAAGAAATAGTATAGCGTTGGATCACCTCGGTCTTTGGCAGAAAAAAACAGATGATTTCCTCTGGTCCCTATTTTAGTTTTACCCTTTGAACTTTCAACAGTTTATTTATTATTGTTGTTATTATTTTTAATTGGGCACAAACTGTTTCAGGAATCATCTTGGTTCCCTTTTTTGAAGCACTTTTTTTAAAAACAAAACAAAGCAAAACATTTGTTGAGACTGCTTTCTAAAGGGCTCCACCTCCACCACCTGTCACGGGGCCGGGGGCTGCAACGCGGACAGCACCCCTTGCTTCTAAGTTCAGCTGCAGACTGGATGGTGAAGGGCAGAAGCCGAAGAGGTGGAAGTGCAGATTTGAAGGTAGGTGACAATATAGGATTTCCACATAAAAATTCCCATGCTGCAGATCAGTGATAAATTTTCATACACCTGGAGAAACAAAACTAATCTACCAAATGTAATTCTTTCAGATGGATTTTCCCCCTTTACATCTAAAATCCTGGGAATTTCACCTCCTTGACCCGTCATTTCTAAGTGATTAATCATGTTGATTATTTGTCACTAGATGGCATCATGCAGTGTTTCTTGACAGCAGTAATTAAGTTGGCAAAGTTGAAGCTTGGGCCATTTTTTATGTTCTTTTTGGAATGAATCTAAGAATCTCAATCAGGTCCTGGGTATTTCATCTTTATTGGCTGTGTAGATTTGGCTTTGTAAAATTTGTATATTGTTTGAGATTCTTTTTCCTTGGTGTATCTGGGTGATATGTGAAGCCAGTAACTAGTCTTATATAGATAATAAATTACTTCTCTCTCTAAATTCTCTTCCAAGTCACATACACAAATATTTACCTATAGACTTTGTAGAACTAAAATAAATGTCCTCACATCTAGGCTCTTTATCTAGACATGCAGGTAGGAAAAGCTATATGAGAGAAACTTTTTTATCTTAGCCTGGTCAGTTAAAATCTAGTCATGGATAAGCCATACTGATGGAAAAGTATGATAATGATCAGTCAATGCTTTAAAACTGTGAAATGTATAAAGAAAATATGAGTGACTAAACAAGAAAAATATTTGTAAATATGAGTTAATGATCACAATCTTATTCTCCCAGATGTGATAGGTAAGTATGACCATTTTTATTTGTTGTATTCCAATGAACATTATATTACTAAAGAATGAATTCTGACTTCCATTTTGTAGACAAAACAGGACCAATTTTTCTAAATTATAATTATGACTTAGTAACCTGAAAATTTATAAATAATAACACATAATAAATTGTATTGTCTTGAATAAGACTAACAAAATAGATGACAGATAAAAAGATAGTGTCTAATACACTACTTGATATTCTGAACAGTTGTCTAAAATCTATAATATTGTTCTTTTATTTTCATTTTCTTATTTACTACTTGAAAAGGCATTCTATTTCAATTGTCTTACTTTATTTCATTCATTCATTAAACAAGCATTTAGCTGAGTACTTATGTTGGGTTAGATACTAGAGATGCAAAATAGAAAGCTAAATTTGCCCTCAAAAAGTTCTTAATTTTTTTTGTTGTTAAACATCCATAAAGTAAGTTTCAGAATCAATCATGGGAGGTTGGCAGAATGGGAAAGAGAAAGAGAGAAAGAGAGGGAGAGGGGAAAAGGCAAGTGAGAGAGAGAGAATACAGAGTCTTAGACTAGGAAACAAGATACGTGGTCACAGCTCTGCCAGTAACTCATGCTTTAATCCTAATCTTCCCTTACTGAGCATTCAAATAAAATAATTTTACTTGAAGTGTTTTGTAAACTGTAAAATATTTTAAATTTAAAGATTTTTAAGATTTTTTATTTCTCCCTATAAGAATCCCACAATTTTTAAGAATCAACTTAAAAATCAGTCTTTTATCCTGCATTTGAGTGTTTTCCCCTTTATCAATTCCCATCTATTTCAAAATTCCTACTGCATTAAGAAATTTAAAAAAGCATTAGATGTCCAACTCACCTTGTAAAACAAAAAGTGAACAGAAGCATCATGATCTTGGAAAGAGAAAAGGTGAGGGGCTAAGCTAAATAGCCCTGTGACCACATCAGACTCTGAAACATGGAAACTCTGGGATTACCCCCTTACTCCTTTTTAATGTAATCATTCTTGCTGCTTCTCTTGTTTTTACATATTAAAAAATGTAATTTTAAACAAATTCTGTTTCAATAACACATATGAAATAAAGAGAGCTCTTGTGAGTTTCATTCAGGTCCTACAACTTCACCCCTTCCACATTTTGATGGTAGAAAAAAACTAAAGAAGGTTCTAATTGATTACTGGATTATGAGATTTGGTACAACATCCCCTGTTCTTAGACTAGTTCAGTAGTTTTGCAAAATAATCCTTATCTTTCACTAAGGCAAGAAGTATCATATTCTACGCTGGGTAGATCATAAAGCTTTTTTCTACAGCTTGTATGAAGAAATAAATACATAAGGAACTCTGAACTCAATGTATATAAGACCACAAAGAAAAATACATATAATGGTCAAGTTACTAACTGGATCTGAGTTTGTATAGAGACAAGTTTTATCTTAGTTTCCTGGCCCATTACCTGGGGATTTTGTCTTCTATTCTGTACTGTATATTTTTAGCTTTTTAATTTTTTAAAATTTATTTTTAATTGGAGGTAATTGCTTTACAATGTGTGTTGGTTTCTGCTGTACAATAATCTAAATCAGCTATAAGTATACATATTCTGTAGTGTATTAAGCAGTATTTTTAGTACGATGATGACTTAGCAATAGAGACAAACTTCTACTTAAGCATCTGAGCTGAAAATGTTCCCTCAATCTATTATATAATATTTGTTTGAAATAGTCTTATTTCGTTAGGAAAACAGAAAAAGTGGCTTGGATTCATTTACCTGTAAAAAATGTATGCCTATCCTTATTTTGAATGATTAGATTTGTTTTAGAATATTTGCTTACCATCAGACATGGTCTAGGAGAAAATTTGGAAGATTCAAGAGGAAAGTTTAGAGACTGAAATGTCTACTTACCACAATATTTCCTTCTTTACCTTTATTTTTTAGGTTTATGACATTTTCATCTTTGTTTAAACTATTATTTCAAGCCAACAAGTGTTATAAGAATGACAATATTTGGCACAAGGAACCTAGGAAATGGAATTCTACTTCACTAGTTCCAGAGTCTGTAGCTCTTAAGGCTTTTAGCACCAGTATATTTAGGTAAAATGATGGTCTTTATCATGAAAGTATATGCGCCCACATTTAGCCATAGACAAAACTTCCTGGAAGGAAGCAAAGATTTTTTTTTTTCCCCAGAAATTATTTTGGGAAAGTGTGCTGAAGCTTTTCTCTAAAAATAAAACGGTATTTCATCAGTACTGGTCATTTTTTAGCCACATATGACAAATGATCACAGACGCTCATAAAACTCTAAAAGGAACTGAATGTTGCTCTCCTCTGAAATGGCAAATATCTTTCCTTTAACTGCGTTTTAAAACAAAAACAAACTTTACCACACTGATTGAAGATAATGCAGGAAATCATATGGTCCCACCCAAAGTTCCTGCATTCAAAATGTCCTCATGGGGAAGAAGGTTCAAGGTGTTTTTAAGAACAGAACTTTTATGTTTCTCCCTGTTAACAATGGCACTTCCTGTTTTGACCTCTAACCATATTAGGATATCAAACAAGTAAGATGATGGACATCTCCTTTTTGCACTGTGAAGAGCATTTACTCCCTCTCACAATGTCTGTAGAGTTCAAAGTGAACATTAGGACTACCCAATTCTCCCGATGTTCTAGACACTGATTTAGTCTCCCAATAAGGGTTGTGATTTTCAATAATTTATAGTTATCTAGTCATGAGCCTGGTGTTGAAGTCAACAAAATGTGCAATATTCCTCCTCTCAAAAATATATAAAGCTACTTATTGCTTCTAAAAGACTCCAGTGTCTTACTAAAAGCCACTAACACCCTTTAACAGGTTCAGGACTCAGTGATTGCCTTCTATTAAGCCACCTTCTTTCAAAAAAAAGAGAAAGAAGGTGGAGAGAAAAGGAAAGAAAGGAAGGAAAGAGAGAAGAGAGGAAGGAAGGAAAGTTTGAGGAAAGAAAACAGAAAAGAAGGAATGGAGAAAGGGAAGGAGGGAGGAAAGAAGGAAGAAAAGAAAAAACTTAGAGTGAAAAGAGCATCTCCTCAAAGTGAAACAGAAACTATACTTGCAAGATTCAATACTTTGACTACCTGTTGCTTCCCCTCCCCCAAAAAAATTTTAAAGCAAATTAAATTCCACTTAGTATAAAAAATGTCATGTTACTTTTTTTTGAAGTAGATACAGATGACAGAAATGCTAAAGATGTAAGTGTACAAAAATAGAGTTACCATATGATCCTGCAATTCTAATCCTGGGCATGTATCTGGACAAAACTATAATTTGAAAAGATAAGTGCACCCCTATGACACAGCATCACTATTTACAATAAACAAGACATGGAAAGAGACCTCAGTGTCCATCACCAGATGAATGGATAAAGAAGAGTGGTATATGTGTATACAGTGGAATATTACTCAACCATAAAAAGAATGAAATTATGCCATTTGCAACTATATGGATACACAGAGATTATCTTACTAAGAAAAGTAAGTCAGAAAGAGAAAGATAGGACCACTCCAGTGGTCCAGCGCAGAAGAACACATTTGATCCTTGGTCCGAGAACTAAGATCCTATATGCTGTGTGGAGCGGCCAAAAAAAAGTAAGAAAGAGCAAATGTTGTATAGTATCACTTATATGTGGAACCTAAAATATGACACAAATGAACTTAACTATGGAACAGATTCACAGACATAAAGGACAGACTTGTGGTAGGCGGGGGCGGGGGAGGCAGAGAGTAGGGGAGGATTGGATTGGGAGTTTGGGATTAGCAAATGCAGACTCTCACTTTCAGAAAGGATAAACAACAAAGTCCTACTGTATAGCACAGGGAACTATATTCAATATCCTGTAATAAACTAAAATGGAAAAGGATATGAAAAAATGATGTAAGACATCAATTAACAAAAGCATTTTATTTTATTTATTTTTTTTTTTACAAAAGCATTTTAGAAGGTAATATTCTCAGTCTTTTTTTAAATAGTTCTATATATTGAAAGAGGAAACTATTTGAAGTGGAAAAGCTCAGCAACTATCTTATTTTCTGTGTTATTGTGAGGATGACAGTTTATTAGAAGTGAGAAGATATTTTCTTGAAAAAAAGCAAACCTTATCTCAAAATTAGTCCTTCAGTTCTTGAGGGAAGTTATATATTTTTATGCCACAGAAAAGTGATTTGTCAATTTTCCCACCAAATCTTTCCCAGATTCTTTAAGACCTTCTCTGAATATATATGCATATACTACTAAATATATGTATACAATTTAAATGATATATTCATGGGTATAAATGTTTTAGAAAGACATATGACTTCTTTCTTTACAATATTCCAGTAATTGGGATAAATACAGTAAAATTAAATTCCTTCAGGCATTTATTATTATCATTAATTATTTTTGTATCATTTTTAAAAAATAAGAAACCAATATGTTTCAGATGCAAATTTCAGACTGTTTTGCATACCAAATGATACTAAAACAGTAAAGCATTTGCTAAAGCAAAAGATAAGCAAAGCACCCTAAAAGTATGCTATTGATATGGCTAATAGCAAAGTTGTTAAGACTGCTAATCCCATTTGGAAATCTATGCAACTTGATGAGCAGATGTGCAGAAGATATTAGTGGGAGATCTGAGAAAACCAGCAATAATTAGAAAAATCGCTTTTTAGCAGAATACATTCTAGAGCAAAAACAAGCTTTAGATGCAGAAGACTGTCTGACACAATAAATTGATTAGACTTTCTTGACTAATATTCCTGTAAATGTATAAAACTGAAACAGAAATGGTAACTGTCAAAAACCAAAGTTTTCCCCTTCTTCCATAGAACAATAAATACTTGGTAAAAATAACTTTTCTGTGAAAATGATCACCAGTACAAACTTTCCTTATAACATATTTTCCATTAAGTAAGCAAATGATAAATTATCTGATACTCTTGATCTATTATCAGTATCAATCAGGTCAGGGAATTAGAAAATAGATGATTTTGTTTTGCTTGTGCTACTCTTTTTATTTATTTGTTTAATGAAATACAATTGACATACAACATTACGTTAGTTTCAGGTGCGCAACATAGTGATCCAACAATCAAAAAGTCCAGTAACTACCTGTCACAGTAACAAAATTAGTACAGTATTGTTGACTCTATTCCCTGCACTTACCTTATACTTGCGACTTCTTTATTTATAGCTGAAAGTCTGTGGCTCTCAATCCCCTTCAGCTATGTCACCCGTGCTCCCCAGCTCCTCCTCCCACCCTGGCAATCAACCAGTTGCTCTCAGTATTTATGTCTAAACAGTGCTTGTCTTTGTCTGACTTATCTCCCTTAGCACAGGGCCCTCCAGGTCCAGCCATGTCGTCACAAATGGCGCAAGTCATTATTTAGGGCTGAGTAATAGATAATTTTTTAAAACATTAATGAATAAGATATACACTGTGGCCATAGTAATCCTTCCAATTCAAGGAGACACTGGACATCTAGGACTGCTTTTGTCTCTAAAAATCAATTGCTCAGCAGGCACAGTTTTAGAGGGTGAGTGCTTCAGAGCAGGAACTAAGGAGTCAGTCTGTGTTTTAATTATGATGTGGTACTACAAACTTACTCCCAAAGCAAGCTGCAGTTTTCTCCTTTCTAAACTTAGATGGTAACAGCCCCCACTTTGTAGGGTTGTTCAGAGAATTAGCTGAGATCATTCATGGTTAGTGCAAAGCCTGGGCCACAGTAAACATGAGATTATTATCAGTTCCAATAACATTGTTGTTGATTATGATGATGATGATGTATATTCTACAAAGATTCTGAACTTCTTCCTGAGGTTTTAGTTTTACCTGAGACTAAAAGATAAATCTCTCCCTGCCTCACCCCTTCCTGTCCTTAAGAATTAAATACCTACACAGAAGTAAAAGGTTAGGATTCCACTCTCCTGTTCCTGGCACCGTCACACATCAGTAGTGTTTACTTAAGGAGTATGCAGACAGGAAGAAAGAAAAGACCATTCCTGAACATGTGGGAACCACACCTGAAGGGGAGAACCCACAGAACCAGCACTGTCTTCTTAGATTTGTTCACTTTGCAGTGAAAACAGCATGCCAAAGTCCTGAGACTGGTCACGTCAAAGGTCTAAATAATGAGGTGGGATATATATGAAATACAAAGACAAAGTCCTGTAAAGTTTCATAAAATTATAAAGTGGAGTTTGGAAGTATCTGTGCTGAGGAAACCAAAGAGAATTAACAGGCTATAAAAATCACAAAAGCTTGAATATGCAGTGGAGTAGGATTGATGGGGAGCTATTGTTATACTATTTAGGAACAGCAAACTCCACCCAAAAGACCTTCTCAGGAAAACTTTAGACTGAGGCAGACTGAGACAGTTTTGACCAACCTAAAAAAGATAGAAGAAAATTTATTTAAGGCAGAGAAGAAATACCTCCTTTCTTTTTGAACCTAGAGTATCTTGAAAAGCTGTTGCCAGGGTAAGTCTTATGTTCAACCCACTTCACATTTCAGACATTACCAAGGACTTCCCTGGTGGCTCAGATGGTAAGGAATCTGTCTGCAATGTGGGAGACCCAGGTTCGATCCCTGGGTCAGGAAGACCCCCCGGAGGAGGAAATGGCAACCCACTCCGGTATTCTTACCTGGAGAATCCCATGAACAGAGGAGCCTAGCAGGCTACAGTCCAAGGGGTCGCAGAGTGGGACTCAACTGAGCAACTGACCTAAGGCCTTGGAAATGATAACAGCCCTCAGTAACCTGCTTGTGTATTTCCTTACTACTTAAAACTTTAAATATGATGTCGTGGGGTATGGCACTCAGCCAAGATTCAACAATGGCAGAGTACTTTGGCATTATTAGTATGGCAGGGTATTAGTAAAATATTTTGTCAGAGACATAAATCTGAATTTCTACATGTTAGAAACTGACTATCCAAGCAGAAATTTTGCCACCTTTGATTTTGAGATTCTTATACCTTGTTCCTTTTCTCTTCCAATCTTCTTTCTCATGTTCTTAACAGAGTAGCAAATCCAGGAACTATTAACTATAGTGAATGTTACTGAGTCCAAGCTCTCTGCTCATCACTTGAGAGGCCAATAAATCCCACGGAAGAGGTGTTGAAGTAAGGGATATGACTTTATCTGGAAAGCCAACTGGCTGAAAAGATGGCAGACTAATGTCTCAACGAAACCATCTTGTTGAGGCCTGGGTGCCAGGTTCCTTCATGGATTGGAGATAGGGAAAGGTAAGGAAACAAAGTAAAAAGACCATTTAATTCTTGCAGATATCTCCTAGAATGGCAAGTCTCAGTCAGGGGTGTGTGTTAGTTTTCTCCCCTTACAGTCATTCACAGATGGGCAGGGTCAGATTACCTCCCTGGGAGCTAAACAAAGCACTTTGGTTTAAGGTCAGGCAGAGGGGACAGGATGCCCTGAGGCAGGCCATTATGTATGATTGTAATAACAAAAATTGCAAAAACAGGGCTTAAGCCTTAGCCTGGAGTCAAAATTAACTCTTCCCAGTTACATGATGTTTAGCACATAGAAAGTTAAATTATTGATGTTTGTTGTATACACAGGGAATTATTTCATTTGAAGCTTTAAATTGCTTGATCTGTGTTTCTTTAAAGGAGGTTATAAGGAGTAACAAAACTCAAGTGACTAGTTCTTTGCATCTTTCTAAACAGTTTAAGTGTTCATCTAGGTATTAATGAATTAATAGTATAGTCCTACTGTAATTATAATTTTGAGGAACCAAACAATACAAAG